>NC_085934.1:21827500-22163333 GCF_963556715.1 Cydia fagiglandana | reverse complement strand
TTTATTTTATTAGGTACCTTTATTTGCCGACGTTTCGACACAGGTTTCACTAGTCGTAAACTGATCTAGTTGGAATTATCATTAGTTCAATTAAAAAAATGCAAGGAACCTCAACTTCTCTTAATATTTGTGTAAGATGATGTTTAAACATAAAATATCGGCTAAGAATCGGTAAGGTAAATGTACGCTTCACCGAATGCTTAAGCCCTAAACTTACGTTTAATTTTTTTATTAGTTCTGATATTTTCTTACGAATATGTTCAATACTAAAATAGAAACATAGATAAATTTGTCCTCATTTAAACATACCTATAAATTACTGAAATGATTGGACGTGTATTAAAAACATTTTTAAAGTCATTTCTTCCAATTTCCTTGTTCGTACCGTTTACCGAACTAAGAAACGTGATTTGCACATTATACCGAATAGGGAGCCCGCATTACCGAACTAGGAAATAATTGTATGAAAATATGGTGTTGAGTGGTGCTCAAACTTCAGTAGTTCACTATTAAATCCCTACTATGCTTCGTTTTTTAGCATTATAAAGATGGTAAGCGATCTTGACGTGTCTTTTTTATTGAAAAATACTTTTGAAAAATAAGTCAGTAAGTAAGGTACGCAACAATTATAAAACATGTACGCATGTGTTTAAAAAAATTTGGCTGTTTCATAAATTTTGGCTCGTCCATTTTCTATGGAAGGGTAAATTTTTTTTCACGATTTCGGAGTTGGTCCCATAGTAAAAGTTGCTCAGTATAATCCCAAAACCTCCCTGGGAATGGGAATGTAGTTAATTTTTAGCCACCCTGTATGGGAACCCCGGAATTTCATAACAAAAGATAAAAGTTAAAAAAATCACAATCGCCCACGACGAGAGGAATCTAAAAAAAATTTTTGGACATCTAGGTTCGGACCACCCTGTATAAAATATTATTGCTTCATTATTTTTATTATCCTATTCAGTTTTTTTGTCCACATTCCAAGACTATTATCAGGCGTCCAATAAGTATGTCTAAAGTTTGAAAAGCGCTGGCATTGAAATAATGGTCACAAAAAATAAACATATAAATATCGACCTAGCCGTTATCGTAATAAGGATTATATTCTCATGAACGTCGAATAGAAACATGGCCAACGCAAACATGAGTTCGGTAGCAGAGACCATGGGTACCATTTACCGAACGGCCGTTCGGTGAACGAAACATGGAAAATATGTGGAACCTATTTCGCGAACGGATTTTGAAAATAGTATTTAAATCGTAATCAATGTGGTATAACTACAAATCTATCATTAAATTTAACACTTGAATCCATTACAAAACCGTACATGTGTAAAGTTCTTGCTAATACTGACGTAAAATATCTAAAATTATTGTTTGATAATAGTCTTGCCAAAAACCTTATTTTGATGCCAAAAAGTCGTAAAACATGAACATTTCAAACGCAGTTTTATAATAATATATATAGGTTATTGTTGTTCGGCAATTGCTCATAAAATTACAAATACATTAAGTTATTTGTGAAGTTAGGTAGTTAATCTAAATAGTTCGTAATCAACCATTAAAAAAATAATTTCATAAACATACGCTTTCCCTGATTCCGGACGCTGTTCGATAATACCTTCCAATCAAATTGTCGGTGTACTCATCACCAAACTCACATTAAGCTGAATTTCTGATAATATAACTGCACTAAATTAATTAAATTGACTAAAATACACAAACTAATTAAGTAGTCACACTGAAAAACCATACTTTGAAACACAGAAATAAATTTAAAAGGTTTTATGACCTTAAGAAATATACGCAACTTCTTACCGATTTCTTTAAGGTTGCCCATACAAAGTGGCAATCGGCAGCAACGATCCGTTTCGATCAGTTGCCACGTCCCAACTGCGGGACAAATTGGCCGACTCTGAGGCATAGTGGAAGAGATAGGTATTTAACTCGTGGAAAAAAAATACGCAAGTAAATATCAGCTGTAAATAATCGACTTACAGCCTAAAATAGAAGAAATTCGGTAATACGGACGGATATTGAGCGTTCGGTGGAGCGTACTTTTACCTTACTAAGCAAGTTCATATTTTGATGAGAATTGATTACCAGTTGGTGGTGGTGAAAACTGTTTTTTTTCCCTGAATAGATCTGAGAATAAATGAGTTGTCAAGAAGGCGGTATTTCCATATAGCTTCAATTTAAAATCAACCTTATCGACAACCGACAATGTGGTACCTTTTAGTTGAAAACGTCACATATCTGCTACAAAACATGACTCTCTAAACATCTTGAATTTGCTAAAAGAAAGCTTATTTTTAACAAAACATTCAAACATAGTTCCAGACCAAAAAAACTTGATTTACCACTACATTATTTACATTTGTGAAGTAACAAGAATGAAACCCGACAATTTACTACCTACTTAACATTTCATCCTCCGACTTGTGAAGAAAGTATTCCCCACTATTCCCACCAGAGCTATTTCTGGTCAAGATTATTGTTCTATTTCCTTCATTCAATTTGCTCTGGGGAAAACGAGGCCAAATAAAAGAGATATGGAGGAAAAAGAAGTGGTATACGAATACGATTGAATAGTTTATTGAATTAACCGTGTGGACGTGTAGATAAAGTACTATATCCAAAATTTAAGTTTTTTTTTGTAAAAGGAAGCATTTTTAATGTTTATTATAGTAAATTAAATAAAAGCTTGTAAAAAAATAGTATCATTTTTGTAAGACTATGATGTTCGACTCATTGTGAAAATCCGACCGCACATCGAAGCATTGGATTTCATTCACTCATTGATTCGCTGTCAAATTGGTAGTATTGACGAATTTAAAAGTTAATTTTAGCGATGACATTTTATGATACATTTTGACTAAGATAACTTATTAAATAGATATATTACTCGTATGTTAGTCATAAAACTCATAAAAGTGTATAAATAGTGACATGTCTGTAAGCTTTGTCCCTTACAGAAAAAATATAGCGTTATAGATTGCTGCATTCAACGATATTTCCAAATGATTTTTGAATAACCCCCTGTCAAAAAAAAAAGTTCTACGAAATGTTCATCACTAAAACTACATGACCTACACGTTACAAATAAAACCGGATTGGACCTTATGGATGCCACCTAAGATCTACACAAAAAATTATCCTTTTTCCACCAGAATCTCTGTTATTTCAAGAGCGCAGATGGCGAATGCCGGAGGCTACTTATTTATTTAACGCTCCCTCGGCAATTAAGAGTGAACCCTGGCCTTAAAAGAACAAAGCCTGTGTATGTATGTATGTTGTACAATGTGTTTTTGCGGGAGTGAAGTCATTAGTTGGGCCACGAACCGTCCATTCGTGAGAACGTCAAAGAGTTGTGTTATTTGTGCCTAAACTCTAAATTATGGGCATATAAGGAATATTTAATACGGCCCAGTGCGAGTCGGACTCACGCACGAAGGGTTCCGTATTACGCAAAAAACGGCAAAAAATCACGTTTGTTGTATGGGAGCCCCACTTAAATATTTATTTTATTCTGTTTTTAGTATTTGTTGTTAGAGCGGCAACAGAAATACATCGTCTGTGAAAAATTCTACTACCTAGCTATCACGGTTCATGAGATACAGTCTGGTGACAGAGGTACATTTTACATGCCATAGGACTTAGGATATCAGATAAAATAGTCACCGGGTGTCGGAAATATCGTTGCGTCGAACTTGAACGTTTTAAAGCATACCTGAAACAACACAAACGAAATTTGTTAACATTTAAACTAATTACCTTATCAAAATGTATCTGATCAAATCAGGCATCAATAACCGATAACAAACTAACGTAAAGCTTGAAACTGCACTGTACTCAAAACTTGCAGTTCCAATATTGATAAACACGAGCGAACTTCGGATGAGGTTAGCCGTGAAGGACTCGCTCGAAGTTCCCAACTCCGCTGCGAACTTCGAAGTTCGAACTAGCCCGAGCTTAATGAAATAACTTACAATAACAACTACTAATGTCTACAACTTAGGGAACAAATCAAATTATTTTATTTAATATTTACGATACGTCACACACAAAACACAGACAAAAAGACACGCACACAGAGACCACACAGGCAGACACACAAAACCACACGCACACACAGAGAGAAAGTTTTACAGAGAGGATCACATGACAAAAAGTGTGTTAAGCCTCATATCGGGACCATATCCTCGTGGCAGTGGCAGACGCCTTACAGATATTAAAAAGGATCTCTCCAATAACAATTTAGATCCAGCGATGACCCAGAAACGATATCTCTGGAGAACGAGGATTAGGAGAACCGACCCCAATTAGAGATGGGACAAGGCCGGAAGAAGAAGAATATTTACGATACGTAAAATTCCATGATCGTGGTATACATAATAGTTAAATCTGCGCAGGTGCACTTCAGAAAATGGACATAGAATACACTGAATACAGAGTGAAATCTGATATGTTTATGTCGGTCTACGTAAACTGCACTAAGCTTGTAGTATGGTAACGCACGTGCTCACAATTTTCACGGTCCGCGCCACAAAGACTCCGTTATTGTTCTGCGGCACTCAAGGACTCGACCTACCATTGTTTTTACGCACAATAACCGCGGATAAACGAGAACAGACCTCTTTTGTGCACGTTTCACAAGACAGCCCTAACAGTCTAGTCAACATGCCCATTCCAAAGAATTAAGGAGCCCACAGATTACCAGTTCGCCGGACGATATTAGCCTGTCAGTTGTCACCTTTGCGTTTAACTGACAGGCTGATATCGTCCGGCGAAGTGGTAATCTGTGGGCCGTGGGCCCCTTTAGAATAACTGAAAGAAGTCTAACTGGAGCTGAAAAATGACCCCACGGGAATTGTGCCGTGAGCGACACAAATGTACTGCGCGCATCTTGACAATATCAAATATTGTAAATGGCGCGCTAGAGGTTTGAATCAAAACTTGTTTAATAGCGGGAAATGGTGTAGTGGGAGTACCCAATATACCATACCATACCATATCCCGGTATTAAAAAAGAATATTGAATAGTAATTCAAATCAGCATCCGGGATAAATTTACCGAGAAGAGCTAACTTTCAGTGATATGTGTCAGATCAGTGTCAGCAATATGCACCGTTTATCGAAGTCAAACATGTACAAAAAGCTTCGTCTTTATATATTTCGCTTCGCTGGCGTATTCTCTTCAAGGTCTCTAGAAATTGAATCTCGTATATGGACTCTTTGTGTTCGTGTCCAATTCGCAGCAACGAGGGCCGCCATTGTAGCGTGCTGGATTAGTTTGAAAGAGTTTCGACCCTTGGAAGGGCGCGTTTCGGCGCGGCGTCACGTACAGATTGCAAATGAAATTTCTAAGTGCTGCTCGTGTTGCCTTTGCCTACTGAGTACAGAGGATTTAAAAGCTTAGCCGAACCAGTATGATGTGGTCCTTCAACAAGTATACGTCAACGTCACGTAGTAGATAATACCTGGGAGACCGAGCTTTGCTCGGAAAACATATTAAAACTCAAAAATGCGCGTTTTCCCAGCAGAGATAAAACCTAGCTAGATCGATTTTTCGCCCCCGAAACTCCCCATATAGCAAATTTCATCGAAATCGTTAGAGCCATGGCGATGGACAGATATACAGAATTCTCATTGTGCATCAAAACCGATGTTTGACACCGAAACACACGTTGTCCCTCCGGAAGCGTATGCTTTCACTTTCTTTCTGCGCCAAGAGTTGAAGCTAAGTTCGAACAATTGACTGAAAGCCACTAGCCTCATGGTGGTTCCCTGGATCGTTCGACTCGCCTGAGCTAAGGAAGCCTTTGGAATGTCTCAAACGAAGCTGCCGGTTCCCTCGGGAACTCCTCGTAGAATTCGAGTGTTCCCTCTACAAATGGCGAACGGACAATCTCAATTTCTATCCCGATTGAATTAATAAGCCTCGAATACTTTATCCGCGTTAAATAATTCATCCGGTCCGAGTTTGTGGGTTATTTGGCGGCCATCAATTTGTATGTACATAATTTGGATGGGGTTAGTGTACTTGAAGCCCAACTTGTATAAAAAGGTAACTTGTATTATTTTAGGCCCAATAACCGAAAGTTGCCTACTATTCGACCAAATACCGAATGTCTGTTGCACCTAGGTACCTAAAAAAAAAAACTGGGCAAGTGCGAGTCGGACTCGCGCACGAAGGGTTCCGTACCATAAAGCAAAAAAAAAACGGAAAAAAAATGCAAAAAGAAAACGGTCACCCATCCAAGTACTGACCACGCCCGACGTTGCTCAAAACGTTTAGTCAAAAATCACGTTTGCTGTACGGGAGCCCCACTTCTATCTTTATTTTATTCTGTTTTTAGTATTTGTTGTTATAACGGCAACAGAAATACATCATTTAATTTCAATAAATATCAATATCATCTGTGAAAATTTCACGTCATGCTCCGTGGAAACCCCACTGTCTGTTTTGTGATTTATTGAAACGTAATGCTGATGTACACAATATGTACTGAATTAGTACATACTTAGAAAAATTTGTACCTCAATAGATCGAGAGTACAATTAACTCAATTCGGACTTGCTGTAGAGCATCTCCCCAGCAACCCCAAAATTTAATTAAAGAAAATTCACGTAAATACTTACTTTTTAGCAAAAAAGACGCCTAAAAAAAATTGTACTGCAGTTTTTAATGTTGATCGAGTAAGCCATGGCTAGTTAAATTAACTAATTGTCGCCAGGACGCAAGCGCCTCCAGCCGACTTCTCATAGCTCCTCTACACGATGGGCCAACGCCGGCCACTCCAAGGGACGCATTTATGCGTTAGAGGGAGCAAGTGATATTGCTATCTCATTCTACTGCATGGCTGCGTCCCTTGGAGTGGCTGGCGTTGGCCCATCGTGTAGAGGAGCCATCAAACGTACGAAACTTTGTGTTTTTATTTAGGTACAATGAGATACACACGTTTTATTTATGTTATGAACTTGGTTTCTGGTGAGAGTTCAATTTTTTTCTTGGCAACCAGCAATGGGGGTGTAGTTGCATTGATCATAAACGTACGTACTTATTTTTAGTCGTACCTTCGTGTTTTTTACATGACATTATTGAAGTATCTTGATAACGTTAAAACGAAGATTAGGTACTTTTATTTTTATTGCTAGGTACTTATAGGAGTTACAATTCATAAAACCATATTTTTATATCATTTTTAATTGTTTAACGTAAAATATGTTATACAAGGAAACATAATAAACAAATCGATTGAAAACTATTTTTAAGTTATCTTATTGACAAAATATCATCATCTAAACATATATAAACATTGATTGACTTTTTGCATTTTTAATAAAATTAACTCTTGATGTAAATAAGTATGTTTGATTGAAATGGTTTACCAAAATTTGTTTTATGTACCTTTGTCTTGAGATCATCATAGCAGTACCAGTAAGGTCCCGTTTTACAATGAGCTGTAAAATGACCAAGTCCTGTTGCAACTGTTGGAGGTACAAATTCAATAATTGACGCTAGGTCGTATCGTCTGTTGCTTTGCAGAACTAATGTTTTTGGCAGTTCTTTTATAGTCACTGTATTAACGACTTCAAATATAATATGATCCGATAAATTATAGGTCATCGCAACTGTGCCAAAACATTGTTCGTTATTACACTTTGTATATTCATTGCTCAACATAGAGTTTGCTGATGATTCTAAGCCAGCAAGACTCTCCTCCAAGTATAGGATATTCAACGGTAAAATTGGTAACATTCTTTCTGTTCTCTTGTCACAAGTATTGCATGTTTTTAAAATTCTTGCACTACAATATTCACTAAAGAGAATCGACTCAAAAATCTTGGTCACATTACACTGACAATCATAAATTTTGAGATTACCCTGGTAAGAAATTTTGTCACAAAAATTTATAAGAATATCTGACCTTAATCGTAATACATCAACATCCAAGTCATTCAGAGATACTGCTTTAACCAACATAGAAAAAGTCGATTTTATACGGTCGACATGTTGAGCAAAAACATTATTCTCTTTATAAAGTACGGCAAATGCTTGTAGAACAGCATCAAACGCGCATGTATTTTGCAAAATTATATCTTTCATTCCTGATCTACTAATATTTCCGTTTGGAATCAAATGTACATACTTTCTATTACTCTTTGGTTTAATTGTTTCGATTAAAGGTTTCGATTTATTAGTATTGTTTTTGTTTCGCCAGTTTTCCTCGTTTTTTGGTTTAGCTATGAATATAGAATTATCCCCGAAAGATTTATCAGTTTCATCAAAGCTTTTTTGTGATTTTTCTTGTGAATCATTAGTACAATCAAGGGAACCATTTGCTGTCTGAAAAATATCAGGATAAGAGCATTTCGCGGCCTTTAATTCTCCAGATAAATAATCAGTATGAACCATAATAAATCTATCCACACGCAAAAGACCGCTTCTTGAATTGAGTAGTAGCTGTTTAATGTTTTTAAAATAACTTTCAACGTTGCTGCTACTAGCATTGTCAGTCGATTCCTTGAAAAAAGGCAACATTAGATTAGTCCAAAGGGGCAGTCTATATATAAGTTTCTTAAAGCTTTCTATAAATATAGGAAAAAAATAAACATTTTCAAAATTAGTGTCTTCACACAGATCACTGTGCACTTTTTCTCTGTTTATAATATGTTCGAAATCGGCAATAACTGTGTTCTGAAGAAGTAATTCGTCATCATTTTCTTCAAATATCGAACCCTCGTTGTCTGATTCTATTACTTCTTCTGGTTGTTCCATTTCTTCAAGAATGTTTTCAATTTCTTCAGTTGTGCCAAGCAACTTTTCTTTAGCTATTTCACATCTCGTTATCTGGCCATTTTTTGTACATCGATCAAATCTGTTAACTGCAACTATTATAACATTTAGTATGATTTCTTTCGCCGTCGCATAAATATTACACGATTTAAGCTTTAACAATTGCCGTATGTAAAATTTCTTCACACGCATGTCAACATTTTTGAAACATTTAAGTCTGTATAAAGTTTTTATAAAATGTGACGAATCAAGGCGCATTATACACTTTGGACTAACTTTCGTTAGCCCTTCTAAAAGTGAAAAACAGTGATTTATGTAAGCTTTTGTCGTATTAAAGGTAGTGAACACTTTAACACAAGCACCGATCAAAGCGCTGGAGTCATCGGTAATCACTTCCTTAGGTTTTGGCATAGATTGTATCCATGTTTTTAGCCATAAATATATGTTGTCTAGTGTTTGAGTAGCTGAAATCATCTGAGCGATTGGTATAGACGTGTTTTTAATTTTAAGAAGTACAACGTATAAGAACAGATGTTTTGACTGGTAACAGCGTTTCGGGTCGATTGGAGGCCGTATTTTTTTAAATAATGATCCAGTTGCGTCTAGGCTCAGTGAAGTATAATTTGTATGTGAAAATGTTTCATAAAATGTTCGCTGCAACTTCGTCCAATAATAGACAAAGAAGGGGTTGAGGGAAACATTCCGAATTACAGTATCAAATGGTGGCGTAAAACTCATTATCCATAACGCCATCGTCACAACTCTGTGATAATATGTGGAAGTATTAGTCCGGCTCCTTATATTTTGAAGAGTTTTAAGTGTAGGAATGAAAGGCGGTTCCTGTGTATCATCATCACCAAGGACACTATTCATTAATTTGTTTCGAAATACTATTGGATATTCATTTTCCAAGCTAGCAGCAAGTTTTTCTTTAGTGCATTTTGTTATTCTAACTTTTTTCTTGTGGATCAATTCTGAATCTACATTTTGCAGAATACACTTTACAGAAATCGAATTACTATCACGATTATCGGTGTAGATAAAAATTTTACCACTGCATTCTTGACAGTAACCATTTATTTTTACACTGTCACCATTAGTATAATTATTTTTGAATACCCATGTGCACCTATTTTTAGTTTTTTCCCAAATTTGTTTTCTTATACAGTCGCTCCAAACTCCTGACGGCAATCTCTTTTTTAAACTGCGGCGACCAGAACTGTCTTTGATGTCATTATGTAGCTGCGGTTTGATCTTTTCCCATTCGCATAGTTCCATTTCAAATTCTACTATATTGTCATCACAATCACTGTTACTATCAGAAAGTGTTGACTCACCACTATTGCTATCCACACTTGAAGAATCTTCGGAACAACCGTTACTTTTACCGATAGATAGTTCATGATTAATATTTTTATTAATGTCCATCTCACTAAAAAATAAATTGAAATTTCTTTTAGCGGAAAGGTACAAAGCCTTAGGTGATATTTGAGCACTTAACTTACGACTTATTGTCTTGTAAACATCACTTCCAGAACTTGGCAAACTAGTCACATCACGGAATTGTTCACTGTGTTGTAAGAAAACACACTTTTGTTCCTCTAAAGAAACGGATAATCTTTTTCCACGCTTCATTTTTGAGAATGTACGAACACCATACGCGATCGTAACGGAGGAGTGAATGATGATTCGGTTAAAACACTAATTGAGGGTAGTTGACAAATTTTACACTGCAGTGATATTAATACCCACATAAACAGAACAGTACCCGCGACATACATTCATGTTGTATCTGTGGGTGTAAGTATGAATGTAAGTAATTAAGGAAAACTATTATACAGTCTGACAAAAAAGAGTACAAATTAAAAAGTGGCAATACTGTAGTGTCGTCCCGTTTTCTAATATACAATTATACATTGATTTGAAAGGGACGACACTTCAGTATTGCCACTTTTTAATTTCTACTCTTTTTGCCAACAACAACAACAGACTATAAGTATAGTGGTCAAGTAAATCTTGTCAAAAGAAAAAGGCGGCAAATTTAAAAATGTAGGCGCCAAGGGTTATCGTCCCAAAGAAAAACTGAATTTCGCGCCTTTTACTAGTGACAAGATTTGCTTGACCAACTATAGGTAAATATGTAAATATATTTGTCTAGTTCTTGTCACGGGTCACAGACAAGACATCCTGCAGACTGAGCATAGTAGCGCTACCCCCTCTCATAGGTACAATGAGATACACACATTTTATTTATGTAAATGAACTTGGTTTCTAGTGAGAGTTCTAATGTTTTCTTGGCAACCAGCAATGGTGTAATTACATTGATCATGAAGTTTTAATTGTTTAACGTAAAATACCGTACTACCGTATATTTGTGGCAGAGGGGGTAGCGCTACTATGCTCAGTCTGCAGGATGTCTTGTCTGTGACCCGTGACAAGAACTAGACAAATATATTTACATATTTACCTATAGTTGGTCAAGCAAATCTTGTCACTAGTAAAAGGCGCGAAATTCAGTTTTTCTTTGGGACGATAACCCTTGGCGCCTACATTTTTAAATTTGCCGCCTTTTTCTTTTGACAAGATTTACTTGACCACTATACTTATAGTCTGTTGTTGTTGTTGGCAAAAAGAGTAGAAATTAAAAAGTGGCAATACTGAAGTGTCGTCCCTTTCAAATCAATGTATAATTGTATATTAGAAAACGGGACGACACTACAGTATTGCCACTTTTTAATTTGTACTCTTTTTTGTCAGACTGTATAATAGTTTTCCTTAATTACTTACATTCATACTTACACCCACAGATACAACATGAATGTATGTCGCGGGTACTGTTCTGTTTATGTGGGTATTAATATCACTGCAGTGTAAAATTTGTCAACTACCCTCAATTAGTGTTTTAACCGAATCATCATTCACTCCTCCGTTACGATCGCGTATGGTGTTCGTACATTCTCAAAAATGAAGCGTGGAAAAAGATTATCCGTTTCTTTAGAGGAACAAAAGTGTGTTTTCTTACAACACAGTGAACAATTCCGTGATGTGACTAGTTTGCCAAGTTCTGGAAGTGATGTTTACAAGACAATAAGTCGTAAGTTAAGTGCTCAAATATCACCTAAGGCTTTGTACCTTTCCGCTAAAAGAAATTTCAATTTATTTTTTAGTGAGATGGACATTAATAAAAATATTAATCATGAACTATCTATCGGTAAAAGTAACGGTTGTTCCGAAGATTCTTCAAGTGTGGATAGCAATAGTGGTGAGTCAACACTTTCTGATAGTAACAGTGATGGTGATGACAATATAGTAGAATTTGAAATGGAACTATGCGAATGGGAAAAGATCAAACCGCAGCTACATAATGACATCAAAGACAGTTCTGGTCGCCGCAGTTTAAAAAAGAGATTGCCGTCAGGAGTTTGGAGCGACTGTATAAGAAAACAAATTTGGGAAAAAACTAAAAATAGGTGCACATGGGTATTCAAAAATAATTATACTAATGGTGACAGTGTAAAAATAAATGGTTACTGTCAAGAATGCAGTGGTAAAATTTTTATCTACACCGATAATCGTGATAGTAATTCGATTTCTGTAAAGTGTATTCTGCAAAATGTAGATTCAGAATTGATCCACAAGAAAAAAGTTAGAATAACAAAATGCACTAAAGAAAAACTTGCTGCTAGCTTGGAAAATGAATATCCAATAGTATTTCGAAACAAATTAATGAATAGTGTCCTTGGTGATGATGATACACAGGAACCGCCTTTCATTCCTACACTTAAAACTCTTCAAAATATAAGGAGCCGGACTAATACTTCCACATATTATCACAGAGTTGTGACGATGGCGTTATGGATAATGAGTTTTACGCCACCATTTGATACTGTAATTCGGAATGTTTCCCTCAACCCCTTCTTTGTCTATTATTGGACGAAGTTGCAGCGAACATTTTATGAAACATTTTCACATACAAATTATACTTCACTGAGCCTAGACGCAACTGGATCATTATTTAAAAAAATACGGCCTCCAATCGACCCGAAACGCTGTTACCAGTCAAAACATCTGTTCTTATACGTTGTACTTCTTAAAATTAAAAACACGTCTATACCAATCGCTCAGATGATTTCAGCTACTCAAACACTAGACAACATATATTTATGGCTAAAAACATGGATACAATCTATGCCAAAACCTAAGGAAGTGATTACCGATGACTCCAGCGCTTTGATCGGTGCTTGTGTTAAAGTGTTCACTACCTTTAATACGACAAAAGCTTACATAAATCACTGTTTTTCACTTTTAGAAGGGCTAACGAAAGTTAGTCCAAAGTGTATAATGCGCCTTGATTCGTCACATTTTATAAAAACTTTATACAGACTTAAATGTTTCAAAAATGTTGACATGCGTGTGAAGAAATTTTACATACGGCAATTGTTAAAGCTTAAATCGTGTAATATTTATGCGACGGCGAAAGAAATCATACTAAATGTTATAATAGTTGCAGTTAACAGATTTGATCGATGTACAAAAAATGGCCAGATAACGAGATGTGAAATAGCTAAAGAAAAGTTGCTTGGCACAACTGAAGAAATTGAAAACATTCTTGAAGAAATGGAACAACCAGAAGAAGTAATAGAATCAGACAACGAGGGTTCGATATTTGAAGAAAATGATGACGAATTACTTCTTCAGAACACAGTTATTGCCGATTTCGAACATATTATAAACAGAGAAAAAGTGCACAGTGATCTGTGTGAAGACACTAATTTTGAAAATGTTTATTTTTTTCCTATATTTATAGAAAGCTTTAAGAAACTTATATATAGACTGCCCCTTTGGACTAATCTAATGTTGCCTTTTTTCAAGGAATCGACTGACAATGCTAGTAGCAGCAACGTTGAAAGTTATTTTAAAAACATTAAACAGCTACTACTCAATTCAAGAAGCGGTCTTTTGCGTGTGGATAGATTTATTATGGTTCATACTGATTATTTATCTGGAGAATTAAAGGCCGCGAAATGCTCTTATCCTGATATTTTTCAGACAGCAAATGGTTCCCTTGATTGTACTAATGATTCACAAGAAAAATCACAAAAAAGCTTTGATGAAACTGATAAATCTTTCGGGGATAATTCTATATTCATAGCTAAACCAAAAAACGAGGAAAACTGGCGAAACAAAAACAATACTAATAAATCGAAACCTTTAATCGAAACAATTAAACCAAAGAGTAATAGAAAGTATGTACATTTGATTCCAAACGGAAATATTAGTAGATCAGGAATGAAAGATATAATTTTGCAAAATACATGCGCGTTTGATGCTGTTCTACAAGCATTTGCCGTACTTTATAAAGAGAATAATGTTTTTGCTCAACATGTCGACCGTATAAAATCGACTTTTTCTATGTTGGTTAAAGCAGTATCTCTGAATGACTTGGATGTTGATGTATTACGATTAAGGTCAGATATTCTTATAAATTTTTGTGACAAAATTTCTTACCAGGGTAATCTCAAAATTTATGATTGTCAGTGTAATGTGACCAAGATTTTTGAGTCGATTCTCTTTAGTGAATATTGTAGTGCAAGAATTTTAAAAACATGCAATACTTGTGACAAGAGAACAGAAAGAATGTTACCAATTTTACCGTTGAATATCCTATACTTGGAGGAGAGTCTTGCTGGCTTAGAATCATCAGCAAACTCTATGTTGAGCAATGAATATACAAAGTGTAATAACGAACAATGTTTTGGCACAGTTGCGATGACCTATAATTTATCGGATCATATTATATTTGAAGTCGTTAATACAGTGACTATAAAAGAACTGCCAAAAACATTAGTTCTGCAAAGCAACAGACGATACGACCTAGCGTCAATTATTGAATTTGTACCTCCAACAGTTGCAACAGGACTTGGTCATTTTACAGCTCATTGTAAAACGGGACCTTACTGGTACTGCTATGATGATCTCAAGACAAAGGTACATAAAACAAATTTTGGTAAACCATTTCAATCAAACATACTTATTTACATCAAGAGTTAATTTTATTAAAAATGCAAAAAGTCAATCAATGTTTATATATGTTTAGATGATGATATTTTGTCAATAAGATAACTTAAAAATAGTTTTCAATCGATTTGTTTATTATGTTTCCTTGTATAACATATTTTACGTTAAACAATTAAAAATGATATAAAAATATGGTTTTATGAATTGTAACTCCTATAAGTACCTAGCAATAAAAATAAAAGTACCTAATCTTCGTTTTAACGTTATCAAGATACTTCAATAATGTCATGTAAAAAACACGAAGGTACGACTAAAAATAAGTACGTACGTTTATGATCAATGCAACTACACCCCCATTGCTGGTTGCCAAGAAAAAAATTGAACTCTCACCAGAAACCAAGTTCATAACATAAATAAAACGTGTGTATCTCATTGTACCTAAATAAAAACACAAAGTTTCGTACGTTTGATGGCTCCTCTACACGATGGGCCAACGCCAGCCACTCCAAGGGACGCAGCCATGCAGTAGAATGAGATAGCAATATCACTTGCTCCCTCTAACGCATAAATGCGTCCCTTGGAGTGGCCGGCGTTGGCCCATCGTGTAGAGGAGCTATGAGAAGTCGGCTGGAGGCGCTTGCGTCCTGGCGACAATTAGTTAATTTAACTAGCCATGGCTTACTCGATCAACATTAAAAACTGCAGTACAATTTTTTTTAGGCGTCTTTTTTGCTAAAAAGTAAGTATTACGTGAATTTTCTTTAATTAAATTTTGGGGTTGCTGGGGAGATGCTCTACAGCAAGTCCGAATTGAGTTAATTGTACTCTCGATCTATTGAGGTACAAATTTTTCTAAGTATGTACTAATTCAGTACATATTGTGTACATCAGCATTACGTTTCAATAAATCACAAAACAGACAGTGGGGTTTCCACGGAGCATGACGTAAAATTTCAACTGTCTAGCTATCACGGTTCGTGAGATACAGCCTGGTGACAGACAGACGGACAGACGGACGGACGGACAGCGAAGTCTTATTAATAGGGTCCCGTTTTACCCTTTGGGTACGGAACCCTAAAAATTACTATTCCAGGAGTAGGATAGTTTTGTATTCCTTTCCCCGCGACACGACCTTTCACTTATTTCAGCTGTTTAAGCGTTTGGACGTAACAGAACAGTCAGATAGAAAAACAGAGTTACTTTTATAATATTATATATGACAGGTATGATAACAGTTACTTGGACACTTTATTCCGACAAACTGGTTTACTTTTATATTAGTAGGGTTATGCAGTTTACTCCAGCTGTGAGTCGTAAACGCGGCGAAATCTCAACGAGCGCTGACTCAACGACGTAGGCGGGCCTGTTCTTTTAAGATACCGTCTACACAACTAACCAAATCTAAACCTTATTGTATCGAAATAAGGCCTACCACTGCTCAGTTAAGTGTTAGTAAACAGCCTGACCATCGGTCGACCTTATAATCTTTGCAATAAAGCATACAAATTATCAATTTACAGACGATTGTACGGAGGGATGGCACCTTCATTGTCCACACAGTTAAATTGATCATAACTAATCCTTATTCCATCGACATACGGTCTGCCAATAGTTAGTAAAGTTTTCTTTTTATAAACTGATCATGCGTAAACCTTAGGGCAACGACATTAAGGTCTACAAATGTTGTTTTTCTTAATATAAAGTTGCGAACATGTAATGACAGCGTCAAGTATACAGATATGGTAAACGGGTGCAGTGTTTAACTTTACAAGTCTTGGGATTTAGGGTTAGCGGATACATATAGTTCTGCAGGCGTATTATGGATGGTTTTATCCACGCGGGATAGAAAGTGACGGACACCATTTTATCCAATGTCACGTAGGCAAGAACGACCATCATATACGTATTAGTCTGCCATTTTTGTCGGTAAATAGGAGCAACTTTACGTCACGCTTGCATTTTTTTAAAGTCTGTAGCCCTGTCTTAGGGTGGTATTCCATCTGTGTAATATCTTGGTCCAATGTGTATTTGTCACATTTTACTTAATGAGAGAGTGACCCGCAATGCACATAGAACCAAGATTTTGTACAGATGGAATACTTACCTCCATTAGGAAGGGAAACTGTTGGCCAAACATATTTAAAAAGTTGGACGGAATTTTGGTTTTAGGTGAATACCTTGTCATATTTCGAAGCCGAAATGTGTTTCTCATTCATTCGAATACATATTTTTATTTGTGTAGTGTGCTCTAAACTATTAAGACCTTATGAACATTACAGAAAGTCAGTGATAACGGAATCCACCGCTGATATAACCCAGATTATGCCACAAGCCTTACTTAATCAATTTTTCGTTTAAAATCCTTAACAT
This sequence comes from Cydia fagiglandana, assembly GCF_963556715.1. Taxonomy (NCBI): domain Eukaryota; kingdom Metazoa; phylum Arthropoda; class Insecta; order Lepidoptera; family Tortricidae; genus Cydia; species Cydia fagiglandana. Next base: position 22,146,145 of record NC_085934.1, on the reverse strand, counting down.
TGATAACCCTAAAGTTACGAGCCACAATTTAGTCCCGATAGCACAAAATCGGTACTTGCGCGAAGTAAACTCGCTCTGTTTAGCATAATAGTTGCTGCAAAGCGGTTATACTGCTACTACTACTTACATTAGAGTCATCGATTAGTAATTATCTGGAACTGTTATCGACTTATAGTTTAGAAAATATAACATCGTAGAGTCTAAATTAAATAACTCTTCATCGGTTTAGTTGTGGTTGAATGATGTGTAGTGTACCTAACCCATATTTCGAATTGAGACAATGCCTTTTACCTATACACAATTTAAACGTTATCTTTAAAAGTTTTTACAAAAGACTGAGGTCGAAATAGGAACTCAAGTTTCTAGTTAATGACTAGAGTCTGAAGTCTGACTACAGTCTTAAAGCAGATGACTCAAAGGACTTGAGTCTTAAGTTCTTAACTAACACTAACTCTGAAATATTAATAAATATAAATATGTAACACAGTCACGTTATAAAGATTGACAGGTAAGGAAGGATTTTTGGAAATTTTGGCCCCCTAAAAGGTAAAAAGGGGGTACTTTCTGAGAATATGCATTGCAATACATAATACATTTCCATTGCAGTAACGATTAGACATGACCTTGAAGACATTTGCGACGCTCTCACAAATCCAATACTACCATGACTAATTTGCGCACGTTCCTTACGAACTGTACTATTTAACAATATTTAACTGACCAATGTGGACCTTAATATCTATGCAGTAAGGTTCACGAATGATGAGTCAACTATCTCAACGATGGTGGATGGTACAATCGCCATCAGTTATATAGGAGCGGCCAAGGTCTTCACAAAAATATGAACACGCCTCTATTGTCAAGGCGTTAGAGTGCGTGTTCAGATATTTTTGAGCACCTCGGCCGCTCCGATATAATCTGATGGCGACTGTACTACGCCTACAGCAATGATGTTGATTGATTGTGAACCTTATGCTTTTGTATTAAGGTATATGAAATGTTATACGTTATACTCTGGCACAGCGACTTTGTTAGTAGAAAAAGGCGGCAAATTAAAAAAATATAGTTGTAGGTGCCATGGGTAGAACTCGCATAGAAAATTTGAATTTCGCGCCTTTTCCTACTGACTAGAGTCTGGCTAGCCAAAATTTGTTGACAGATATTTCGTTGTTGTATCACCAATTGTCTATGATTTAAAAAAAAGCTAAAAGTCAGTTGTCAATTTATGTCATTCATTCAAATTGTTTGCGGTTTATTTTAAATAATATTAATAATTTCTATACTGAGTGAGGTTCGCAAACTATTATTCAAGCTCGTAAATAATTACGACAATGTGCGAAGTGGACGTGTAGCGTTGTAAAACGAAAAACTGCAATGTTTACAACTCCTAACCAAATGTAAACAAATTAGGAGGTTGGTGCTCTATAAATATGTTGATACTTTAAGTACTAGTTCTAACATTTGCCTATTACTTTGAATAAGTACGTGAATTTATTAATGCCTGAATCTCATAAATAGGACAAGTGTATAAAGAAACGGATAAACTAAAAGTTCTGAAAAAAATCTAATATAAAATCTAAATATTGGAACGTAAACATATGTGTTTGTCGTTGACTGTACTTTAAATAGTGGTAGAAATTATGTGAGCTGACTTTGAGTGCACGTAAACGTTTATTTAACTTATTTCCTTAGGTACCTTACTTGTGCACAGAATATTAAAAATATTGTCTAGTATCAAAACTATAATTCCTACTACACAAAGTGCTGGATCTGACATTTTGTGGTAAAAATATAGAAAATGTTACCAATGTTAAGTTTCTTGGTATCCATATTGACGATCTACTTACCTGGAAGAATGAACTTGCAAGTATAGAGGCTTCCATCAGCTCGGCTTGCTATGTTCTGCGTAGCTTACGGGACGTAGTTGATCGTAAGCATCTAAAAATGGTTTATCAAGCACTGGTTGAGTCAAAGCTTCGCTATAGTGTTAAATTTTGGGGAAATAGCTATGACTATAATATGCATAAAGCCTTTGTAATTCAGAAGCGAGCGATAAGGACCATAGTGCGAATTTCACAACCTGAGTCATGCAAGGAACATTTCAAAAAGATGGGAATACTAACCGTTCCGTGTTTGTACATTCTATTGCTCCTTACTGACCTGGTTAAAAACCTAGGAGAATACGAGACCTCTGAAGAAAGACAAATGCGGGAGAAAACCAGAAGGAAATACCTACATTGTAAGTTGCAGCCGAATTTAAAAGTAGTGAGTCATTGCGCACACTACCAGGGTGTACAACTGTACAACAAACTTCCTGGTGAGTGGAAGAACATTACTAGCCCGAATATTTTTAAAAATAGATTAAGAACCCTGTTGTTGCGGGAGTGCTTTTATTCCATTGAAGAGTTCATTAAATATTTTACCGACAATTGGCAACGTTAATAATTTCAATAAATGTTAATAATTATTTTGTAATGAATTATGTTATATGTTGTAATATATTGTTTGTGATATATTGTAATGAATTTTGTGATATTTGTTATGACATTTTGTAATTTCACTTTTTACTGTATTAGGTAGTAGAAATAACGCATGTTAGATTAAGTATTAGATATAGTCAATATTCAGACACAATTGTAATATTGTTAATGAATAAATAAATAATAATAATATAGGATAATATGTGACCAGCCCAAGATTTTTTGAATTTCCCGCCAAAAATTTAGGTAAAATTTCAGTAGCCAGACTCTAATTGGGTGTGTTAAAAATGGGTATAAAAATTGTACAAAAGTGTAAAAACATTTCTCGGGTCTAGCGAAGCGGAGGATAAAATTTGCATACATTTTTCAACTTTATATCAATGGTACAGAGATAAAAATTGAATGTGCAGTGCGAATCCGATTTCATTTTCTGAATGCGTTCGTAGTTACGTGGGTGTCGGATGAGACAGTTTATTTTAATAAGGATGTATTTGTGTTGTTTGGACACTATTTGATTTGTAGACTCTTTTCTTACGCGCTTACGACGCATAGCGCCGCAATAATATTAAGCGCCAACCGCCATAAGGTACCTTTACCCGTGGGACGTCACATATCTTTACTATTTCATATCTAGTGAATCTCGAATTCATTTCCCGAATCGCGCCGATTGTTATTTACTTCCACGGGTCACTGCTCGTGAAATGTTATCGACCTGTATTTACCAACGGCCTACACGTGCCCCGTCGTCTGCCGCACGGGGCACGTCGCGTGCCCCAATCAGATTACATAACAAGTTACTAGTTATCTGGGAAGAAAGATTAGGTTGTGAGAGGAGTTTGTTTAAAATATGTGCCGTGCGCTAACCAAACTATTGGAGTCCGTCTACGTTAAATTAGTAATTTTTCCACCCACTTGGCAGTGATAATGCTTACAATACATATTTCATAGGAGCTCTTTGAGAATAATGGAAACTAATAGCTATTATTTTTCCATTAATACGTAACATAGTATACGAAAAGAATTAGAAACGAGAAACGACACAAATAATGACGCAGAAAGGTGTTCTAACTTCTAAGGTCGAGTGTTAGGCTAAAAATAAACGCGACAAATCACAGCACGACACGCCACAACACGAAGGGAGATCATTGTTTACTGTAACGCACCCTTTTTTTTTGACGGATGTGTGGTGTTACGCGGCTAGATCGCATACGTAACGAACACATCCGTGGCAGCCTCGGAATCCGTGACGTAGCGGATAAGCTGCAGGAAAGTCGCCTCCGATGGTATGGCCATATACGCCGCAGACCGGTAGACTACGTCGGAAATACCTATAGATGCCTCAACCTCACTGTCCAAAGGCCACGCGGATCACGCGGTAGATTTAAGAAGCGCTGGCTGGACGTCGTGACAGCGGACATGCAAGAGAACAATCTCACACCTGAGGATGTCGAAGACCGGGCAAAGTGGAGAAGTGTAAGCAAGAAAGCGGACCCTGGCGCTAGGCTGGGAAAACGCTAGGTTGAAGAAGAAGACGGAGTGGGAATGCGTTTACGGACGGTGTGTGGAACTCGCCGCTCCTTTCCCCTCTCCTGGCAAGAGAGGGGGAGAATTTGGCCCTACCCACTAAACCCACTCCGGCGTTTCACCCTCTCTGCCGTTCGCGAGGGCGCACTGGGATCGACTAGGATGACATTCCACCACGGCGCCCTCCGGCAGCCCCGGCTTATCGCCAGGGCCCCCTCACAATGGAGATCAGAAACGCTTGATCCCCCCTTTTCCGACGACCTGTATGGGGCCGTGCAATGCGGGTTCGGCATATACCCGCTGGCCCTGGGGCTCGAGGCGAGCATGCGCTCTTCGCCCTCGACCCTTGCCGTCTACGTCGGAGAGGAAGCGCGTCAGCAGCCGCTTCTCGCACCCTCTCCGCCGCCTCCTTCTGTGACATGACTGTGACGCACCCTGCCCAACAGTTTTACGCGTTTTGGGAAAGTTGGGTTTACAATTACATGCTGGTAGAATGAAGTGTGATGAAAATAAATCGTTTACAAAACATAAATAGAAGGAAAGGAATAGATATTTATATCGATAATTTATACGGAGATAGTAACCTATTCTGTACAATATAAGCGCTATTTCACAGTAGGTATGTCCAGTACTTGTATGAGAACAGAACGCCGACGTTTCAGTTGGCGTGCAGTTCCCATACAAATTGACCCTTACTGTTGAGTCGCACGCGGTACAATTTTTGAGCTTCAGTAGCTCTAATCTAAACAAACAAACAAATTATTTATTTGCAAAAAAGGGTAATTACAGGTCTTATTGTTATACAGTATTATGTTTCACCTTTTCAGCTGTGTACAAACAGCATGCAAATCCATAAAGGCATCTTAAAAAATATGTAGATACATTTGAAAACTATAAAACTTTAACATTTTATTAAAATTATCAAATTATAATTATTTACAGCCATTTATATAGTTTTAACCATAACCAAATCAATTACAGATAACATTTATTTACAAATTTACACAGATCGTTACTGTACTACGTTATTTAAAAAATCTTGTATACTATAGAAACACCGATCAAGAAGCCAATTTCTTAAAGTTTGCTTAAACTTATTGCTTTCGAGAGCTTTTATTTGAACAGGCAACTTGTTAAAGATCACAATACTCATATTAAAAGCATTTTTTTTATATATGCTGGTCATACATCGTGGCTGATTGAGGAGATTTTTATATTGTGGTCGTGGATTAGCACAAAACAAGTCTGAACGTTTTATGAAATAATTTGGAAATTGCTTAACAAAAGTACAAATTTTTAATATATATATGCAAGTTCTAGTTAGACTTCTATAGTTATTTTAGTTCGTTGATAACAGTCAAATCTGTAGAGGAGTGTACTCTAACCTGCATTTATTTGCGGTTTCAAATATAATCAAAACACTTTCAACTCCAACATCAGCTTTGATCGCTGTTGTCGGAAAGTTAAACCGGATTTAAATGACTTCAATTCAAAAGCTATAGCTAACTTTGCATGTTTTTAAACTTCGATATAGTCTGAATGGCTCGAATGTTTTTGATCGAGTTTACTGCACAATAAAACTGGATCGTTCAAGTTTACAAGATAATAAAAATCTAGCGCTGTCTAGAACGCCTGTTATTTGGTCTTTTTGGATGATAAAGTTTTCCCATTTATTCCCGCTTGCTTTTAAAGGGCAACACATTTACCTCTTAGGGCTCCTCTACAAGATCGGATGATTGGACGCAGTCGTCCGGAAATAATTGCCAAAGTTAAGGTGCTATTCCGAACAGCGCAGCGCAGCGCGGCACTGATGCAGCGACAACAATGACAGTGCGGTATAGGACAACATTGTTAGGTAAATGTTATTAACAATTGTGTCGATGCATTTTAAAAATCACCTTATACGTTGTTAGATTACATGACATGCTAAATTCCGTTCTGTCATTAAAATTTACTGAAAAGTCATTAGGGTTCGAACGAACTGGGGACAAAGGCCTTGAATTTAACAAAGACTCGATTTGCACATTGGATTTGCAAAGGTAAACCTTTGTGTCTTGAAGTACTTAACGTACAGCGTCACGTTATAACATACAATGCTTACTTCCCAGACAAAGTGACCTTACCATAGTGACACCGCTCTGTTAAGAATAGTACCTTAACAAAGCACTACATTAGCAACAAAGCGAACAAAATTTGAGACGGGCTTTTTAGCTCACCATTCTTTTTGCCGTTTTTGCCAAGTTTATTCCACAAACGTTAGTTTACACAAACACTTTAAAACGGCTGGTAAGTTTTTTGTAGACACAAAGAATTCCTCGTTGTCCGTATAAGAATTTAAATGGAATTACTACTAGATTTCATTGTATATTCGTTGAAGAGAAAATTTACTGCGGAGTGTGGATGTAAAATTCAAGTGCTCCAGTTTTCAGGGAAATCTTTTTCCAGTCGAGTTCTGTGAAACGAAAATAATACATGTGTACATCCAAAACTCGGCGAGGACGGTAAATTGTCACTGAATTTTCTCTGCTTATTTTTGTGCGGTTGTATTCGTACAGCCGCCGTTCTTAAGGATCATCATCATATCAGCTAAAGGACGACCACTGCTGGACATAGGCCTTCTCCAAAGAGTGCCACAATGACCGGTCTTGCGCTACCCGCATCCAGCGGACTCCCGCGACCTACCCAGGTCATCAGTCCACCTTGTGGGGGGTCTACCCACGCTGCGCCTTCCGGGACGTGGTCGCCACTCGAGAACCTTTCCGCCCCAATGGCCATTCTTCTATACGGTTCATATCTAATTGTCAGTGTCTATGTCATATGTTTTGGAACGTTGGTTTGTAAAGATGTTTCTGAACTCGACTGTACTGTACATCCAAATTCGCCGGTAGTACAGTATTAGCCGTAGTACAGATTTTCGAAAGACTTTGTCCAACAGAATTTCAGCTAATATTGCGTGAAGCCAAAGGAAAGAATTCCTTAATATGACTGGATTTACGCGATTTATTTTTGTAACGGGGTTTTCCTTGTCAGCCCTGCGAAGCTTGGTCGGGCTTCACGGGTCAAAGCGTTTTTACCGGTTTCTTAGAATAGCCTACCTATACGATTTCGCCAGTCGCTTTTGAGATCTTTGCGGGGCGCTTTCCTTTAGCTGAATATTATTGCTGGCTGATATGTGAACTCAAAAGGCGTGCACAACTAAATCGCCAGAATTTCGTGATTTTTGACGGAATCTAATCGAATTCGCCAGTCACTATAGAAATTCCTTACAGAAACCCTTTTGTTCAATAGTTTCGATTGATATTGTGCGTATTGAAAAGGCGAGTTATACGTTATTCTCACTGATTTTTGCGATTTATTTTTATCCCTAACGGCCTACACAAGTCATGTCCATGGTCAGGCTTCCTCGGGTCAAGGTTTTTGTTTTGCGGCGTTCTGAGAGGAGTCTAACTCTAGTTCTGAGAAAAATTATCACAGCTTTTCGCGATTTTTGCAGTTAAATCTAATCGAATTAACCTGCCGCCGTACAAATCCTCGACGGACGAATTCTTGGTCTGGACCAACCCTACTCCTGGGAGTAGAAATTAAAAAGTGGCAACACTGTAGTGTCGTCCTTTTCAAACCAATTTTATATAAGGAAACGGGACGACACTACAGTTTTGCCAATTTTTAATTTCTACTCTTTTTGCCAAGCTGTATGTTTATCGAAAAGGCCGCTAATCAAAATACCTTGACCAGGTGAAGCATTTCATTTTCAGAAATACTTATACTTATAAGTATTTCATTTTCAGGGTTTATTTTTATCCGGAGAGTTTTCCTTGTCGGCCTACACATACACAATCCTTGGTCGGGCTTCACCTGGTCAAGGTATTTTGATTAGCGGCCTTCGGAACGGAGTCTAGCCGATTTAATCCATAACGTTCATAAATACGTATGGTTTATTGGTTTGCATGAAAATAACACATTTAATTTAAGATTTCGTACGAAAACTTTTATGAACATACTAGAATTTCACCAACCAATGACTCAAATACACATCTGTTTATTAATAATAATCGATGATCATTTCCCTTCACTGGATCGAGACTGCAACAAGAATCACGGGATCGAGACAACTGGCGTGTACTCGTGTCGGAGGCCAAGACTCATTTTGGGTCGCTGAACCATTAAGTAAGTATTTATTATTGGCTATTGATTATTGGCAGAATGAATGAGACGGGATAATTACGTTTATCAATTACAAACCAACGAGGCGCGAACTGCACCGAACAAAATTATAATAAGTATGTTGTATTTCATTGGTTGAACGAGCACGGACGAATATGATTATGGGACGAACCAACGTAGGGATGTGACACATGTTGAAAATATAATATATGTAAAACCGATGTTGCCAATAGGAATACGCTACAAATTTAAAAATGTAGGCGCGAAGAGTCGATCTCCATTACAAATATCGCATTTCGCGCCTTTTTCTACTGACAAAGTTGCCTTGCCCGAGTATATAAGTATTATTCTGCTAAAACGTAGTTACGTTTTGAATCATGGACGTTGTGAAGGAAAACAGAAGGGGAGGGTTTATTTGTAAAATTTAAATACGATGGAATATTTTTACTCAGAATCACTGAGAATATACTCACAAAAAGAAAAACTGTCCACTACTTTTCCAGAAATAATTTGTGAGGACTGTTTCGGTCGGACAATATTAAATCTATACGAAAGCGTTAAAACACTTTTTTGCTCAAAAAGTGCACCTTTATGTCGTGCGTAGACGACATAAAATCGCATTTTATGCACTACAGCATAAAAGTAAAATTTTCTTCTAAGACTAAGGTAATCGGTCTCAACAGCCAAACAGTTAAAACATATTGCACAATTTTACTGAGCAATAAAATTGTGTAGATGACAAAACTTGTTATATTATTTTATTTTTGCTACAATTTATTAGAAATCCGTATTTTCTGTCATTAAATTTAGTAATTCACATAAAATAGGAGTCGATTATCGTTCAAAAATGCTCCGAAATGTTTGACTTGGCAGAAAACCAAGCGCCTGAAACTCTGATCACATGTTGAAAATTAAAAAAATAAAATTAAAAAGTTAGTTGGCGGGAATTGGTTATGTATGATGTTCTTTCGCTTTACGACAATTTCGTGGTGTAAATTGCCGTGAAAAATGTGTTTTATTTTCCTCGCAATCGAAGTGAAAAGCAGAGTGTAGGTACAACAAGGGCATAAATGTCCATTTTTACCCTCGTCTACTATTTTGGTCTTCGCTTCGCTTAGACCAAAAAAATGCCTCGGGTAAAAATGGGTCACTTTATGCCCTTGTTGTACAATCTACTATTTTTCATAATTCAATTTTTTCAAGTAAGTAAATATCCGGTAACTGCACCTTATATTGAAAAACCCCTAATGCAAGTAGAACTAACCCATTTGCAATAGGTTTTTACGCAAACGTAGGTTTATCTTGCCGCGAGCCTCCGACCTTCCACGCTTATACATTGACCGATAAAATGTTATCTATTGTGAGGCGTGAGCGCAAGGACAACATCGAGCGATATAGCGAGTAATGCTGAGTGGGAAATAAGTGGTGTGGGACTTAAAGCGACGACAATGCACAAGTATTGTGGCTAAAATTAGAACTTTTGTGAGCCAAAATTTATTCATGGCATATATTATGACACTTTTGTTAGCCTTTTCAAATTTAATAAGTCAACAGTATTAATGGAGTGTTGGCCGAAACGTTAATGCAATTGACCATCAACCATTACAAATTGACGCGTAAACTGAAACCGTCCTCTACCGTTTACGGTTCAATGCAATTAACGTTCGGCCAACACTGGTACCTATAAGGGTCTATGGATTGAAGTTCTGGTGGACAATGAGACTGGGTTATTGCAAACCATAGACGTAGTACTTAGGTTACGTTGTAGACATCACACCCTTTCCATTTTAACCCCTTACGCAACATATACATCCATATACCTATGTACTATATAATTCAAAACCAGATCCTAAACAAACTGAAAGAGGGCTCGATATCGATTCGATCTTCGTGTCGTTACATTTCCATTCCCTGACACGAATACTCCGTCTACGACTATTGCGATCCCCAAGACGCGTTTGCCTGGAAACGGAACCAATAATAGACCGAGAGCTAGTACCGGAAAAATATAGACGATCATGGTGCGCTATCGGGGTCCTATTATGGTCACAATCGTTGATAGAAAACGTCAGTCGAACCTTATGGCTCCTCTACACGATGGGCCAACGCCAGCCACTGCAAGGGACGCAGCCATGCGGTAGAATGAGATAGCAATATCACTTGCTCCCTCTAACGCATAAATGCGTCCCTTGGAGTGGCCGGCGTTGGCCCATCGCGTAGAGGAGCCAATAGACGTAGTAGTTAGGTTACGTTGTTGTTAAAATGGAAAGGGTGTCTCCCTTTCCATTCTAACCCCTTACGCGACATATAAATCCATATACTTATGTACTATACATATTCAAAACCAGATCCTAAACAAACTGAAAGAGGCCTCGATATCGATTCGATCTTCGTGTCGTTACATTTCCATTCCTTGACACGAATACTCCTTCTACGACTTTTGCGATCCCCAAGACGCGTTTGCCTGGAAACGGAACCAATAATAGACCGAGAGCTAGCCCCGGAAAAATATAGACGATCATGGTGGCGCTATCAGGGGTTCTATGGTGACAATCGTTGATAGAAAACGTCAGTCGAACCTTATGGCTCCTCTACACGATGGGCCAACGCCGGCCACTACAAGGGACGCAGCCATGCGGTAGGATGAGATAGCAATATCACTTGCTCCCTCTAACGCATAAATGCGTCCCTTGGAGTGGCCGGCGTTAGCCCATCGTGTAGAGGAGCCATTAAATCGTCGGGTGACAAGCAAAACTCACTAAGTACTATCAAAAAATTTAAGTAACAATGCACTTTATTACACTTGTAACATCACGGTTTATTGTCCAATAATTTCAATGGTGTTAGTTAGTGACTTTTGCTTGTCACCCGACGAAATAATGTATGAATACTAAACAGTCACGTGACTTTTTGTAGCATATGTCGTCCTGATATATTTTGTAGCGTTTGTCGTTGTACGATTGATCTTGGCTATCCCCGAGAACGGATGAAATGAAGGTGCGTTAGTGATAGATGACCTCAAGAGCTACCGTTTTAACAAATACTTAAATCTCTACAAATAAAATTGGTGTTCTTAAAAAAACACTGACATATGAATCATAATATGATTCACCGAAATACATGAGATAACAAGTTAGAGTTTTTGGGGTTGGCCCCACAGTAACTAAAAGTTAGCAAAAGTTTATTAGCACACTTAATAGAGGGGTTTTGTTTCTCTCGAAATTGTACACCTTTATCCTTTACTAGCTCTTAGTCTACAAACCGAAACACGACGGGATTAGACCGGGCGAAAATCACAAAAGTTGGTGGGACTGACGCATATTGAATTTCTTTGTTAGCTTCAGTAAATATTATTCGATGAGGAAAGTTTTACGGGTATCATATAAATCATATTGTCACACGTTAATACCCAAACCAACGCTACCGTAGTGTCTGGAAGAGATCGATTTTTTAATAAGACCGCCTAATGCTTTACCAGTAGATAGATAGTTCAAAAGTGGGTTTGCCAAAAAATATAATTTTACCCATTACTGAACGACCTCCTAATTTATGCTTTATTTAAATGTTTACTTTTATAACCTAAAACTAAAAAACATAAGCACGGGTAGCTGTCATCAACTCATCACAAAACTAACGATCAATGTTAATGTTATATTTTAATTTAGTAAATTATACTTGGTCAAGCAGATCTTGTCAGTAGAAAAAGGCGGCAAATTTGAAAAATGTAGGCGCGAAGAGTAATCGTCTCATAGAAAATTTGAATTTCGCGCCTTTTTCTACTGACAGGGTTTGCTTGACCATCTATACCTACACCCATTTCGTTTAGCAATAGATAATATTTAAATTCCCTTTTACTCGTTTTAGAACATCCCCCTAACCTAACTTTTTAAACACCGCAGTGACCCAGCACGTGTATCAAACAGCCAACACATTTGTCAGAACACCTGAATCCCACATCAGGTGATTGCCACTGGCATTGACGAATGGCGAGAGGGGAGCCATCTTGTTTTATTTATGAATGACGTGTTTACGTGAAACGGAATGTTTACGTTACGATAGATAGGGGTGCGTTGACGCGTTTGATGTTAGAATGTTTTGATTAGTTTCTTTAACGCTTTTTTAATGTTGTTTGTTGTTGTCGTTTAGTGTTGTGTTGTAGTGATGGGTAACTTGTAAGTTTCCAAAGCGGAGTTCAGAATTAAAATCCTTGTAAGTTCCTATAAATGAAACTTTCACATGAACAAAAATAAATAAATATTTGGGGACATCTTACACAGATAAACCTAGCCCCAAACTAAACAAAGCCTGTATCTCTCGAAGTCCGATTAACTTAGTGCTAATAGCGAGAAACTATGTCCAAAGATAAATTATAGAAAACAATTTTATCTATAAATAACCAAGCCCAAAACGAACACATACTTGTACACATAAACAACACTATCTGTTTATAAAGGAACAAGGAATAGATTATTCTAGCTGATTCATAGTTTGAGTCACTCATTGCTCACTACACAGCGCCCTCATTGTACCTTTATAATTATGATTAGTGGGAAATATCTTGATTAACAATACATTCTCCCTTAAATTTCCGCGAAACCTTGAAAATATAGTACTTGTAATATGTATATACCGGAAAACCCCAATTAAAGAGCATAATTTATTGTTTTGAGATACTTATTCAGTAGGAAATGAAAACACTAGTCGGACGAAAAAAAGTCTGCAGCGGATTTGATAGCCCACGCAGGCCAAGTGTCATTTATACGTCATAATTTCATAGAAGTTTGACGTTTAAAATAACACTTTCACTGCGTGGTTTATCAAATCCGCTGCAGACTATTCTTGGTCTGACTCTAGTGTAATATCGACACTGTCTTTTTATGTACTTTGTATCTTTCTAACTAAGCTAACTCTATTTATTCCGATTTGGCAATCGTCAAAGTATGGTAACGTCAAATTCTTTTCAAAATTGCGTTCGTTTTGTCGCTGCCAAGTAGAGATGGGTAGGGGTGAGTAAATACTGAGTATTTACTCGGTATTTACTCAAAGCACCCGATAAATACCCGTATTTACTCATTTAGGTGGGTAAAAACGATTCCTTATAAAATATTCAAAAAAAGAGATTTTAGAACAAAATTGTCTTTTATTGAAGAGTGCTAACATGTAGTAACAATATCTATAAAATAAAAAGCATAGAGGACGCTTAATTTAGGAAAAAAAGGTAATTATTAGTGAGAGGCAAATTTTGTTAACAATTTTGTTTTAAATAAGAAGGTATTTACTTTAAAAATATGAGTACTTAAATTCTACCGATGTTCTAGATAAGTGCAAGTCGCGCAAAAGTCCGTGTTTACGCGGCACTTACGACCTTTTATTAAGGGTTTTTTAAAGAAAACTCAAAAATGGCTCAATCGATGATGTTCAAAATATTGTTTTTTGTACTCTATTACACGGCTAATCTCCCGATATGTTTTCATATTTTTTCTGAACTTTGGTTCGAAAGTTATAGGAAGATAAACATTATTTTGGCCTTTCGAAACGGTTTTATTTCAAAAATATCCATTTTATCCAAAAATGTTCTTAGAAACATTCCAGTTATTTTTAAAGACCCATTTAATGATGTGCAACACGTTGGTGGTTTCTGAGATTTATTTTTGTGACAATTAGTTACATGTATGGAGTGCTCCTCTTAAAAATACATGTCTTACAATTTTGAGTACTTAATCCAGTAGCGGCTTACAAAATACACCTATATTTCAAATTTATATGCCCCTTTCAGCACTCTAAATAGTTTATACCCACCAATTTGGGTATAAACGAGTAAATACGGGTATATTGAGTAAATACTGAGTATTTACTCGGTATTTACCCGTGAGTATTTACTCACTACCCATCTCTACTGCCAAGACGATTTACCCACTTCCCCCATCTCATTGTCTTTGGGTGTTTTAAAAATAAACATAAGCATATTAAGCCTCATGTCATGTCATCTCAGAGATCTAGATACATAATATAAATCAAAGGCCACAAAATCACAGACCACAACAGACAACGTAATAAGAGACAACAATGAACCAGATAAAGCGGCCGGTAATCACACGGGTGGCTAGCGTTGTATTCGCCACCTAATTAGCTACGGCACAGTACACTGACCTATCCTCAACGTTACTGGTAAGGAGATAAGGTCTACAAACGGTCAGTCGAGTGTTTTGCTATTAGCTACAAGTAGCGCATTGTGAAGCCTTGAATGAACTAACAGCTCTTAGGGCCTACCTTCGACGTGTTGCCTCTCTGTCGCACTTGTAGATTCGAACGTAAGTGTGACAGGGAGGCAACACGTCGAACGTGGTTCGCGGTAGGCCCTCGCATGTGACTATTGTAGGCCGTATGTCGTAGCAACAAGGTTCAGTATGGTCAGTTATATTGGCCGATTGAGTGTTATTATTGTGCATGTGCAGTACAGACGGGCTAGTTACATTACAATGTGCTGTTCTGTTACTGATTGGATGCCCTTTAAATGTATGAGAAAGTCTGTGGTGTTAGGTGAAAATTGTATGTGTTATTAGATATATTGACATGATACTAGTATATGTTGGTAAAACTGCATTCTTTTGCGATCCTAGAGACAGATACAACAGTCAATGAAATACAATAAGTACAAGGAAGAATAATTGAAGGGATGTTTACAAAAACAACATAACTGACTACACTGGTTGACACCTGAAACGATTAACAATGTTCTTAAAAAAGTGTCAACCGCTCTAAGCAGTTAAGTACCTATGTGGTTTTTGTAAACATCCCCTCCTCAATTTCATTAAAAGGGCAGAGTGGGCACCGCAGAAAAAGATTGAAACCTTTGTCTTTAGGGGTCGTCCATTAATTACATCACACAATTTTTTTTAGAACCCCCGCCCTCCCTTGTCACACTTTGTCATAGGAAAAAGATAATTGTTCTACATATAGAGATTTGTATAATATACATAAGTATATATTTTTGATCAGCTGTTACAGAATGACAGATTTTTTTTTAATTATGAATGGGCTTACTCATGGCCACATACACATGATACATTTTTTGAAGCTTACGGCTCGGTTCGGGAAATGAATTAGATCTCTACTAGATCTCAACAAGTTACGATATGGATAATTTAAAGATATTTGTAAGATAGATATGTCAAATTTGACGTTTCCGCGATTCTGGAGGTCCTCTTGAACGATTTCGACAAGTTATGACTTAGATATCCAAGTCACATCTAGTCGATATCTAATGTAAATCTAGTTGATCTCTATATCGTCTCTAATTAATCTTGTGATTATCTCGTTTCCCGAATACGCGTGTTAGTTTGATCCGCTACTTCTGTTGCTGACTGTACACAAGTGTCTTGGGAAAAATCTTCTCCATCCTAAAACAGCATAGAGGTACAATAATATAGAGATGTCACGGGCGAGGGGCCAAACGACCGAACGAGATGCACTTATGGAAATTTCAGTAGTAGTAGCAGAGAAAGCGGTATTATTGCTTGTCCTTGTCAGAGTCTCACTTTTTGTTTGTTCCCCACCAAAAATGTATTATGGTTTATGGTGGGCAACACATAACCCGACCGAATTACGTAGATTGTTTTTGATAGGTTGTCAGGAATGTTAAAACGTGTTTTTAATATTGTCACTTTGCGTATCTTTTGTCCCTCACGGAGGCACGCGTATAGCTCATCTATGTAATACTAGGTCTATGTAAAACAGATACACTTTATCATTCGCTTGTCCCATTCCCATTCACTTGGGATCTCTCAGAAACTCTTTATTAATCACATAAAAAAAGAGCACAACGAAAACAGTACATCGCATTCATTTGCTCGACCAATTACTTAGCACAGCCCTCTGATTAAAATACCATTCTGCATGAATGGGGCAATCTGCACACCGCTATAAAGCGCTTTCTCATATCACTCCCGTGAAAGAACTCCGTTTACTACCTTAATATGAGTGCATTAGGTTTAAAGTCGAATGTAAAACTGAACAGTGATACGAGATAGCGAAAGTTATGTCGATAAATCAGATTTAGAAATAGAAGGTCGTATAAGTTGTGTCAATTTACAGCGATGCTGACGTTTCTGTTCTAAAATTAAAATGTCGATGTCCGTCTGCACCGTTTTTTATCACAACAGCGAGTACTAACTAGCAAGTGTCATTTCTATTTTAAAGCTTATTTCAAAGCGATAAGGTCTACATTAGTAAGTTACACCAGTTGCTATTTGCACAGATAACATAATCATGAAAAGGTACGTCAGTATAAACAAACATGGTACTAAACAAACAACAATTCTGCAAGACAAGATTGCAAGGCTACAAAGTTGTCTTTGACAGTGTTCTGACCATAAACTTATTGCTGTGTAAGGATAACTTTTGTAGATACCGCTTGTACAGTCACCTGCAATAATATGTTACACAACAAAGGCCGCAAAAATATCTGACACTATCTTATTCGCAGCCTTCGATGAGTAACATATTATTGCAGGTGACTGTACATTTCAAAAGCTGTAAGGATTGATTATACGGCGCTATTCGGGAAATGATTTAGAGATTCACAAGATATGAAATAGTAACGATATGGGAAGTTCCACGGCAAAAGGTACCATTGCCCCGGCCGAATATTGGAGCGGCGTTAATAATAGCGTAAGCGCCAGCCGCCATAAGGTACCTTTTGCCGTGGAACGTCACATATCTTTACTATTTCATATCTAGTGAGTCTCTAATTCATTTCCCGAATCGTGCTGATAGTTATTTCTTACTAAACTTAGTTCTGCTGAACTGCTACACTTCATCAAAATCACCGATATGTACCTGTAACAAAAAAATATGATTTAATATCATTTATTCTTAAAAATATCATTTAATATTATTACTTATAAATTTATCTTTTCAGAAAGGAATAGGCATCATTTATGTCATTCTGATGTCAGTGTACGATCGAATTGGCCCGTTGGCTGTTTGTTTGTTTATTGCCTTAGCTTACTAGTAAAACAGTGGTGGTTTCCAGAGCAAAAACGCTCGACTCGTTCATTAATCTAGTAAACTTTGCAACACAACTAATTGCTGTTTTACTAGTCATTTGTCATAAACTATCTAGTTCCACTCCCATGAGAAGCACTGGCATTTTAAATAAATTAATTTATCATATGCCTTGTTACTCTTGTTATTTATGCGCGTTAAAGTTTTAAGTAAGTTCCGTTACCATAATTTTTAACGCCAACGGAAGGTCGAAATGTCCAAGGAAGGATCTCAAACTACTCGTAGTAGTTACTAAATGATATGTGACGTACCACGGGTAAAGGTACCTTATGGCGGTTGGCGCTTACGCTATTATTAACGCCGCGCCAATATCATTGCGGTGCTATGCGACGTAAGCGCCAGCCGCCATAAAGTACCTTTTGCCGTGGAACGTCACATATTAGGTTTTTTGTTAGGTAAAATCTTTTCATAATAGCTCTAACGATCGCGTAACACAAAAACCTAGTTTTTAACAGCTGAAATTACTGCAAAACCGGAATTTTACATAGAAGCACGTATTTTAACGCCACCAAGCAGAAAAGACCTGTGTGAAGAGTCTAAGATGGCGCTTACATTCTTCTAATTTCAAAATCAGAACAGCACGTTTGCGACGGCGCTGTCACAGACGCGAAACGAATCTGACCGTGAGGGGCACTCAAGCTGATGAGGCAGGAGTAATGCGCTAGGGTTGTTCCGGTTCGTTAGGTTGGCAGTACCTGCGTTTGTAGGTCGCGCTTCGTTGTGTTGGTACATAGTACTACTCTAATTTAGACGCATCACAGATAAGACAATCTGCACACTTGTACTCTGACATGATTTTAATTTTGACTTCGCCATGTTGCGAATTTTCAGTGGTATACATTTATTTTACTGCTAAGAAGACTCTTTGACAGCAGGCGGTGAAAGTTATTGAATGTCACCGATGTAAACAAGAAGAAAAGATTACGCAATTTTAAACGATTTGACTATACAAATTAACTCGGGGCGGGGCCAAATAGAATCCTGTCAGCCTTTATAATAACATGTATAACATGTTGGCCCGCAGGTTCGCGAAATGTACTGTACAAGTAAAGACTACACTTTTCAAAGCGTACTGTCAGTCATTCTACACATGCAGCCTGTGGACCTTAATAACGCGTTCCGGGTGTTGATGGGGTTGCCGCGATTTTGTAGTGCCTCTGGTATGTTTGCCGAGGCACAAATTGACAGCTTTGCGGCGATAATGCGCAAGAGGTGCGCTTCACTGATGCGTCGCCTGCGCGGTAGCCCCAACAGCATTCTGAGCGTGTTTATGGAGCGCGAAAACGGCCCCATGCTCAGCCGTTGGCAGAGACTGCATGCAGTTATTGTTTAGTTTTACTTTAGTCTATTTTTATGTTATACTAACACTAGTAATAAGGTTTTAATGTTCACTAACAATGTATGGACCTTTAGTCTGAAATAAATGATTTTTATTTTATTTTTTATTTATTTATTTATAGTGCTACGAGGATTAACGAAGTAGTAAAATCAGGCACGTGTTAGCATATTTCAAAATATATTAACTATAAACATTCAGGCTGTTAAAAGAAGAGGCTTGTTTCTTGTTTCGGTTCGTTAGGTTGGCGGAACCTGTGTTGCGTTGCAGTTTGTGCTTCGTTAGCATTTTCGAACTACCAACATTACAAAACAACGTATCACAGATAATCTACATACAGATAAATAAAAATGAAAATCTAATGGGGTTGGCAACTGTCAAAGGTTTGCATAGATGGCGCCGTCATATATTGCCCCTTTTTGTATGAGATTTGACAGGGCATAAAAACCCATTAAAATTTTTTTACACAATCTAGAGATTGATAGGGCAAGCTATGCTGGCGCCATCTGCTAAATACTTCGACCGACCAACCCCATTCCTTCCAAATCCTAATTCGCAAAACTACCACATACAACCAGTCCCCAGATCCTACAGCCCTAAGCCGAAATCTGATAAATAATTCCAAGGTACTTTGCTCGGACTAAAGCAGCGCACTACTGGGACCAACGAAAGTACTTTTATGGGATCAATAAAACTAACTAAATCTACTTTGGTAAGGTAAGTTGGGGTAAAGTTGGATGGGTCAAAATCTGGTGTGATGGGTCTTATTCAATTGATGTTACTTATTTATACAGGGTGAAATTTAAATCACTGGCCATATTCATTCCCGGCACTAGGTTACACTTAAGGAATCTATTTAGCGAAAAAAAAGAGTACACTTTTTTTTAATTTTCATTTTTCAATTTTTAAATATTTTCCACGAGTCGTGGTCACCCTATTACCACAAATGTAAACAAACCTAATAGTAGGTTTTAACAACAACATCAGCAAAACCCTTATCTGACCTTCACTAAACCTTATAATCGTTGCAATAGGGTCCACCCAGTTAGTGTTGGCGATGGTAGGCAGGTTTATCAATTTCGAGGGTAGTCTAAACTAAACCATTCCGCGCTAGCGGTAAACATAACGGTAAGCATAAATGATTAGTCACTCGCCAACCTTAAAATAATAATCGCGCGCGTACTAAGGTTAAAAAAATGTTTTCGAACCGGGAATAGTACGAAGTGGTACGGTGTTATTTATTAAGTGGTGAGTGTTTACGTGGTGCACAAAGATTATACAAAATGGAATCCGTTCCACGCCTTCGCAGACAAGGATTGAATCCAAGAGTACCATCTCGTGGGACTTTCGTTAATTGCGTCGAGTTTTAATCAAATGTACGTAAGTTGATTCAATTTTTTAAATACGCCTGAGTGCAAAGATACCTGACCTAGTTTTTACTCATTGTTTTTAAGCCACGGACGTTTTGTTAATAATCATTAGTCAGAAATAACATTTTAGATTAAAAATGGGTTGCCTTTGCATTTTGACGGTTCTAAGCCCGTTAAATGAAAGGAAAAATTAGCAACTTATGTAGGTAATCTCGCTGCAATAGGGTTCATAATTGGTGACGCGATTGCAAACAGCGGGAGGGGCGGGGTGTCAATGACCTTAACTGATAAGAGAGAAGCGGGTGTTGTGGGTAGTTGTCGGTTCACCATAACGTACGAGGTTTTTAGGACAACTTGATGATGAGTTATTTCGAAAAAAATGTACTGAGCGGTATTAAAAGAAAAAACACGTGTTTAATATTTTTTCGAGTTCTTTCGGTTGTTTCAATTTGGCCAGTGAATTAAATTTCACCCTGTATTTGCCATTCACAGTTCTCACTCGTCGTGACAAAAGTAACCAATAAAAATCAAATACTCGAAACAGCGTTTTTCTACAATTCAACAGGCCTCTTATAGTATACTAGTTTTACATTTTAATGAATCTTATCTTTACAATGAAGTATTTGAACAAATTAAATTATTTCCAGGAAATATTTTAATTTGTTTTTATCAAGTAGAAACACTACTATATAAATTATAAACTGAAATAAATGTCATATACTAAGAAAAAGTGACCAAGGCCTCCAGTGCCCCAGGCTGGAATCGAACCAGCGTCCTCTGCTATCGCGGCAGGTGCCTGAACCACTCGGCCACCGGGGTCACAGAGACGTTAGTCAAATTTATAATCTTACCTTTATTAGGTATATATGTAAATTACATTATACAGTGTGGAAAGATAAGTCGGGCCCTGGAGGGAAACTACCTTAAATCCTTAAGCTGGCTCATTTTACTTGAAGGAGACATTCCTTTATTTTTAAAAAGAAACAAAACTGCATTCAAAGATTTTTCTTGTTTTTCTTCAATTTGGCTTGTCTAAAAAATCTTGAGTACTAAATATTAGATTTTATGGATAATTTGTATGACAGATGAGTGTAAGACCTAATGTTTCTTGGAGAAATGTAATCATTAACATTAACTGTATCGACTAGTAGAATAAAATTGCGAGTGTTTATTTTTTGGAATGTTTAGTCCGTTCGAGTCCCGGGCGAGGCAAGCAAAGTTTTAGAAAATCTTTGAATGCAGTTTAGTTTCTTTTTAAAAATAAAGGAATGTCTCCTTTAAGTAAAATGAGCTAGCTTAAGGATTTAAGGTAGTTTCCCTCCAGGGCCCAACTTATCTTTCCACACTGTATAAATCGTTCAAAGACTTCGTGAAAAGATTTAACCATAAAAAATACTATGAACCCTGAAAGGCTTACTCGCCTAAAATAGTTCGACCTTAGCCCACGTATCCTTCCAAACTTCCAAGGGATGGTAACAAGATTTGTTTGTGAAGGAAAGGATTGGTCCGAAGACACCGAAGTTATACTCGAATGTGTTTGTAAATAGCTTCGCAAACATTCCTTGAACCCGTTTCCGTGGGGTGCTATTCTTACACGCCTGGTGGGTTTATTTTTATTCTTGTCACAATGGTTTGTCATTCAATGTTGGGCTAAACAAGCTTATGGCAACACTAGTGTTTATAATCTGTGAAATGAGCAGCCAAGTTAGTCAGTAAAACAGTGCCAACCAAAATAAAATGTAAGGTGGTTTTGTGTTTTACCGACATAATAAATTAATCTTAAATAGTAGATTGTATCACAAGGGAGCAAAATGACATATTTACGGTGAGGGCCTACATTGAATCCTGAACGAAGCGAAGCATTCTTAAATAGAATAACGCACCGACTATGCTTCTCTGTTTGGCCTAAAAGTTTACTGGTAGAGAATGCTGTGTAGCATTAAGTCCGCCTTTTGTCACTGTATATTTTTTACTGTGCAATAATGTTTAAATAAATAAATAAAAATAGAATCCCGACGGTAGTAAGAGATACAAGCGTTAACGCCCAAGTTGGAAATAGTTTTGCTACCATGTGCTTGCTTTTCACATCACCTAGGTATTAGGAAATAATTTTCATTTTATTTTCGCTATGCAAAAAAAATAGTCTCCTAAAACAGAAAAAAAATCCAGACTATACATAGACACAAGGTTTTTTAATCATCATCACAAATAACCTGTCATTCCATCGTACCCTTCCAGCCACAGTGTTGCCCGTGCAATTATCCCAAAATCCCTTAAAACCCTCGGGTCCTGAAATACAATTACCTTTATTTCTCTGCCAGAGACTGAAACAAGCTAATGGCAATGTGAGTAGGATTTATTTACACTTACTTTGTACGATGTCTTAGAGCTTCGTGTTAAAGTGCTCGATAATGCAGCAGTATAAACCGGCTTAAAGGATAGTGTCGTTGAAAAGCTTTAAATCCTTGTAAGGATTCGAGTAACTAAAGTGACAGCCATGAAACTCAAATTGAAAACCATTCTAAATAATAGTACAGCGAAGACTCCGAAATTGAATATAATTTTTAATCCGTGGTTGTACCGATTTTAATGAATCAAAGTGAAGGAGTGGGAGTGAAGTATCATTTGGACCACCGTTTGTGTGAGGAGTACAAGCTTCTCTATTTTCCGTAGGTAAACTATGATAGGCAAAGTCAAAGTTTATCTCTCTATCTCTCTCTAGAAATTATGGTTTGAATCGAGCCGACTGCTGACTATTGATATTGGCATAGAAAGTCTCAATTTTACTAAAAGGATATCCAAATCCACCGCTCGATGTGCAATACATTCAGCAACTTCCGTAGATATGTCGGCAAATGCGAAGTTGCAAGGATTGAATACTTGCATTTCACCCTAATGTTTTAGGTTGGGTATTCACATTCAGACTTCAGACATCATGAGAGTATTACTTATGATAATCATTAAAATTTTAACAGTTTACTTATCCTTAAGCTAATTTTACAGTACTTTTTTTAGTCACTTTGGCGACATGACCGCTGAATGTGTTGTGCACTGTTAGTGCTTCAAAATGGAGACCTTTGCTCTCCGAAAGACGTCGAGCGAGCGTATTAAAAATATGCGAAATTGGCATAATGACTAGCATGACTCACGACAGTTTGGATTCGATAATTTTCTTATCTGTGGTGTAAGAGTATACCACAGAGAACCTATCTAGTCTATCTACCTATCATAGTATTAATAACTAGAGTAAACATATTATGTTCCATATATACGAAAGATCAATATCTACATTAAATATTAAACTTTTAGTGAAGCATTGCCTAAGCTTAGACAGCTGTGGTTTGTGGTGATATATAAGATTGTACCGCTGTCGGGCAAAGTAGGCAAACCAAAGACAATTTGTCGGTTGTTTTTTTTATACGAGTCTAAATTGCTTTTCATAATCTATTCATGTTAATGACTATAGTGCGTCAAGCAAATCTTGTCAGTAGCAATGTAAAGCAAACTAAAGTAGGGCAACACTCAAAGAGTAGTATTGCGCTAAGAAAAGCAGCAATGTACAATGTACATCGAAACAAAACTTTTTTTTCCGCTGAGCGCGCCTTGTCACGTACGTCAATTCAAATTGTCACTCGCGGATTCTCTATTGAAAATGTTTGAAATTGTTATTAATACGTATGGACGGACGATTTAAAAGCAGTGTGTGATGTTGATAAAAATGATTAACTAATTTGAAGATCTCAAAATAAAATTGTACGTGGACTATGCCGTTAAACAAGAATGTATGAATAAAATCATTGCTTCAGCAGGTAGATGTCATACTGGATTTTCATATTTTATTAGATTTACCGCCGTTTGCTACTGACAAGATTTGCTTGACCCAGTATAAATCCAATGCGAAATCATAGCTAAATCGAAAATATAGCCTAATAGGCTTAACCTGAAATACAATATTAATGAGCTTACCTATAACGATTTATCGTGGGCCAAATGAAGATTTGTAAGCAGAAACGTGATCGAGAAACGATTCAGAATAATCGGTACGGCGCCAATTCTGTACTAGAGTCGGACCAAAAAAAGTCTGCAGCGGATTTCATAGCCCACGCAGTGCAAGTGTCATTTATACGTCATAATTTCATAGAAGTTTGACGTTTCAAATAACACTTTCACTGCGTGGGCTATCAAATCCGTTTCGTGGACTATCTACTCTACTCTATGTATTTGTTACAGTTCTCATCTTGGTTTCAGTCCGTCTAAGCTAATTTGGCACCAATTTGATCGCCTTCCCTTTGTTTACACGTCATAAGTACCGTAAGAATGTTCCATCTTTAAACCTCACCCTAAGATGTGTAAGCAAAAAAAGGGAAAATTTCCCACGCTTCTGGTAAACTCCGGAAGCTCAGTTGGTTAAGAGCGAAGTGGCTAGTCAAAAATAGGTGGTCAAAAGCGAATCTTACCCGAAGCAGCGTTTTTTCAATTTTTTCTATATCAAAATAATATGAAAATTTTAAGCCCGCGCGTAAACTTACCCGTTTATCAGTGGTCCACATTTATTCATAAGTGATATCGACATGTCGAATCAAATGCAGTTATTTTTCGCGTACCTACCGATCGTGCGTGAGCCGCTTACCTCACGCGAAGTCTTATCAAAACCAGATAAAACCCTTAAATATAGAAACAGAATTGGCATCTATGTTAGGAGGAGGGTTAATTTATTGGGTGTTCGGTAACTGGCCGCAGGACCCGCAGGTACCTAATCTTAGCTGGGTAGTTTATCGGCTGGTCGGTTGCGAAATGTTTCCAGAAAGCGGGATCACCCGAAAACGACCGAGGTTTTCGTGATAAGAATATTTTAAGGTCAAGTTTACGGTCAATAATGGCAGATTTTTATTTAGCTTTTGAATTTTGTTTTTGGCAGATTTCGATGAAAGCTGGTTGATTTTATTCGCCATTGCGGATGTTTAACAGATTAGGATAAGTTCATTATTATTTAGAGCGCTATAACTACCCAACCCAAGTGATAAAGTTAGACCGTAAAAAGTCTGCAGCGATTTTGATAGCCCACGCAGTGCAAGTGTCATTTTAAACGTCAAACTTCTATGAAATTATGACGGATAAATAACACTTACATTGCGTGGGCTATCAAATCCGCTGCAGACTTTTATTGGTGCGACTATACAACTAAAACAAATTAATAAAATTATAACACTATTTAGTTCACATTTAGTGCCACTGAAAATGTTGCTGTATTTCCGTTTTGTTGCAAATATATAAACTTTAAATAATTTGCACACGATTTACATAAAGAATTAGAGTTGGACCAAACTAACTCTGCATGGCATTTGCAATAAACCCAATAACAAAGCATTAATGTCAAATTAATGCAAATAAAGTATTATATTATGTCTTCTATCAAAATCACTGCAATTTTAGCTTAAACGGACTCTATAAGGCTAAGTAAATACAGAGTTCTAAAAAACTAAATAAGTACACCACACAAAGTGGTTCACCAAAAATATTCAGCGATGAACCGTAGAATTGCGAAAACAAAATCCACGTCGTCGTTACGCCTATTATAGTGTTGATGTATGGCGCTCATTTATCATAACAGCGGCTTGACATTTGTTATCTCACGTTTTTCCTTTGAAACGTTATTTTTCCTTTTTATTTTAGAGCCCTATTTCATAAAGTCACAAGTTGCTTCTTTTTAGTCTTACTGGCAACACTCGTCAATGGGGGGTTTTGTAAAAAAAAATAACTTCTGTTTGATACCACGTCGATGGTAAATACTAATGTTATGTCAGGCCACTATCTTACAAAAATTTAGTATGATAGTAAACTAGGTTCACTTAAGAAAATTGAGGAATAGTACTACCCACCAACATAGCCAGACTCGACTATGCCTTTCCCATGTCCCGTGATCTCCCGCGGTAGCATTCTCTCTGCGCGACCTCATTTTGCTATGAATGCGCCATAATGGAGGTACTGTCGGAAGCTCGTGAGATCCTTGAGAGTTAGATAACACACACTGACATGGCGTACGAATACTGAGAGATATACGAGTAGAAATACCTAATAAGGTTAGTATCTAGGAATGTAAAACAATACTTTATTTCGTTGTAAAACTTACAAGGTAAGACTTAAGACTGAAGAAACTCTAACACTCGTTCATGATCAATAATTATCGCGTGATAAAAACATTATTACGCAAAAAAGACTGCCTTTTTTCCTAACTGTTAGGTCGCTGTCTAACCTCGCCTAAATACATTAAAAACATTTCCAGATAACTAGCACTGTAAACTATAATAGGTACCCTAGCGGCGTGTCAGTTATCTCTTTAAACAGGTAGCATATATTAAACCTAAACTTCTACTTCTACTTCGAGCGAACTAAACCGTAACTCAACCTTATGCAACGAGGGCACGAATTCAAATTAGGGGCACTTTTAGCTTAAGGGGCTGTTCAGTTTAATTAATTATGCCAAGACGAGATAGTGGAGGTGTACGTGAGCAATTTTGGCGCGCTTATAAGACGCTACGAGTTGCTAACTCGCGCTATAAACGCTGAGTTAACGCTTACAGTGCTTAGTTATAATACAGTAATTTTATACATTTAGCGTTTGCGTTAAATCCGGTAGTTCTGATTTTTTGCAGACTTGTTTATGATGTTGGCCCAATGAATAATCCAAGTTTGAGACCTCGAGCTCCGAACGCAAACGCTGGTCATCATCATCATCATCATCATCTCAGCCATAAGACGTTCACTCCTAAACATAGGCCTCCCCATTGGATCTCCATTCGTACCGGTTGGAAGCGAACCGCATCTAGCGTCTTCCGGCGGCCTTAACAAGGTCGTCTGTCCATCTTGTGGGTCACGCAAACGCTGGTAATAGTGACTTTTAAATTATGTATAATTTTAATGGTAAATGAAGTGCAACTTTTCACAAAATTAGATAATTTATGGTATTTAGTCAGAAGCGCCATGAAAACAAAAAGCGTGTCTTAATTTTCAATTTTGTGGCGCTTCTTCATTTATACGTATATTTTATATGGTTCGTCAGAAAGCGGAACGAAACAGAAATCAAATGAAATCCATTGCTCCCAAAACCCTTCAAATTACCACGAATGTTTACCTTGGAGACGGCAACTCACTTTGTAGATCACTTTACGAGCGTTCCCTTTGGCAATTTAGCCCCTTTTATAACCCAGAAATGCGGCGTTTTCCCGAATCGTTGTCAAATAGAGCGTATCGTATTGGTTGATTATTATTTACTTTAACAGGACTTAACCGCGTATAAGCTTACAGCCATGAGTAAATGTAAGCGGAAACGAATATAGAAGGTTGAAAAATCGAATGTCGCTGATGTTGTGTGTCGACCGAGTGATATTCCTAGTGTGCAAAACGTTAACACTGACGTTAACGCATTGATTGCCGGGAACGACGAAAACCCGCTCGGCGGTTCTGTTCGTATTCGCTTTCCTCTACAAAGCGGGAACGCGCTGGGATCGGCTACGAGCATAGCGCTACAAAAAAGTTGGTAATGAATGTGCAAGACCAAGTGCAGGTAGTTCGAAAATCTCGGGCAGCTCAAAGATGTTGTTGTCAACTCTAGCCAGTCTTTCTCCGAGACCACGTGGACAATGACGTCATCGAAACGTCGGAGTTAATTTTACAGCTTATGTAAACGCGATTGTCCCGTAAATAATGATGTGTGAAAATCGTATTGGCTCATTTAATTCAAACAATTTTGCCGCGAGATATTTCAAAAACCACAGATAGTTATGAAAATGATGCATTGACATATTAGTGATTCGTCGCTCTTGCCAAAATTTAATACAACCAGGCTGAAAGTAGGTCAAACTCGAATTTAATGCAGTTAGTTATGGAGGAAAACAAAGCTAACTTTGAGTTAAACTGAGCTAAATTTAATTACTGTAATAAAATGAAATACCTTCGTCGTATCGCTTTGAGAAACTGCGTATATTTATTAAAGAAATAATAGAAAATTTTGAAATTATAGTAAAAAAAACCGGCCAAGTGCGAGTCGGACTCGCACACGAAGGGTTCCGTACCATTATCTATAAAAAACGGCCACCCATCCAAGTACTGACCCCGCCCGACGTTGCTTAACTTCGGTCAAAAATCACGTTGTATGGGAGCCCCCCACTTAAATCTTTATTTTATTCTGTTTTTAATATTTGTTGTTATAGCGGCAACAGAAATACATCATCTGTGAAAATTTCAACTGTCTAGCTACAGCGACAGCGGAGTCTTAGTAATAGGGTCCCGTTTTACCCTTTGGGTAATACGGAACCCTAAAAAGTGCCAAGAAGATTCATAGGTGCCACTAGCTGTCATTAGTTTGCCAAATAGAATTTTAGAGGAGATTTAAACTTAAAGTCCCTAAATAAATGAATTAAAAAAATTGTACAGTAAAAGTTACACATGTAGACTGTTACGAATATACCCATGGTACCTAATCAATGAATACTACATATTAATAGTTACACACTAAGTTCCTGTAGTTATATCATGGCGGTAAACAGTTTTACTACGACTGGTATAATTTCATTACAGCTAACTGTACCGACGACGCTATTATAACCGTGCATTAACTGTATAAAATTAAAACAATTATATAGTTTAGTAAGTTCAGTAGTCTTAATGAACGCGATAATGCCGTATAGTCAGCATCTAGTGTCCGATCACAATTTCGATTTCGGCAAAAAAACGGTTTCGATCGGACCCTAGGACTTACCATTGACTAAAAGTTTCTTATAGTTTTTATTAGCTTATTACGCACTTCTACCATGTACCTAGGATTTCTGGAAATGACGCGTAGAACTGAGATTTATAGGTTTTTCGGGGCAACATTTAGCTTAGGTCGGTAATTTTTAGTGAACGAACTTAATTATGTTAAGTTGTTTCTACACAATACAACCACAAACAATACAAACAAAAGATTTCCAAGAACCATCTATCATAGATACGTAGCGGATACATGCCTACCGGAATCAGATGAGGTAGAATTTATGGAAGCTGAGATAGTTAGGTTCCGGTTCCGGTGTTTCCCACTCATAGATTTATCAATTTAGGTACGTGAAGACAGGACAAATCCTATCGAGCGGAGACAAAAAGTGACTTTAGCTATCCCCCCTAAGGTGCATAAATATGAAGGATATGCTGTCAATATTTCCACCACGCTGGTCTCTAACTCAGTTGATAGAGCTGCGGTCTGGTATCCCGAAGTCGCGAGTTCGTGTTTTGCCCGAGAAAGCTAGTTTTTCCACTATTCCTTTATATTGCGACATTTGTGACTTTTTTCTAACCGCGTACACCTACGGCGACACCCCTGCCCCGTGACGAAGTTAATAATAAGCGTCCATTTCCCACCAGGCACACCTTTCAGGGCTAAATAATAAAAACACGGGTACGGCGGGCATTTGGGTCAATCAATACGACACAGCTCATACAGCACGCTCGATCGGCGGCCATTAAAGATGACAACCAATAGAATAAGTAGGTAATATTTTATTAGTATTTCATATAGAACGGACACGCTCCAACCCCGCCCGAAAATAATTACCTCACCCCAAGGCAGCAAATCATCTACAGTAGAGATTGACATTTCAGTTCGATAAGCCACGATATGTGACGTGCCAGTGTATTATGCCAAGTTGGGTGCTTTTTCTTGTAGTCACCTGCGATGATATGTTACCCTTCGGAGGCCGCAAAAATATGTGACACGCTCTTATGGCTCTACAAATAAGATCGTGTCAGATATTTTTGCGGCGTTCGTTGTGTAATATATTATTGCAGGTGACTATACCAAGGTGCCAAGGATACGCCAAAGTATTTTCTGCCTTATGCAGCCTCTACACATTGATGCATATACATATACAGACACATGATTGGCATTGGCACATAGGTATACACAAACGGTTTCCGTAAATCCGTTTTATGGCGTGTTCGGTATATGACGACGGAAGGTTGTAAACGGTTTGACGTCAGTAAGTGATACTTACAGTTTTGTAACTGCCGGGCTGGGCTGGACACAGAAATCGATGGCCGTAGTTCGTTTAAATCTTGCAATCATTGTGATTTCGTCACTTTCAGTTATACTTTTACTAAATTGACAAGTGGCCTCTGAGGAGTAGACAAGTTGACTATCGTTGGTAGAAACGCTAATATTATAGTCGCGTTTCTTTTCGTAGCATCTGTCATCCCGATTATTCTTTGGGTTTGGTGCATGTCGATGTTGGCTAGACCCGTAATTCTAAGCCAAAGTTGGGCAAAGTTAGGGGGGACGACAACGCCGTAACATTGACCCTATTTCGTTAATAGTTACTGGTTATATCTAACAGATTAGTAGTACAATGATTGTGTGCAAAATTAGTACACAATCACATAAAAAACTAGCAATACTAACAACAAAAAAACCGGTAACACGAGTCAATGGAAACACTAGTTAAAAAGCTGAGCTAATTCATCGGTTGTCGCAAGTGGGCAAAAACTGTTATGACGAGGCAAGGTTCCTTGTTAGGTCGACGAACTCGCGCGCATCTTAGCTGACATGATCTATTTGCGAAGGCAGATGATCTTAAGATGTAAGTAGTTGATTAACTTTAGGAAGGCCTCTGGATGTGTTAAAAATCTGACTACTTAATTACTACTTATTTAATAGGTATTTTAAATGTGAATGTTTGACTGTTTGTGTGTGCATATTTGGATGTGTTTCACGCAAAAACGGATTTCGATGAGGTTAAGATTGTAGAATACGTTCATTAAGATAATTCGTTTGAATTATCAACATCATGATCATCACAACTTACGAGCTTTGCTGTTGTCGGTGGAGTAATCGCCGCTGATATGAAATTCCCTCTAAATATATTCTCTCTAAGTATTTAGGACACTTTCTTATTCTTATCCTATTGTTTTCTTTTTTTTTATTATTGTTTATAAGTATTCTCTCATACAAAAAAAAAAGTACTTATATTATGTTTAATTATCTGTTAGTAAAAAACTTAAGTATAAATTTTAACCAGTTGTCAATGACAAATAGATTCCAAATTCATATCATTTGTAGTAAAAATAGACCTATAAACTATTATTACCTACTTTGACTAGACATGTTATCTTTGTAGTTTTGTTTGTTTTATGTTTTGGTTGTATATATAAGCAAATTACCATCAACCCGCATAAATGTTAATGTGGTTCAGTGAAGGGGACGGACTGAAAATCAGCGCTGCGCAGGCAATTTGTAACGAAATGACTGACGCAGCGTATGCTGAGCCCGTTCCTTTTGCCGCACAATTTTCATTTTTAGTTATTATATTTGTAACCTGTATGCTTTGTGTGTTGCAATAAATGGTTTCTTATTCTTATTCTTAAATTCAAATATTGTGTTTCAATGTAGCGTCAAGTGTCAAAACTACTGAGCGGATTTGATGAATGAGGTGTCAATCGGTTCGTTTTTATTCCCCGGGTGACATAACTCACTTCCGAAAAGGAGGTCAAGTACTTAAAAAAACATAGTTTCGTTTTTTACTTTTTTATTGCTGGTTATATATCAGATTGATTTATTAAAAGTAACGTAATTCGATACGAAATTGTTTAGCAAGAAGAATACAAGTTAAATGTTATAAAACAAAGTGAAATATTGCTGAAATGAATGTCTTTTAGCATTCAAATCTAACATCTCTAGATAATTAATGTTACAAAGTTTTACCGCAATGTTTTGCATAATGCAGATTGTTAGAAAGTTATAAGCTTTTGTTGACTAGCCAGGAAAATGCTTGGGACCTGCAGAGTTTTTTTCATTTGAATAGATTTAAGTTAATTCGCCTAGGAACTCTAGGTCGATATTTGGTTTGCGACTTGGTGATAGCCGTATTTCACGGACGATTATCACTTCGTTTCGCATGCAGCAATCAGAATAAGCGATCTTCAAAATCGAATCAAAACTAAATCAAAACTGTAACAAATTGTTCAATCCTGGTTCGATCTAATCCGGCCTCAAGGTTTTCAAAGTCCGAATGTCAAAGAAAGGACATACGGTCGCATTCAATACAACTTATTTTTAATTTATGACCCATTTTGTACCTTGTCACAGTGACAATAGTATGTGGTCTCCTATAGTTCGTTTTTTTAGCATTTTAGAAAGAACTCCACAGAAGCAAACGTGCAGTTTTTATCAGGCTCTTTAATTGTTAATAATTATTGAATTATCTAATGTAGCATGGTCAATACATATAATTTACTTCAAATTATTACCGCTAAAAGTGCCGGATTTGGAACCACAAGCTTACTTCTGCGAAGTTCTTTCTAATACTAAAAAAACGAACTATAGTCTCTAGCGACTTTCATATTGATTGTCACTTGACCAGGTACGATATGGGTCATAAATTAATACTTTCGACCGTACCTTGGTTAAAAAATTGAAAAAAGCCTACAAGTACAGTTTCATGAAGCGAGCAATCAAGTTGTTTTTCATTAGCATACAGAAATCCTACAACACAAAAGGTCAAAGGTGAAAGAATCACGTGCAATCGATCGGTACACCCAAGAGCAATGATGAGCGGGTCTCTTTGTATGGACGTTCAATTAATGGAGACTTGTTTTGATTGTTTTTAAGTATAATAGGCCAGGCGGATACTCCTGGAAAATTCTGGAATAATTGATGTTTATTTCATCTGTACAGCTGAGCATCTATTGGGCTTTTTTAAACCACCGTATACTCGTACCTTTTATTTACTTAATAAAAGGTAAAAAATATTTTTTTTACAGCCAGGTCGGTGGTGACAAGTTGCGGAAACTTTCCAAGAAATTACATAAGTTTTCGTAAATCTCAGGAAAAAAATTCAGTTAACAAAGAAAACTTTCAATTTGGATATGGAAAATTCCGATTCCCATATAAAAAATATGAGAATTTTGCTAAATACTTACCATGTGGAAAATTCGAAATTTTTGAAAGTTTCTGACGACACATCAATACCTAGCCTACGAAGCTGCATACTCTAAATTTAAACCCTTGAAAAGGCATTTAGGTGTGTGTTCATCGCAAATATATATTTGATATATAGGTATAAAATAGTAAGGCCAGTAGGTAATTCCGTACGCCGAGGTAATGAAATGCAAATCCCACCTTTCAGTCGTCGGTTGCGATAGTGCTGTTTAAATACATTAATGCAGCTTTCAACTCGCCCACAAGCTCTATTATTACACAGTTTTGGAGTTTATTCACTGCAGTGTTTACGTTATGTAAAGATCTAACTTTAGATTAGTTTGAAATACCCGCAAACTAAATAGAGGGATTATGAAGGGTTTATCCTTAAACGTGAGATCAGCACCACATGTAGGTGTAATTTTACTATTGGAATAGAATAGAATAATGATTTGTTACCACTCACACAGTCATACACATACAAGATTAAACAGGTAAAAATAATAAAATTAAACATGATTTTCTAAAACTGAACAAGAAAATAACAAGCAGTGTGACAAAAAGGATGATCTCCGCATTTGCTTTTCTTAATTTTTCTGCTCTACTGCGTTGCATTGCATTCTACACCATTAAATACATGGGTAAGATCATAGATCATAAAGTTATAAGCGGTTGCGCTCCCGTACTAAATTAGTATGGGATAGACGTGTGCGCCGCGCCGGCGCGCCGCCGCCGCCGGGCTTTTTGACCACGCCGCCGCCGCCGATAAATGATCGGCGTGAAATCGGCGTGACCTTGAGTGTTGTGAATTAGCTATTCCAAGTTGGTTTTTGGATTACAATATGGTTTTTTTTGTAATATTTATGTTACAGTTGTCAAATACCTATACATCAATTTTTCATTAAATGAAACTGAATAGCCAGTTGCAGAAACTATTTGACACACCAATTAAAGTAACTGAGTAATCCTAAGTATTCACCGTCAGCTGTTAACGAACGAACGAAGACTGCTGCTAGTGCTGCTTATACTTTGGACAGCTAGAAGAACAAACCCCTCCATTCTCAAAGAGTTCTATATCGCCACTCATCTCTTCCCAATATGCCATGGCTGAGCCCTTAGATTCTACGGACATATTATCCAACGCATGATGTGGAAAACACATGAATTTAATCCGAATGAATGACAAACATGCTTGGAGCATGTGTGAGATGGTCGAACGCTATGAAGAGGTCGGCTTGCGGCAGTCTGCATCGTGCAGTCCATACGGCTTATGACCGCGAAATGGAAACAAATTACATGTGGTCGCAAGCCTCAGCAATGAGAAAACGAGAAAGAAGATACGTCTCAGTGAGCCTGGTGCTTGTACGAGAAGAAAACCATTAAAAAGAAGTCATGTCATAACAGTCCATTATGTCTAGCAAATGTCAAGGATGTGTGGAGTTCTGTTTTATTAAAGTACGTCATTTTTAATAGGATAAGCCATGGACAGCTTGAAAAAACGGAGAGTTACAGATCGGATCGAAGGTCATTGGGACTAGGTAACCTCTTAATGCAAGCCAGTTACTAGGGAAATCAAGTTATTACACCTATCCTATATTCATTTACAAACCCTATTTTACTCAAAGCATATTCAAACTATACGTAGTTCACTGACCAGCAACCTGCATTGATCAAATTTTCAAGAAAAACAACGAATTAATGATGTTTCTTAAGAAACCTAAAACTCAAGGTCACGCCGATTTCACGCCGAAAACACGCCGCCGCCGCTATTTTTTTGGCAAACGCCGCCGCCGATCATTTTTTAATCGGCGCACACGTCTAGTATGGGAGCCTACTACAAAATTATTATGTAGATTGATAAAAGAATTTTGAAAGTACATGACAAATCTCGCGCCAGCTTTCATGCCTATTATATTTAATACCTATTATATTATCATAAATCAATGGAACATTGACAAATGGTAAGATATTTTTTTATTACAAAACTGATAAATAAGGAAAGGATTTCAGGAGACTTCAGAATTCTTCAAAGTGGAAGGGATTCTTCAGGAGTTAGGTTAGGGACCAGTCCAGGGAAGCTGAAACGATAAAATCAGGTTTCAATGGTCATCTACAAGATAAATGGTTATAGCACACAACGCAACATGAGTATACATAAATCGGTGACATGTTAAAATCTTGCTTGCAAAGAAAAGATGTAAAAATTTTGTCTTATACCATTTTTAATTTATGACATCAGAGACAATTGTCTGACTATCTTCCCCAAAAAGATGCTACGCCAATATCTGTCTGTCACTTTATCTCAAGGAAGCCATTAGAGTGACAACATCCAAATAAGAAAATCTTGTTTATTTCTATCTTTTCCTCTTGTAGTCTTGTACTCCCTTGACGCAAATTGGGTTGTTATCGTGAATTTTGACGAGCAGAAAATGAAAGCAGCAACAAAAATAAGCTAACAGAGCAAGTGTTCAAAATGATTTGTACACCTTATTATTACGTGAATTAATTAACGTGTGAAGCTCATTTCTAACATTTGACTATTAGTTTATTCATCAACTTTTGATGCGGTCTCTACAGTTGGTGCCCTAATATTAAGCAACCACTTTTCTATAAGGTTTTGTAAATGTTTAATTGACTTGTAAAAGAGCCGTTTATGTCTATTTACAAAATATTTTTTTGAGTTTTGCTAGTATATAACGACATGGGCACTTAAGTTGGGGCACTTACCAACTAACAACAATTTTAACTGACCATTTGCGTATCATGTGATTCATGTGTCTTTGGAATAAGGATCACGATTTGTCAGTGCGGGCGATCGTAGTATCGAACACACGGTTAACTGACAGTTCGTAAACCTTATTACAAAAGGCATAAGGTCCACCGATGGGCAGTTAAGAGCCCTAAATTTTAGGGCGATAAATTGTATTCAACGTTTATTAATTTAGGGCCTAAATACACAAAATAAATGGTTCATTAATTGACTCGTCTCTATTGAATTACGCTCAACTAAGTGAATCATACGGTGAATCGTCATCGCAAAGGCTATATCGGCCGAGTGATAATTTAGAGATACACGAATATTACGTCACCACCAGAGGGCATCACGTGTACACCGAAAATACAAATTTCGTTATCGCCTCTTTCGATCGAAAATAGCAGCAAGTGCGATATACACTGAGAGAAAAATCATCACCAGGAATTAAAAAACAGTTCTGTACTGGGGGGGAAAAATGAACTTTTAGTAATAATTATGGATGTTTGACTATTTCTGTAAAGTTTATTTATTTCTACAAACAGCTCAGTAATCCCAAATCTAATTTCAACAAACAGATAATAGAAATTGCAAGAACTAATAGAAATTGCAAAAGTCAATTTGTTCCTATTAGTTAACTCTCCTTGTCCCCGGATTAAGTTTATTTTTGTAATTCTAAGTGTGTTTTTGTTAGTCTTTTCTCTCAGTGTAGAGGGAGATAACGAAATTTAGTTTTTCGACGTTCGCGTTATGCCCTCAGATCAATAGTGTAGTTGGAATTGAGTTACCTTTTTGCGTTTTATATAGCTGTGCAATCAACTTGGTTTTTATTTTGCTCAATCAACGCCTGGAAAAACGTTTTTCGTTTTGTTTAGTGTTTGTTCTGATTTCGAGCGTTTGTATTGTAATATCGTAGAAGCAAATTGTAAATTGTATATAATTGATGTCTATACGTGTCTTGAAATTTGAAACAATCCTTTTAATGTCCTCTACAAATGGCTCTCGTCTACAGAAACTCAAGGTTCTATCTATCAAAAATAAAACAATGCATATTTCGGCAAATCAAAAAGCCTAAAAAACTGGATCCAGTCCTACAGATAAGTAGGTACACCAAGAGTTGAGTTTTTACTGAACTATTGCATTAGACATTATTCCGTGCTACATGCCTAGAATGGAATAGAGCGTCAAGCCTTATTAGCGAGTAAGTCATGTGACATCATTTAGCACTATGTTCTTAGATGACGCGATTTAAAGATGTTATGTTGAAGGTACTGATAAGCTGCAATTTATAAAAATAACATCGTAGTTTGCATTGCAATGAATATTTCAGAGAATATATTCATGCCTAAGACACTTTTAAATCACTACGGTATTGTACTTGGACTTGGTTACTTTTTCTTTAGTATATGATATTTATTTCAGTTTATAATACACAACATTTTATAGTTAGAAGATGTCTATCCATTCGTCAAATAACTTCAGGGGCCTAGAGAAGACAATCGTACATCGACAATCGCCAAACGAAAAACCACGTGACTATTTCCATACATTTGCCCCCTTATTCATAAACGTCTACCAAAGTTGACAAGCCGATAATAATCGTTTGTACCTTTCCGACGTATTGGTATGATGGAAAGGGACAACTTGTCAACTTTAGAAGACGTTTATGAATAAGGGGGTTGGAGTTTCCTATCAACTATAGTCATCTTGGCTAATACGGCCCTACTTCCTGAAAAAAGCCTCGCAATCTTTCGCTACCTTTCTATGCTGAACGCTACATTTTGTTTATACTGATGTAATGTAACAAGCTGGACAGCATAATGAGCAAACAACGAACACGTGTTTCTCAACGGGAGCCACATGTCGATCGTTGCAATCTTAGCTCGATCGACATTCGATACAGAGTCGTTATAAAATTCCTACGGCTTTATTTGGTCACAGACTGCAATGGCACTATACCGGATCAAACTAAATGGTGTATTACCCACAGCTAAGCTAGCATTTAGCAAAAGCAAGAGCTCTCTAGCCATCTGGAGGTCTATAAAAAGGTCTCTTATATCATTTTATTTTGAAGCTATATTTTGACCAACAAAATTGCATTTTTTTTAAAAACTAAAATAGATGACTGGGGATTGGCGGGATCTTGCTCAGTATAGGGAGGATTGGCAAGGGAGAGGGGAGGCCTTTGCCAGCAAAAACTATATTATAAAAAAAAGATGTCATAAAGGTACTAAAGAAAAAATTACCAAGTCCTCCAGTGGCGTACGCCAGATTCGAACGGACTCTCTCGAGAATATGCAAATGATGCAATCTTAGAAAGAATTGGCGTCTTTGACCAACTCTGAGGGTGACAGGCGACTAACTCTAAAGCAAAGTTTTTTTTAACAATTAGATTGGGATTATACCTCAAAGAGCTGAACGCAGCCCGTCTTAAACGGGTTTAAAATCTAATAAAAACCCGTCCAGGCCTTATTTCCCGCTGTGCCATTTCCTTTGCAAAACCGAGCAAGCAATTAAGGCCGCCTTGTGATAAACAGCCTTGGCGTTTAACAGTATTTCTTAATTTTCAGGAAATGGACGAATTTTGTTGTTTTGTTATTTCCAAATGGGTGGTGGAACAGATTTTATAAATGGATTATACAGGGTGATTCAGGAGACGTGAGCAGGATTAACACTGCGCATTTCGTAAATTATAAGCAACTGTTTCGTATCAGTATTTGTGAGGTTAACGTTAATTTTCTAGTTGTGTTGAAAAAAAAAGTTATTAATTTATTTCCGACATGCATGGTCACCCTAAATTTAGAATCTAAACTACCGGTATTCTGTGTCTAATTAAATGTCATCACTGTCATCATGGTCTGTTTACTTTTGAAAACTCGTATCTCACTCAAGTTGACAGTTTATTTTCTTCGTAATCAAAATGCTGTCATTACGGTTAAAGAGGTTTTATGTTTATTAATTAGGTCTGGTAGGGTGACCATGATTGTAGAGAATTAAATATGCCCTCACCAAAAAGTAAAAAAATAGGAAAAAGTGTGGTTATTTCACCTAAATCCGACGGTGATCGATCAATTATCAGTTACTGAGTGTGCAGGATTAGTCCTGCTCACGTCTCATGAATCACCCTGTATATAGCTGTAGCTACATTTACAGAATAATAAAATGGTTTCTAAGTGGTTGGGTAATTCTAATTGCTAATTCGTATAATCTTAGTGTACGAGTGAAACATTTTAATTAAAACTTTACTTACTACCAACCAACAAATCAGTCAATAATACACAAGAAATCGAATTGTTGGCATGTTGCGACATCAATGCTGTGTCTATTGTGAAATCTAGGTTTTTTCAAACAAGGACCTTGTTTGATATGGTTGTAGATCTCTTTAAGAGTATGTATTCGTTTTTTATTTATTTATTAGATTTGACCTATGGCATGGCAGCATTATGCAAAGCAGAAGGTGTTGAATCGGAAAGGTTATAAAGCAATCCAACCACATCGAATTAGGAGTTGTTCGATTGAAAAAAAAACACATTTTTTTTAAACGTTTTCTATCTTGTTATCATAAACTAAGGTAACAGTCCGTGTGAGTGCTTGCGCAACCACCGAGGCAACGCACCAATCAGAGCGTCGCAAATGGCCGCCGTTTTCAGAGCCGTTTATTTGGCAACGCAGTCGATCGCAGTACAAAACTAACGGCGCGATTCGGGAAATGAAATAGAAATACACTAGATATGAAATAACCTCCGCGCTGTCCCTGCGGTGCGGAGGTATCCATAACGGATTTTCGTCCCAATAAAAAAAAGGTATAGGTAGGTAGGTAAGGTAAGGTAGGTCATATCTAGTGAATCCTTAGAGGATATATCCAACGGAGACGCCATGTCTATAATTTTCGGTACAAAATAGTCTGCCGTTTTTTGCGGGGGAGGGGCACATCAAATGTATGCATAACGTCAACATGTTTGACATGTGGTTGACCATTGGCCGCCTTTTTTCGACAGAGGGGAACGCCTGTTAATGGCCACTCCGTTTGGTTATATTCTCTAAGAGTGAATCTAATTCATTTCCCGAATCGCGCCGCAGGAGGCCAATACAAACTTATGGCTCTTCTACACGATGGGCCAACGCCGGCACACCAAGGGACGCAGCCATGCGGTAGAATGAGATAGTAATATCACTTACTCCCTCTAACGCATAAATGCGTCCCTTGGAGTGGCCAGCGTTGGTCCATCGTGTAGAGGAGCCATTACACTTTGACATAAAAACGTTATCTAAATGTCATTTTGTTCACATTCGTCGGTGCGTGCCGCTCGTGCCAATGCTTGTACGAAGAAGAACAAGCGAGATGCACGCACGAATGAAAGTGATGCCATGTCTTAGCCTTATACACGCCGGCCCAGCAGTTATTCATACAGCTCAAAATCCTGACATTACCATCTATTTTCATTCTGGAAGTTGGCAAGTACGTCCGTCAGAATCTCGAATCGTTCAGTAAGAAAAAATGGAAAAGCGGTCGTTATCACGAGAGCAGACAACACGACCTGGATGTGCCAAAGCACCGGCTTGCTAAGGCGGCCAATAGCTTGCACGTTTTGGGTCCGCAAATATTTAATAAAATCCCTGCTACCATTAAAAGCACTAAGACACACTTGGGCTTTGCCCTAAAATTAAAATCATTGCTGTTACAGAAGGCCTACTATTCCGTCTCTGAATTTCTATCCGAATGAAGTTAAATAACTTAGACATGCATTGCATAATTGTGTGTTGTGTCCCATATTAGTGCAGCATTTTTTATTTATTACCTTTATTTTATTTTTAATTTTTTTGATATTATTTTTTATTTTATTTTTTATTTTATTTTTTATCTTTCAAATTGTAATATTTGGCTAGACTTATATCGACCAAGATCTGAACCGAAACTCCGAAAACTGATGTAATATTTGAATTTTTAAATACTTAAATTGACCAAACCTTAATTTATATTATTGCTATCTGTACATATTATTGTTAATGTTATTATCTGTTTGACAATGTATAATCATTACTGAATAAAGGAATATGAATATGAATATGAATATAGTTACTACAATATGAACATACCGGTAAAATGTATGAAAAAAATTGCCTGTTAGGCTTTGGCATCATAAAAAGCTGTTAAATTGAGCAGCTAAGCTGTTAACACCAAAAAGGTCCGGTCTGCTAAGAAAGTATGTGAAGTACGTCACTAATCTAGATATAATCTTATCTTTTGTGGTTATAAGAGCGAAACGACTACACGTTTATCTACTCACTCTGTACTGTTATATTAAATATGACACTGACACTGAGAAAGTTCATGTAACGTAAACAGAAGTAGGTCAAAACATATTCTCGATTTTTTTTCTTTTTATGTTTTCCAGTGACATATACTTTATACACACACACACTCACTCACTCCGTTGGCTCAGCGACCCAAAATGAGACTTGGCCTCCGACACAAGACAACGCCACTTTTCTCGGTTCTGTGCGACCTCTCGCCAATTGCTGACTCGAAGTTCGCGTAGGTCCTGATATACTTTATGCCATACG
The DNA here is from genome assembly GCF_963556715.1 of Cydia fagiglandana. Lineage (NCBI taxonomy): Eukaryota > Metazoa > Arthropoda > Insecta > Lepidoptera > Tortricidae > Cydia > Cydia fagiglandana. The sequence continues at coordinate 22,104,945 of NC_085934.1, read as the reverse complement.
ATAAATAAATAACCATTATTTCTAAATTCTAATAGATTAATTAACGTATGCGGAGTGAAATTTGGACAAAGTTCAATATTATTTGAAATAAAAAAAACACCATCCTTTTTTAAAATAATTATGTTTTTATAATAATGTATATATCAAGGCTTAGTGTAAAAAATAGGTTACTCCCATGCGAGATGCTTTACGGCAGTTCTGTGGTACTTTGTCCATCGCTGTCGAAAACACAGATGTCGGCATTTTATTCAGCTCCGATTTTATTTTTCGAATCAAACTCTGTAGATTTTTGGGACGAAAATTATTGCAATATACTCGCCTCTTTAGATTTGCCCAAAAATCTTCTATAGGGCGAAGTTGCGGAACATTAGGTGGATTTGATGTCTTCGGTACGTATGGGATGTTTAACTCCGCCATTTTGCAAAGGGTTTTTTTGGAATAATGGCTTGAGGCTAAGTCTGGCCAAAACACTACATTTTCTCCTCTATGACTCGTATTTATGAAATCCCGCACTAATGGCAAACAACGCTCTATGTAGCGGTCGGCGTTCACAGCTAAACCTGACTCAAAGAATACAGGCTTAGGCATTCCGCGTCGACTGATGGCAAGCATAAGGACTGTATCGTTTATTATAAATACAACTTTACTTAGCCGTTTTTTCTGGTATTATATTTTTATTAAAAAATTACACATATAGTTTAATTAGTGCTTTAATAATAAGTAACATTTCGTCCTGGGAGATCACGTAAAGCATATGGTTTGGACAATATTTACCCAATCCTCCCGAGTAACTACAACGATTTTGGACAAATACTACAAGAAAATTTACGGTTTGCGAACAAGACGAGATATTACTCAAAAAAAATCGTACTATGTAAACAGCAATTACATATGATTCGTAAAGCGAAACATCTGGGCATAGTCTAATCATTTCTTTTAGTTGGAAAAAAAGTTTTGGATCTGTGCTTGGTGGCCTTTTAGAGAATATGGCATGTTACTTAAGACAACCCCGACTTTGGTATACAATATAACCATCATGGAGCGTTTCTATCGACCCGTTCTAGCCATGGTTCAACGCCATGAATGTCCGTTAGGCTTTGGATTTCGGTAGATTCTTTTAGCTGTTTCCCTCATTTCGCTGGCGTCAGAAATTGACGGGAATCCAAAATATTGCATAAAAAGTCGTTTTCATGTAAAGATAAAAATTCACCACATTTATTCTGTGGATGTTCAATTGAGCAATCATGAAAAGGACACTTAGATGGCATATTTTGGCAGCATATTAACGTTTTGTTTCTTTAAATCGTACCAAGGAATCGGTGAAATAGTCTCAAATTAAGCTCGATAGGCTTGTCCAAATTACACTTGCTAGACGGTATTAAAATCATCATAAAGTCCCTAAAATAAAATAAATGTAAAACCTTCTTACATCAGATATGGCTTAAAAATACCCCCAGAGTATACCTTAAGAACATAGTAATACAAAATAATACACACGTCAACAGTTAGACCAGGTTTTATTTGTATTTATAATAAACGATACAGTCCTTAGCAAAACTTTTTTAGGAAATTTTGTATGCTCAACATATTTCACGTTCTCATCGGTTGGACCATTGGTGTTCTCAAAATAGTAATTGCCTTGCCACTCGTTTCCATCTAACGTGAAATATGACTCGTCATCCATAACGCAAGTGACATTGTTTTTAGCGTAAAATATTTCTTTGACTAATTTACACAACCGTACTTTCTGAGTGATTTCTTGGTTTTCAGAGACAGTGGGCTTAACTTTTCTACATCGCTTATCAATGCCCATGTCTTTAAGATATTTTTTAACAGTTTTGCCGTCAGTTTTAAATTTTCTTCCGAGCTCTCTATATACTAGAGGAGTTGTATGAAAACTTGTAGGTGAGGGTCAAAATAATTCCCACAAAGACGGGGTTTGATTTTTTTAGTTCTTTGTGTGTATCTAGGGATTGCAATCCGGACTGGTTTTGAATCCGGCCGGATCCGGCCGGATTTTGGCCTCAATCCGGCGGATCCGGCCGGATCCGGCCGGATTGGTATTGCGGATAAAAAAATTCATCAAGTCACGTATTTTATCATGTTTTTAGCGTTATATGCGAAGTTAAGGATATTTTTAATGGATTAATAAAACGGGTGTCTTAACAGGAGACCTAGGCTCTCCGAAACATGTCGCGCGAGTGACTAAAAACAAGTGAGTCTAAACCGTAAATTATTCAATGTTAGTATGTCTCACAACAGTTTAATTCGATGACGGCTGTTTTAAGTTTCAAAAATCAACGTTTTCATTACTTAACCACAAATAAAATCTTCTTTTTCTCTTAAAATATCTATAGCCCAACCCACATTTCCAACAAAAAGGTGCTCTCAATTCAACCATTTTAGTTTTAGCAAACAAAATCAATAAACGTGTATACCTATACAAGTACATTTAGTAGCATAATAATAACAAAATAACATATAAATAATAATAATAAATAAATATTATAGGACATTTTTACACAAATTGACTAAGCCCCACGGTAAGCTCAAGAAAGCTTGTGTTGTTGGTACTCAGACAACGATATATAATATACAAATACTTAAAATTAAATACATAGAAAGCAACCATGACTCAGGAACAAATATCTGTGCTCATCACACAAATAATTGTCCTTACCGGGATTCGAAAACCCAGGATCGCGGCTCCACAGGCAGGATCACTACCCACTAGCTAGGTCAGACCGGTCGTCAAAAGTCAACATATATTTCTCTATTTAATTTTATAGATATTTATTCATTATATTTTAAATGCAGGTAACACTTATTATAAGTGGGCTAAAATGGTTTGTACAAAATAAAACGAAAGAACATGTACATTAAATTACAATGTAACAACACAATAAATTGAATATAAACCAATCCAGTACTTACGGTGCACGGAAATCTCACGACACATATATCGTCGGCTAGAAGACTGGCGTCAACTAACAAACAAGTTGTTGTGTTGCTGTTTGCGAGCGAGAAAATTCGAATACTGGCGAGAACTTTTAAATTTTAGCAGTGTTTTAAGCTGTTATTTTATATTTTAGCGCTTTATTTCACTTTACCGGATCCGGGACCGGATCCGGTGAATTTTGCCGGATCCGGTATCATGAAAAATGTGTCGGATCCGGCCGGATTACCGGATCCGCCGGACCGGATTGCAATCCCTATGTGTATCTTTACGACATACTAAAAATATATCAAAATAAATGCATGCAAAACGCATTTATTGATATTTGAAATTTGAAAAATCAAAAAAAATATTAAAAATCGTGTGTGGTATCAAATGACAGGAAATTACACGCTAAAAAAGATTGTGAGGTTGATTTTACAAAATAAAAATAAAAAACAAAGTGGTGGCTTAAAAACTGAATTTTTTTTCAATGTTGAAAATTATTTTCTACACTGAAAACTAAACTAAACTATTATAGTTTTGCACATCAAAATACATTGTGTAAAAGAAAAGAATATTTAATTCATGAATACTTATTTTTAATTATATTAATATAATATGAAAAATATAGGCTCTATATTAATTTTAAAAGTTTTATCAATAAACTGAACGCACTTCAAAGGAGGTGCTTGGCAGAATATAAAAAAAAAAACAAAAAATGATTGTAGACTGGTCATATTTTTGTAAAAATCGATTTCGACTTGCAAATTATATTACTTTTTGGAAACCGGGTTTTTGACCCTAATTAGACCCCGCTGAATCCGAATTTGCTCGATCGAATTCTTGGTCTTTGTGGGAATTATTTTGACCCCAAAGGCTATATTCTCTCTACTAATAAGATTGTGCGACACGGCCGGCCGTAATTTTCTTTAATCGAGCTCTCTCAGAAACCTTGCTCAAGCTGGAATAGTTTCCAGAACCAGGCTTTCTGGCAGTGGTTTTCATCAAGGCAAAGGACGCCAGAATATTGTAAATAGTGCTTCGACTCTCACCCATTTGCACAAAATGTTCCACCACCTTTGATTTCGGCCATAGGGGATGGCTACTAAAGAAATTACATACTGTTTGACGACGGCGTTCTTGTTGATTTACCATAATTACAAAATTAAACAACCAATCTTTATGAGACTTACCAAACTGATTGACAGATATATTGGCTTTACATTGACAACACATATTTTTTATTTAGTTTTTTGTGTTTTTATATTTTATATAACAAACTTTGACCAAATTTCACTCCGCATACGTTACTGTGTTTTCATCGAAACCTATGAATTAATACTACCGTGAATTATTATTTATTCATATTCCAAAAATTAACCATCTGGCTGAGCTCAGAGGTAAAAGTGTGGGAAACACGTGAAACGTAATTGTAAATAGGTCTCGCCATTTTACCCCCTTGCGGTTTTGAACAAATTTTCCTGCTTCTTGGCGATGGCGCTACGAGTTACATAAACATCGTACATCAAATTAACGTTAAAATATTGCGAGCACGTGACATGTATTCATAACGAATCATACAGAAACGACAAATTTTCCACACAATCAAACGTTAACGAACGTACCCTATACAGTTTATACAATAGGCCCTTAATCGTGGCATAGATACAACCACTAAATTATGTAACTGAATCAGACCAGATGGTGTTACTAATTATAGAAGGGTGACTCATATGTAAGTCAGTGCCACAGATAAGTTTCAATAGACGCTTGTTGAATATGTACAAACTTATTTACATACTAAGAACACGACCAAGACAATTTCCGAAGGGCACTCGAGAGATTCGCTATTTGTATGAAAACTGGACAACCCAATAGATATGTTATTCGTGACGTTGTACAGTCGAAGGTTTTAATTTATGACACATTTCGTACCTTATCACAATTGACAATCAATATGAAAGTCGCTAGACACCTCATACATTGTCACTGTGGCAAGGTACAAAATGGGTCATAAAATAAAATCTTTGACTGTACATTACATACAGCGCCAGTGCCAACGAACTAGATTACCTGTAGAAGTCTGAATAGAGCTCAAGAATGACCGTTTTAGATAGGACATTTGATATTTTGTATTAACCCAACTCTTCAATGTTCATGCCATACAAGACAAAAAACCTACATTTCCTTATTAATTACACTAATTACTTAAATATGCATGAATCAAATGCGTCGAGGAAATAGCATATAGCCTTCAAGCGGTCTTCCTCCGTTGCAAGCTTTAACTAGGGCAAGGATTGAGCTAAGGCCACATTTGTTAGCACACAAAAATGCATTATGTTACGTACGTTTACGTTCCGAAACTGATAATGAATTATTTTTTTTAAGATACAAAAGATGGTTCTTAATGTAAAAGACACTAAATATGTTGGTAGCTTTGCTCCAGATTCTACCGTAGATACGCGCGTGTTACGCGTTTGGTGCGTGTTGGTCTTAAAATTTTTGTTATTTTTTCCATCGGGACTACTTTTTCACGTATGATGGTTCTACGGTGCTGCCACCGTAGAACCACTTACTGCGATCCCAACACACTCGATGTTACTTCCACCTAGGGCATGCTCCCGGGAATTCCCGGTTCTTATATTCCCGGGAATTCCCGGGAATTTTATGGTATTAAAAGAACCGGTACTGAAGACCCGGTACCGGTACTTCCCGGTTCTCATCATATGACTATTTATTCCCATTTCAATAGTACTAATGTTTTAGTACTTTAGCTCGGGACATTATATAACATTTAATAATGGTTCTATGAAACGGGGGACCCAAATAACCCGACAAACTAACCTAGTAAAGTAGGCATTCGTGCAGGCAGGCCGTGCCGTCATATAGTGCTGAGTGCATCGACTACGCTACGGCTGTGTGTCTCGGCTCAGGCGGAGGCAATGTGTGCCGGTTAATTTCGTAAATTAGGTTGGAACGCCAATTAAGTGTTTGTTTATAATAAAATAAGTCATTTATTAATTCTTATGCAATTATTTTTATGAAAATAAGTTATTCATAAAGATTGTACGCTAACAAAAACAATTTCTTAAAAGTAATCAAAAGATGCCTTGAGAACCGGGAAGAACCGGGAATCCCGGTTCCGGCCACGCCCAGAACCGGAAAATGAAATTCTTGGTACCGGGACCGGTACTGCATGCCCTACTTCCACCTGCAGACCTACACTTTACTCGTATTACTTTCAATCGAGTATCAAAATTTTTCGAATTTTTTATGTCGCCAAGAGAGACAAGTAAAAATTAATAATGTTAGTGAGTCTCGAGACAGTTCCAATCCTACTTGTTCAAATTAGGTTATTGCATGAAATGTTTTAGCTCAACTAGGTTTTACAGTGCGGACGAAGCATCGGAAATGAAGAAAAACTTGTTTTTCTCAGTCCCGTTTTGTGACATAAAGAGTACAAAGATATCGAGCACAGAGTCAGAAAACTAAAAGGCAAAGTCCGTCGGGAGCTCCGGAAAGCCGGAAGCCGGACGGACGGTGGCCTGGTATTCGAGTAAACGTGCAGTTTTTACAACTTACTCGGTGGAACTGTGAATAGAAAATTTAAGGGATTGCATATTTGTATGACTATAGCGCTGTTGAAGTCAAAATACAGATCAGTTGCAAAAAAACTGGGCGTTAATCATAGATAAAGCTCTTTTAAGGTCGAATGTGACGCTCCAAGCCAACACACCCTGACTTAACAAACTATGGTAGACTTGCTTTTTTTAAGATTCGGCCCGCGAGATACTTTTGGACATTTGCGGAAAAGAAGCGGAAGAGCCAACGGCCATATAAGGCCCTGGCGGCCTAGCCATGGTAACATTCGCTTGCGCTTCGCTATGGAATCGCTTTGGGTCTCTCTATCACTCTTCCATATTAGTGTGAGTGTCAGTTTCATTTCGTTCGCTACGGAGCGTTAGCGATTGGCCTGATGCTTAAGCTTTCGTCTAGTCTTAAAGAGGTTCTTTCCTTTGTAGAAAAATATTATAGTATCAAATATTTTTGCATTTTGCACGATCTGCTCTGCATCGGGACTCGTATAATCAGCGAAAAGGAAAGCCAAAACTCTAACCGTAGGCTTCGAGCGAGGACCTATGTAGCCGTGATTAAAGTTTGGAGCCCTGGCCTTACCTGTCTTTGTCGTGAGCCTGTGGATACTGCAACACCGTCTGCTGTTGTTCCATGTCCACCACGCATTGTGTGCCGAGTTCGAGTTCTGGAAACAAACGAAAGCATGAACCATGTTTAATATTTCCTTGTTTATATAGGCATACGAACAAGGTCAATAGGGAGAAGACCGACTACAAGCTTTTTAATCGCTGTTACCTATTTTGTAAACTAACTCCATCAGTCATCACGTACAGAAGGTCGGTAAAGCAGGAGTGAAACTCTTCCTTTCTGACTAAGTCTGAGCGACTTACGTATACAAATACGAGAGTTACCCTATGACGATTATTATATTACCAAATTGACCTTACTATCAATACGTCTTCTACTCTCATCTCTATTTGGTACATGGTACACTTTATTCCGTTTTTAACAAGCTTTTATTAGGTCGACCTGTATGTAACTATGTAATGGAATCTAAGGTAACTAATTTAACCATCTTCCAAGGATCGTAGCGTCATGAAAATTGGCAGCTGTATGTAGTTTTGATGACAATACAATAATATGGTACTGTCAAACTGATCTGATGATGGAGACAGGAGGTGGCCATGAACTCTCGACCTGTATGTAACTAACTATGTAATGGAATCTAGGTAACTAATTTAACCATCATCCAAGAATCGTAGCGTCATGAAAATTGGCAGCTGTATGTAGTTCTGGTGACAATACAATAATATGGTACTGTCGAACTGATCTGATGATGGAGACAGGAGGTGGCCATGAACTCTCGACCTGTATGTAACTAAATATCTAATTGTGTTAGGGGTTTTTGGAATTGTCTCGATGAGTATTACTTGTCTGTCGTAAGAAAAGTACAGTCAGCGATAAAAGCTTGTACAAAAAATTATGTTTTTGCCAAAAACTTATTTCATATAATAATTTCTACCATTTTACGTATAGAATACAGCAAGTTCCATATCTTAATTATTTCGAATTGAAACGAAATATATTTAGGCGCATAAGGTTTCCTGCCTTTTCCATAAAATGTGAAGATCGATCGGTCATTATTGTAACGTAAATTCCTATCTTTTACTCAAGCCTTTCCGGCATTTTGTAAAAATTCCCAACGGGTTCTTCAATTTTATATCATAATGGCAAAGCATTTTCTTATAAATTCGAAATATTGCGGTCACGTCACGGTTATGAGGATGAAATAGGTCGAATAACGGCCGATGACCCAAATATACGACGAAGTATTCATCAATTTAACTGAAACTTGAAGGACTTTAGTAAGTTTCATATGACATTAATGTATTTGAGTATAAACAAACAACAAACAAACATGGGCGGCGGTAATCGCTTACCACCAGGTGATCCGTCTGCTCGTTTGCCTCCTATTTCATTAAAAAAAAAAAACAATTTCACAGGCTATTTGACTAGCAAATTGGGTCGGAAATCGGAGAATAAGGGGACTCGAAAAGTTAGCGACTTGATCATTTTGATAAACGGAATTATCAATGTCACTCCTTGTATGCAGCGTACAGTCGACGTCAAAGGTATGTTTACACTTTTGTACTTTACTCCTTTGTAATAAGGCGAAAAGTGTAAACATATTTTTGACGTCGACTGTACATTAAAATGAGAGCGTGAATACGCCTTTTGTAATACGTAAATACATTGACAGATCGACGTGCATTTTAAGATTGGCTTAACTCTACCTAGGGCATGCAGTACCGGTCCCGGTACCAAGAAATTCATTTCCCGGTTCTGGGCATGGCCGGAACCGGGATTCCCGGTTCTTCCCGGTTCTCAAGGCATCTTTTGATTACCTACTTATGAATGACTTATTATCATATAAATAATTGCAAAAAAAATAATAAATGACTTATTTTATTATAAATAAATACTTATTGGCGTTCCAACCTATTTTACGAAATTAACCGGCACCCTTTGCCTCCACCTGGGCCGAGCCACACGGCCGGTAGCGTAGTCGATGCACTCAGCACTATGACGGCACGGCTTGCCTGCACGAATGCCTACTTTACTAGGTTAGTTTGTCGGGTTATTTGGATCGCCCGTTTCATAGCACCATTATTAAATGTTATATAATGTCCCGAGCTAAATTACTAAAACATTACTACTATTGAAATAGGAATAAATAGTCATATGATGAGAACCGGGAAGTACCGGTACCGGGTCTTCAGTACCGGTTCTTTTGACACTATACAATTCCCGGGAATTCCCGGGAATATGAGAACCGGGAATTCCCGGGAGCATGCCCTAACTCTACCTTAAAGTCACGGAAACTATTTCAAAATCATAGCACTACGAATGTCGCCTGTAAGTCTAGTAGAGCAAGCACGTACATCAAATTCATATTCCGAGTACAGAATAAAGACAGAATGTGCCTTCCGAATGCTAATGAAACGAGAACGTCGCTGATTGACAAGCACTATGTTTGTAATTTCATATCTCCGGGTTGTGTATGTGTGTGTATGTTTCTAAAATGTCAATTCAAAGTTTACTCGTACCCTACAGCTCGTTAAGCCACTGTGAATTATGAATCATTTCGTTGCAGTTAAATTAAATGAAAAATATGTTATCAGCGATATTTAATGACTAATGAAATGACACGTTTCAGAAACAATGATTGTGTATGTGTCAGTGCGTAGGTTTCGAGAAAAGGCACCAATATTCGTGATGACATCTATTGTATTGCGTTCGTGACCCACAAATGGTCTCGCCGGAAGATCAGCGCTGACTTTTGGGTTAGCATTATGCTGAGGCGGAACCATTTCGTGGTAAATGTTTCTTCTATCACGAATAAATGCGATGATTCTGCTTCCGTTGATTCTGTATTTATTATTCATGTTAATTGTCTTGCTGCCTTCACACAGTGGTACAATCGGTATGAAATAGATAGTGACAAGCAAACCGTCAAAAACGGAGCTTACTCCCCTTAAAGGTTCCAATTCCAACCCCTCTGGTGCTGAGGGTGTAATTTCTTACCAACAGGCGATTCGCGTGTTCGTTTGCCTTCTAATCGAAAATATCAAAATGACGTATCTGCACAATCAATTTATTGCACAGATAACTCTAAATACGATAGCACAGATAATTCGCCATACTTCCTGTAGCATGTTCGCATTATTTCCTGAATTTCCATTCATCACAAAGCCTTTAGCAACCGTAGCGTGTTCGCAATACTATACGAGTAGATGCAACACAGACGGTGAGTCAGACGATACCTACTTGAAGCCGGTTGTGGCCGTGTTTGATGCCAGACTACGTAAACGGTACAAACAGCAACACTGTCCATCCATGGACTTTATGCCTTTTGTAATAAGGTTTAAGAACTGTCAGTTAATAATGTGGGTGATGGAGACGGCGTTGGTTCTAGGCAAAATAAGCTGTTAGCGGGTCAAGAGCCGGACGAACACTTTTGTGAAGAGTTTATTTGTATAAATGTATAAGTAAAGGACAGTTACCGGAATTGATTTTTTTAGACATCGTAGTAGAGACTGTTCTTTTGACAAGGACAAACACAGCCTGTCTCTACGACCTTTGCGAATCTGTTCTACAAGGAACATCCATTTTTTGTTTCATGAGGTTTGGCAGAGCAGACGCATTTTTTGGGCAAAAGCTCAGCCTCACTGTGCAGAGGGGGAACGCGGCCAGTGTCCTGGGAACAATGCCTCAGGCTAATTTAAGTTTAGACTTATGATCATTGGTTTGGCGCTATACTCTAACGCACTCCTTACGGATGTCGGGGCGTCTTTGAGGGAAGGAACACACTATAGTTATTTAAAGATTATAAAGTATTAGAAGACAACAAGAAGTAAAAACTTCGACGATCTTCGCTTTTGGATCGAAACATGACGACTTAATAAAACGTGACTTACGTGAGTGACCTGTTAAAAATAATTTCAATAATATCCAATGTCTTTTATTTCTCAAACCTTATTTTGTCACCACGTAAAATCTTGTTACCTGTACAAATTAAAGATGGAGGATCTAGTTCAAGGTCGAGTGAAGGTCGCTGAAAGCCTATAAATATGTAACAGGGCAATTTAGTTGGCGGACACGAAGATAATATTACTATTTCAGAGTAAATGCCACATCGTAATACTGGTAGTTTAATTTTCATTGTTCGTTTAAGTTTATGTCTTTTTTTATCAGCCTAACTTAGTGTCCACTTCTGGGCTGGGCGTAGGCCTCCTCTTGTTTTCTCCACTCGGCCCTGTCGTTGGTATTTTCCCACCTATTTCGGTAGTTCAGTCATTATAGATTTTGACCTGTGAATAATCAGTTCTTGGATTTTTTTTTCGTAGGTCCCTCAGGGGGGTCACTGGGAGTGTAAATTCAAAAAGTAGACTGAATCAGGCTCCTGTGTATATTCGAAAAACGTTTTTTCTTGAATAACTCGGCCATTTTTGATTTTACAGTAAAACCGTGAAGACAAAATTGTAGGAAATTTGATTCTTTACAAGTTTAGTCCTCACAATTTTTCTTCTAGGATCGATATTTTGGAAATTAAAACTTCATTGTGAGTTCTAATACATATATAACTTTATTAGCATTAGAAATAAGGTAAACAATCTTGATGAGTCTTTTAATTGAAAAACACATTTTAAAAATAAGTTACGGCAAATATGTAACAATTATGAATTTAATACGATCATTTATGTTCTTCTCTTCTGTTTTCATAAGTAATGGTTACTGATTTTTGAAAGACTTGTCAAGATCGCTTACCTTCTTTCAAATTCATTCTAATGCTAAAAAAACGAACTATAGAACACCATACAAACTAGAATAGGAATATACACTTATGATGGATGTCTAAACAGCTGTAAAAGTAAACAACGGACATCAATCGTCAATTCAATACGATTGCGCCAACTTCTTCGAAAGTGGAGCGATCTTATTAAGGCACCACAACAAACTGACCAATAATATACCCTATTACAAAGACATTAAGTCCACAATGGGCAGTCGCACAACGGTTATCTACCGTGACGAATGCTGATTGTGCGAATTGCTTTGTTTACGTAATATCATCCTGGGTTTTGTTTTCCGGATATTTGTAATGTTCTTACGCCATAAAAAATTGCGATACGATTTGAGTAAAGACATCGTTTAGAAGAGATTGTCGAACGAAACCGCTCGTTATTTGATTTTCTTCGGTTTTGACTATTTGTGAAATAGATATCGTTATTATCGTCATCTTTTCATAGATTTTCTTCATCATTTTTCATTGCAAACCTCATGCCGAGTTAGCTAGTTCATACTCTATTTGAAATTGTAATATCTGGGAGACCTATCTGGAAAATATGAAAACTCATGCGTTTTTTTTTTTTATTATGAATGGGCTTACTCATGGCCACAGACTAGCCGAGGCGTAGACGTGGCCTACGATGGAGCGAGCTCGCCCAGAAGGTGCCTGTTCACTCTTGATTTCCCAGAGATAAGACCTAGCCCATCCATTTTTCGCCCCCGCAGACCCTCATAGCAAATTTCATCGATCTCGTTAGAGCCGTTTCCGAGAACACCGAAATATATAAATATACAAGAATTGCTCGTTTAAACGTAAAAGATTGTAACATATTATACAGAGCTGCATTTTATTGTCATTTGTTCCAACATCCGGCAACTTTAATGTCACATTTAATCGTAAAATGTCGATATACAAGAAATTCGTCAATTCTCGTGATTCTCTTTACATTCACGGTGCAAACTGCGACATCCTCGCACGTGTACATTTTAACACAAATGTGTATGAACATAAGTGTGTGTGGTGTCATATGTGTGTGTGCAATTCAGCGCGTGGTACACGCTGCATTGCAAATGATGCGCCGTTTCTCCGAATGGCTTTTCAGAGCGGCACCGAGACGTAGATTTACCTAAAAGTGACAAGGCTACTATGAAGAAGCTAGCTTATACGATGTGGATTTACCTACATGTCAAAAGTTAGCTTATAAAAGTGGAGGATGCGCGTGGAACAAAAGTTTGAGGCAGGGGAAATGTCCAAAAAGGCCCAGGTGGGTTTTGAACACACAACCTGTGGTCTGTTGCAGTTTACTGGATCCTATGCTGCAGCTGTAGTGTTTATGTATTTAAAATTTGCTAGAACTATTTTTCTAAAATTAGTTGTTGTTAGTTGTTAAACACACGTCGTTGTTGTTATTTTAGTTTTTTTACGGAAACCAATTAATAAATAACGAAAGAAATATTTACCAATATAACGTAATAAAATCATATCTCGAAAATTACGAAAAATCGGCTGACATACATGGGGTATATTCTGATAGCCCAGGACGTGAGGATTCTAAAAAAAATTATTGGACGACAAGGTTTGGACCACCCTATATAGTATATCAACCTGAATATTTTCCATGCCTTAATAGGCCACTGAATTCTAGAATAACAGCCTTAGAAAGTGTAATAAGATAAAGATCTGTAAGTTTATGCTCACTTAAACCAAGGTCATGACATTTAAAATACAGGAAACCTGTTTAGCTTCTTTTTTAATACCTACAGTTTTGTATACAGGTGCAAATGTCTCGTATGATATGGCAACATACAAGTCATCTTACAGAAAAATGTAGGTTTCAATGTGATCTGATAAGATTCACGAACTGCATAACACATTGTTGTCTCGAAAAGAAATTGTAAACCTTATTAACCTTTTACCAGGCTGACATTTCAAAAAATGACAATCAAATGTCAGTCTTACTCATCAAAAATAGAACACATGTTTGAATCATCATATGTGAGAAATATACAGGGTGGAAAGATAAGTCGGGCCCTGGAGGGAAACTACCTTAAATCCTTAAGCTGGCTCATTTTACTTAAAGGAGACATTCCTTTATTTTTATAAAGAAACAAAACTGCATTCAAAGATTTCCTAAAACTCGCTTGCCTCGCCCGGGATTTGAACCAAAAAATTTAACATTTTCCGCTCTCTTTTGAAATTTTGGCAAAAGATGCTTATTTATATAAAATCACACATTAGATAGAAATCAAATTTTATTTATAAATTTATGGAGATTTCATTACATGATTTTTTTACTAACAAGTAGATTTTTTTGAACAAAGAACACCTACAAAAATTGCACTTCACTAGCAAAATTAACTAAAGAGTTTAATTTTCCTTTCTTTCTTGACATAAGGTGTAAGGGTACTGGCAGCTATTAAATTATGTAAAAAAAACTAAATTAGATAGAATTGAAAGACGTAAAACAATTTAAAAATAAATAATAACAATGATTTATAAACAAAAACTGTGTTGTTAAATAAAACTACATCATACTGAATCAAATAAAAGGTTAAATGCATACAAAATGAAGCACGTAAATAAAAGATAACGTGAGACAAGAAAATATAAGCCAAGAACAAAGTGATTCAGATTAAAATGTACTAAATTCAAGGTAAAAACGTAGTAATATCACCAATAGTTGATATTTAACTTTTAGCTAATACGTTTAACGAGTGACGTTTTTATCTAAGAGGTAAAAGGAGCGATATTAAAAGATAATGTAGTGCATACAGTTAGTCACCTGCGAGATAGCAAAATATTTATTAGCAATTGAAACCTCCTTACCTCGCCTGTTAAAGGGTCGTACCCGAACGGCTACTTTAATCTTATCCGAGGCCATTGTTTCACTTAAATTACACAAATACAATCAAAACACAACACTTAGCACATGAAAGTATATTAATTTATTGCACATATTCACCCATATTCTAAAACAACAAAATCCATTATTTTACGTTATGATCACGACGTTCCCAAATTGACACTGCCCGTCCGCCATGTTGTTTTTACATGGGAATAGTGACTGGACACGATTTAGCAAACCGGTAAACCGGTAATAAAGCCACTTCGGTTCACTTCGTAGATGAGATGATTAGACGTCGAGGTGGCGTTTTGTAAACGTTTTATATCTGGTAATCGCTTTTTGTCAGTTTTATCAAATATCATATTTTTTTCAAGAATTGCAAACAATTATTTAAAGCCTTTTATTAAATATGATCCAGATGTCAATACATTTTCCATTATAGTTATTATTTCGGGAAGACTCTTCTAAAAGCTACATGAAAGGAATTGTTGTTATAAAAACAAGGGCACTTAGGATACAAGGAAGGAAGGAAGGAAGGGAGGGTACGAACTACAAAATAAATAGAGCCCAAGAAATAAAGTAGGTAGTCTAAAATAGGTTTAGATATTTGTCTAATATGGAGAAAAATACCAATATAAAAAAGAAAAAGCATAATCAAACTTATATTAACTTCTTTTAAATGTTTGCTCTACATTCAATCTCTTTCGGGTATCGTCTTGGGTCGTCCCATTCGTTTTTCGTCACGTTCTTAAATTAGTCCTATTCTGCTTTCGTCACTCATTCTACATTGAAAGCTACCGACGATTGTGACGAATGTAGCAAAAAACGAATAGGACGACCCAAGACGATACCCTTTTTCGCAACTATGGCGTTGTATTTGGACAAATATGAAGCGTATATATTTGATCTACGTTGATAGTCTGTTTATAAGTTTCTAACATAATTATTTAAAGTGCAAATATTTTCGGTTTAAGTATTTATATATTATATACATATATCGTTGTCTGAGTACCCACAACACAAGCCTTCTTGAGCTTATTTACTGTGGGACTTAGTCAATCTGTGTAAGAATGTCCTATAATATTTATTTATTTATAATTTACAACTTTACACCGACATAAATATAAAAAACAACGGGTTGCACTCCGGCAGTGCCGGCAGAAGTGCAAACTCAACGACATTGTAACTCAAAATATTAATAACAGCACCATTTAGTGCAAAATGTCTGCAGCACTATGTATATTTGAGGTTAACGCCATCTAGTGTTATTTCGTCGCATAATTGAAACCCCTAAGCTAAGTTTGAAGGAAACTCACTAGATGGCATTTAAATCAAAAAACACAATGACATTGTCCGTCACAAGCGCCCTGCGCTGCCTTAACGAAACAGCAGGCTCAGGCATACATTTCCGCCGCACTGTAGAAAGAGAGGGTTACGCCTTACGCTGTCTCGAGTTTAACATTTATTCCCCACCTCAAAAAGTGCACAGCGCCGCTAAAGAAGTTTTCACTTCAAAAATGAAATGAGCCAATGTCACTATCATGTCATAATTATTTTTACACATTCACTAGATGTCATATTTTTATTGAACATGATATTAAGGATGACAATGCCAGATTTTGTTACTCAAAAATGACAAACGTAAAATATGAATCGTAAAATATTATTGGAGTTGGGCATCACTAGCGGCATCTATAGGGTTGTCATGTACAATCTTTAAAAACTTCCATTATTTACTTAATCAGACTTTTCTTTAATATTTATCGTATTAAAACTTAAAGAATGGGATAACTTTCGATTTCATTAGGAACATTATTTTCCATTAATTTTATGCTTTATAAAACTCTGAATTAAGGTAAAGATTAATAATAGATTTCCTGATTTTTTGATTTTTTTAAATTGCAACACGTCATATGTAAATATGACAGCTGAAGTTTGACATTTCAAATGTCATAATAATTACTAATCTATTTTCGTAATTTATTTACGACTTACTCAAACCCGGTGCTTGTTTTGGTAGTTAAAATTACATATTTATCGTAAAAAAAAACCCAGTTGTAGTTCATTCCTCATTGCTTTAAGTGTAATCATAAAGTTTGTTACAGGTCCAAACAAATTAGGTAAAGTTTTTCTAAAGCAATCAAAATGGCAGCAGATCCCCTATTCGGCTGGGATTTAACTTTTAAAACTGTCGAGAAAGATATAAAACGGAAGTCTGATGTGCTCATTGCTTTCATACATTGGAATTTGACAAAAAGAGGATTCCGCAGCATTGGAATAGGCGACGAGGTATTAGAAAACTTGTATAATTTTTTTAAGAACATACATCGCATTTTATCCGTGCTGGTAAATACGTATTCTATTTACAGAGAACCCTGTCAGGAGATGAGGACAAGAGCGAGGTGCTGCCAACAGGCTGGAACGACAAAGACAACTATACTTTAAGATATGTTTTGGAGGGCAAATTGTACATTCTACATGGATTGAACACAGATGGCACTCTCATTGTCAATTTAATGGTAATATACTGTCCGTAGTTATGTTTTACAGCAATTTCTAACTATATTAAGCATTGCTTTTGTCTGATCTGTGCAAACTATCTGTCATTTTATTATGAACCAGAAAAATAGTACTACATTTCAGTATCTGGGATATTAAAACTGACTTAAATTAAAAAGTATTAGTAATGACCACATGATGAGGATTATTACCTTTTTCTGACTAAAAACTTTACTCTCCCATAGAAATTTCCACATCACACCAGCCAATATGTATGAAACAGCCAAATTTATTTTCATGATTTCGGGGTTGGTCCCATAGTAAAAGTTGCTCAGTATGACCTAAACATTGACGGGGTTAAGTAAATGATTTTAGTTAATATGCAATATGTATATTTTTTTATTTGGTAGGCCTCAAAGCAACATGGGTCTCAAAAAATGTATAATGTATTTTACAACACCTATAGAATATAATAATATAGATTCAAAATATATAATGATGATTCTACTAGCATTATGATCATAATTCTTTCATGATGCATTATTATTTCTTACCAATTCCAGAGATCTGAAGACTTAGCAGTATCCAATCTTGCCTTGAAGATAGATGACACCATAAAAGAGACCAGTGGCACCATATCCAAGATGTTGCCGGGCTACAAGGACCTCATGTACAATGTGAAGCGCGATCTTGTTGATACTATCACAGAAAGGCCTACTACTACTGCTGAAACACAAACTTCTACCAGAAGTAAGTATGGCCAGGCGTGGCTCACTCCGCGATTTCGTCGCTTTGCTACAGGTAGCTTAAAGTACATCTGTTCGACTCCAATTTTGGGGTTTGCCATGAGCCGCGCGTGGCGCTGTCGCCACCTAGCGGCCATATCTGTACTGATCGTGACAGACGCGTTTTGTTAGAGAGTGAGTCTTCTGTACCTAGTACTATTATTTATTCTGTGGTATGGCCCATAAATTCTTTTTTTTTCTTAGGAGCATTCAGCCAAAGTATCACAAGTCTTGGCTTTTTGAGAATGATAGGTTGCTGGCTTATTTGGTAGTTTTATTTTTAAACTAAGCCATGGAATGTCATCATCATCAGACCAAATGTTAGCTTACTAGTGTTTGAGAAGTATTTCAAGAGTAGCTTAAATAGTTAAGCTGATTGTGTCCCAATGGTTAAAATTAACGTTGAAAATGGCCTGAATGGCTTCGAGAAATGGATGGTACGGTCATGCCTCTTTGTTTTGCTCGACTTGGCAGATAGATTTAAAAAACAGTTTAGTCTAATGAAAGTTACCTAATTGATAACACATGGATTAACTTGTTGTTAATGCTGCCACGTATTTGTGGTTGCCAACGAACCATAAAAAAATATGAATTAAATATTACAATAAAATGTCAGTAAACGAAGTCTCATCTTTGCCATAGGTATAAATGTAATGGTGTCAACGCCAGATTATATAAGATGATTTAGATAAAAATTGGAAGTAAATATCAGTAAAGTTATGGAAAAAAAACAAGGTAATTATTGAAAAAAAAGATGTAAAGAAATCTTATTTGCATTTTTATTTTACAAATATGTTTGGAAACTTTAATTTATATTTACAGGTGAACCAAATAGAAGGCTTCCCGATGATCCACTGAGAGTGCCTCCAAGACCACACCCATCTGGCCCGCACCCTGATACCCGGGATTTGTGGTATTTACCTATACAATTATTATTTTATGATACATTAATAAACAGTCCATAAAGTAATTGAGTCGAGGCCTTTGTCCTTTGTGTTTTGTTGTGTACTAAGTTTCCAGTGGGATTATTTATTGCTTGATCAATTGATCACTCGCGCATTAAATAATCTAATCTCGTACCATCTATGAAACATCGGTTTAGCCTGTCTAATAAAACATGGTCTTCTCTTCCCAGAGTGACACAAGCCTACGTCACAATTAAGGAATGCAAATCGGTTATTTTTTGTATGGAAATAACCGCGGTTTCGGTTAATAACCGATTATTTCCATACAAAAAATAACCGATTTGCATTCCCTAGTCACAATAACATGGCCGCTATATATAGCGCTATCGCATATTATCATATAGCGCTGTCGCATGATGACGTAGGCTTGTGTCAGTCACGTGACCACGAAAAGACTGGAAGAGAGTACCAGGCGGAGTATATTATTATACCATGGGTTTAGCGCTTTAGATTAAGAGAAGACACAGGGACTACACAGGTATACTCAGGTCACAGTGTAAAACCTGTGATGTTTGCGTAAATGCAAACATCGCACAAGAACACAGTAAGGGTAGTCACAGACTTTACACAACTGCCTAAGATTAAGACTTACGCTAGATAAGCCCCTCTGCAGAGCATGCATGGAGGCAGAGGAGACAGCCGCCCACGTCATTCTCGAATGCCCAGGGGTGGCAGAATACCGGGCACAACACCTCGGCTCATCGGGGTCTCTCCCAGAAGTCGTCGGCAACGTCAAGGGTCTGCTAGGCTTCTTGGTAGAGTTGGATTGGCAAGAATAGTGCCGCCAACCCACCACGCAAAATAGGCGCATTAATATGACGCCGAGTTGCGGAAACCAAGCCCGTGAGAACCTATAACCTATACTTACGCTAGCCCTGTAAGTAGTACCGAGCTACTAACAATGGATATATAATATGCAGCTCAGTTGACGACCCACTCCTCGCCCCGCGCACCATTCACTATTGCCCTGTGTAGACGGCTTCGTCGAATGACTGTATTGTTTAATAGACTGTGTTCAAGTCGAATTCAATTTATTTTGGCTTCAAGTAAAAATTACAATCACGGAGCAAAGCCTCGGACAGACATGGAGAAACTATAAGAATTAGTAGTTGATTATGGAAAGCTAGACAGGCTGGGACCAATAATAAAAATACGCAGAGGTGTGAAGCAAGGGGACCCAATGTCACCCAAAATATTTATATCTGTACTCCAAAATATTATGAAGAATTTAAATTGGAACAGGAAAGGAATACAGATTGGCACGGAGTTTCTGAGCAACCTGCGCTTCGCAGATGATATCGTACTATTTGCAACTTCATCAAAACAACTAGAAATGATGATAATAGAACTGAATAAGGCTAGTCAAGCTATAGGGTTACAACTGAACACTCTGAAAACAAAAGTCGCTACAAATGGATACCAACACCCAATAACCTTAAACGAGACGCCCATAGAGTACGTAGATAACTATATTTACCTTGGCAAACAAATATCTTTCAGCAAAACAAGACACGAAGACGAAATAGAACGCAGAATCAACATTACTTGGAAGAAATATTGGAGTTTCAAAGAAATATTAAAATCAAAACTTCCACTCAAGTTAAAGAAAAAAGTCATAGACTCCTGCTTGCTGCCTTGCTTATCTTATGGTGCACAAACCTGGATATTTTCATATAAAACAAAAAATAAATTACGCTCCTGTCAGCGTGCTATGGAACGGAGCATCCTAGGAATAAAACTTAGAGACAAACAAAAAAGTGAAAGCATACGTATGAAAACTAAAACAATAGACGCAGTACAACACACACAAAGGCTAAAATGGAAATGGGCAGGACATCTTGCCAGGTCCACAGATAATAGATGGACAAAACGCGTCACTAAATGGATGGGGCCAAGTGGCAAAAGGAGATCCGGAAAGCCAAAAGACCGTTGGGTTAATGACATCAAAAGCATAGCGGGGATAGACTGGATGGAGAAGGCAAAATACCGGGACGATTGGAGACAGTTGGAGGAGGCCTATACCCAAAAAGGGGCCATGTCTTAATTAGAACTGTTTGTTTTTTTATAACTTTAATTTTATGTAAAACAATGTAAAGTCATGGAAATAAAGGCTATATTATTATTATTATTATGGAACCCTAAAAACTGATTACTTACCTTCAGTCAAGAATTTTTTTTTTGTTATTTTATTCAGGGAGCCTCCTACAGCACCTCTACCAAACATCGGCCGCTCAGATTTAGACCCCTTCGCTCCCGGCGGTGGTGGTATGCTGTTCAACCCGTTCGGACCTCGACGGGACCTCGAGAACCCGGGCCTCGGCGTACCTGGAGGCTTGCCGAGGTAACTTATATCGACCGGTACATTATTAGACCCCTTCGCTTCATCCAGGCGGTGGTATGCTTTCAACCTGTTAGGAGTTAGGACCCGACGAGACCTGGAGAACCCGGGGACTACTAAGGTACCCATACAACCATTTCCAGTCGCCGTTACGACGCGGTGTAGACACATCTTGTGTCGACACCGTCTGTTTCGGTCACAATTCCAGTCGCAGAGTCGTCGCCGTGTCGACACAGTTACCAGAAATGGGGAAGGGTCGACACATGACACAAAGTGACATAAAGTGTGGTCGCCGTGTGCACACATTGTTACTAGTTTGCGACTACTTTATGCCAAAATCATTCGTTCATTCGTTCATTTTGTTCCTGTCAAATGGAAACTGTCAGATGGAAAAATAGTTAAATAAAAATAAGTGACATTAATACGCCATCTCTAAAACGGATTACAAGACGTAATTATATATTGTTTGCATTTATATTACAATAGGACTTAAATTATTATGGGGAATTAAACTGCTCGAGTGATTTGATAAACTAAGTGTAATATAATCAACGCGCCACCACATTGTTTTAGTTTAGCCGGAAATGAAATTGTTTACTTCTCAGTGCTTGTGTTCATAAATATATTATTTGATGCATTTTTAGTACTTCGATGCGTATACTATACTTAGATAACAGAAATAACGCTTTACATACTACGAAACTTGTTAATTATGATGTATAAATATGGTTTAAGGCTGAGAAATATTGCAGTCACAAAGTAGTCGCAAATGTTTCGACTTTGTGTCGACTCTGTGTAGACACATGACACGCGCTGTCAAAAGTAATAACAAAGTTACTCGATTTGCAAAATGGCTCCTTGTGTTCATTTGTTTTCAGATATTCTCAAAGTGTAAAAATGACGTGGTCAGAGATGGGACTTAATAGATTAACTGTTTATTCGACTAAGGCCCACTTGCACCGTCCCACTAACCCTGGGTTAAGCGGTTAAACCGTTAACCCAGTATCAAATTGTACTGGTAACCATGGTAACTCCAGGTTTAACCAGTTAACCCCGGGTTAGTGGAATGGTGCAAGTGGCGCTAATTAATGGAATAAAAAAAGTTAATCCTCAAATTTTAATCACGATTAGGTTAGTCGACCTAACATAGATTGAATTTGAATGAATCTGAACATTAATCGAATAAATTATCGATTAAATCTCGGTTGGAAGTTGACAGGGGGCCATTTTTGTACGTAAAAATAATAGAAATGTCTTGCATGCAGATGGTAGCCAAACACTTTGTCATAAAAGTCGAGATGGGTGTCGATTTATAGGTTTTAGGGAGTGCCGATTTCGAAAATGATGACCATTAATTTTGGAATCCAAAATGGCGGCCATGCACTGTGTCATAAAAGTCGTCATGGATGTCGTTTTATACGTTTTAGGGGGCCCCAATTTTGAAAATGATGACCATTTTGGAATCCAAAATGGCGGCCATGCACTATGCCATAAAAGTCGTCATGGGTGTCGTTTTATAGGTTTTAGGAGGCGCAGATTTCAAAAATGATGACCATTTTGGATTCCAAGATGGCGGCCATGCGCTATGTCATAAAAGTCGTCATGGATGTCGTTTTATAGGTTTTAGGGGGCCCCGATTTAGAAAATGATGACCATTTTGAAATCCAAAATGGCGGCCATGCACTATGTCATAAAAGTCGTCATGGGTGTCGTTTTATAGGTTTTAAGGGGCGCAGATTTCGAAAACGATGACCATTTTGGATTCTAAAGATGGCGGCCATGCACTATGTCATAAAAGTCGTCATGGATGTCGTTTTATAGGTTTTAGGGGGCCCCGCTTTCGAAAATGATGACCATTTTGGAATCCAGAATGGCGGCCATGCACTATGTCATAAAAGTCGTCATGGGTGTCGTTTTATAGGTTTTGGGGGGCGGAGATTTCGAAAATGATAACCATTTTCGATTCCAAAATGGCGGGCATGCACTATGTCATAAAAGTCGTCATGGATGTCGTTTTATGGGTTTTAGGGGGCCCCGATTTAGAAAATGATGACCATTTTGAAATCCAAAATCGCGGCCATGCACTATGTCATAAAAGTCGTCATGGGTGTCGTTTTATAGGTTTTGGGGGGCGCAGATTTCAAAAACGATAACCATTTTCGATTCCAAAATGGCGGCCATGCACTATGTCATAAAAGTCGTCATGGATGTCGTTTTATAGGTTTTGGGGGGCGCAGATTTACAAAATGATGACATCAAAAAACATCAACATTTATTCAGCAAATAGGCCACAAGGGCACTTTTACACGTCAACATTGAATTTACATAAAAGCAAAAATAATAACATCAACAATTTTATAAAATAAAACTAACAATTCAATCTAACGTATTACAATTACTAAGAGATGTATATGGTCTCTTAATGTCGAATTACATACAAAATACAGATAAAAAAACACACACAAAAAAAAATCTATAATATTTAGAGGTGTAAATGTCTCTAGGTGTCAGAACTATAAGATTATATAGTTTATCAAGTTATCCTTAGAGATGTATAAGGTCTCCAAGAGTCAATATCCTGTATAATTAATACATTCATTAAAAGAAAAGAAACATACGAGAACAGAATGAGGCGTCTCACTGTAATTAATTAATAAAAGTTACTAAGTATAATAGCTCGTGTTAGCTTAACAGACCAGTCTCCACAAACAGCACCCGTTCACGAGTATGACGCGTATCTCAGCCATCGCCTCCCTCAACCTTCATTCGGGAAAGTGGCGACCCGATCAACAACGCCACCGTAAGCAAAGACTTTTAAGCGAGCATGACATGTTCAAGCTACCGGCCTATATTAATATTAAAATAGTAATAACATGTAGCTGTAAGACACGGCATTTTGTGCTCATATGTTACATAAAAAGACAGTAATATAGCTTCACATAATTACTAGCCTAAGTTGACTTAGAGATGTAAAGGTCTCTAAGTGTCAGAAACATTAAAAATATAGGTAAGTATGTACAATCAAAAATAAAAATCAAATAAATAAATATGTACTTAGAGATGTATAAGGTCTCCAAGTGTCCAAAACTAAAATTAAATTAAACAATATAATCAAGCGAGAACATCATTGTCTCATGTGTCAATTCTACTGTGTCAACACTAGCATATTTAATTCATAATGTAAAAAAAAACAATATTTATTTAATTCTTATTATACTAATGAAATCAAGCTACCGGCTTAAAAGCATCTCTATCGTTTATAAAATCATTTACAGTGTAGTACGCCTTACGTAACAAGGAGTGCTTAATGTGCGACTTAAATTTATGAAGTGGTAAATCCACTACATCAGTGGGGACTTTGTTATAAAAACGTGTACAGTTCCCGACGAAAGACGTACTAACCTTACGGAGGCGGTGGGCGGGCACAGCAAGTTTATGTTTGTTTCTAGTGTTATAGTTATGGATATCACTGTTAACCTTGAATTCGTGGATGTTTTTCCGAACATACATAATATTCTCTAGTATGTATTGAGATGCAACGGTAAGAATGTTAACTTCTTTGAATTTCTCTCTTAGGGATACTCGAGCGCCCAGTCCATAGATGGAACGTACAGCTCGTTTTTGCAGCACAAATATTGTCTGAATATCTGCCGCTTTTCCCCACAACAGAATTCCATAAGACATAACACTATGGAAGTAACTAAAGTATACCAGCCTGGCCGTCTCTACGTTTGTCAGCTGTTTGATTCTCCTCACTGCATAGGCTGCTGAACTAAGTTTTCCGGCTAGAGTGCCTATATGTGCATGCCATTGCAGTTTGGAGTCTAGAGTGACTCCCAGGAAAACAGTTCGGTCCTCAAATTCTAGCGTATCACCTTTTATTTTAATCTTGCTGTTATTCACCTGCTTGACGTTAGGTAGCGTAAACTTGATGCATTTGGTTTTCTTGGCGTTCAAAAGCAAATTGTTTGCCGTAAACCAGTTTACAATGGTAGATAGCGCGTCATTAATGCTCTCGAAGCTATTTTCCTTTCTGTCCACTTTAAATATAAGGGAAGTGTCATCTGCAAATAACACTATATCATGTCTATCTTGCACAACTTTTGGTAAGTCATTAATGTATACCAAGAACAGACCATTTTGGATTCCAAAATGGTGGCCATGCACTATGTCATAAAAGTCGTCATGGGTGTCGTTTTATAGGTTTTAGGGGGCGCAGATTTCGAAAACAATGACCATTTTGGATTCCAAGATGGCGGCCATGCACTATGTCATAAAAGTCGTCATGGATGTCGTTTTATAGGTTTTAGGGGACGCAGATTTCGAAAATGATGGCCATTTTGGAATCCAAAATGGCGGCCATGCACTATGTCATAAAAGTTGTCATGGGTGTCGTTTTATAGGTTTTAGGGGGCCCTGATTTCGAAAATGATGACCATTTTGGAATCCAAAATGGCGGCCATGCACTATGTTAAAAGTAGTGCTCCTGGTCGTGACCGTGTTTCGTGTACCCGTAGCCGAATCTCCGTTGCCGTGTTACTCGGCAACGGAGATCCGCTCCGTTTGCTCCGTGTGATTCGGCTACGTGTAATTAAGATACGTAGCTACGTGTACACGGAGATACGCATCTTATTTATACGTAGATCGGATCCAGTCGTGACCGTGACGTTTCGTGTAGATTTTATGCGTGTCATTAAGACCCCCGAATGTAATACAAGGGGCGAGTTTTTAATTTCAGTTTCCATACTTTTGCATTTTAAATAAAGTTTTAAGAGTGATCAAAAATAATAAGATGCAAATATTATGTTGGAGGCAAAAATAATAGACCAGTACAAATTGTAAAATATGTATATTAAAAGAATTCGCGTATAAACATATATATAACACATAATCAACATATAATAACATATAAAAAATATGTTGACATAAAAAAAATCACTTAACTTCACAAACAATAGGAACACATGGTACTTAACAGGTAAAACCCAAAGCTACTTGAAGGTAATCATTATCAATGGCCCGCAAACTATTGTTTGTTATCTTTATCTACACGTGCAACTATTTCTTAGTGTTTTCACCGACGAAAGACGGTTGTCCAGCCAGTAATAATATTTATGAATAACAAAGTATATTATTATTTCACTTAAAATACTTTTAAATTGTTGCATTGGTCTACCTGTAGCATTTCTTACTAGGGAGTAAATATTAATTAGAGATATTAATATATTTATTTGGATGGATTTTCATATTCATCGACATCGACAAGTAGGTACCTACCTAGTACCTACCCGAGGTGCGATTTTTGATTCTCATCGGGTGGCTTATTTCGTACTAAATAGTCATCGGCTGCATACAAAAAAAGGCACCGGTGAGATTCAAAAATCACACCAATCCCACCTCTGGTTTTTTTTGTACAAACTCATAATGGCTGGTTATCACTATCAGAAAACAGAATAATACCAATATGTATATACTTAAAAAAAAACATCTGGAATCAAATCAATGCAAAGACCACGAGTATAACACATAATGCGAAGGGTCCGTTCGACACAAGCTCTCTTTCAACAACCGAGCGGAGCGGAGCCGAAGCCGAGCGGAGCCGAAGCCGAGATTCGCGGGAACGTAGCCGAATCCAGAAACGGATACGTATCTTTGACGTGACCGTGTAGTACGGGATCTTAGCACCGCCGGTGCTAAGGTTACGTAGCTAATACGGTTCCGCGTGTAACACGTATATCACAAGCCCTAGTTAAAAGTCGACATGGATGTCGTTTTGTTGGTCATGGTCATCATTTTCGAAATCTGCTCTTCCTAACACCTATAAATCAACATCTATGACGGCTTATATGACAAAGTGCACGGCAGACATCTTGGAATCCAAAATGGTCATCATTTTCGAATTCTGCACTCCCTAAAACCTATAAAACGATATCCATGACGACTTTTATGACAAAGTGCACGGCACACATCTTGGATTCCAAACTGGTCATCATTTTCGAAATCGGCACTTCCTAAAACCTATAAAACGATATTCATGACGACTTTTATGACAAAATACGTAGCCGCCATCTTGGATTATAAAATGATCATCGTTTTCGAATTCTGCACTCCCTAAAACCTATAAATCGACATCCGTGACGACGCAAGTTATCTTTATTTTCAGATCTAATTAATTGCTACAGAATACAAAGGACAAAAAAAGAAGCGAGGAGGTAATGAAACAAGCAAAAATACAGATGATTCCTCGACGCAATGGGATGCTTCTTAAATTGTGTCCAGATTTTTTGTCATAAAAGTTTTTATTTTTCACATATTACTCTCACAAGTTCCGTGACATTTCGACCTTGTAATTTTTTAAGTAAATGTTTTTGTTTATCTGTGAGGATCTCACTAGAATAATATAATCAAGGTATGTTTATATTTGATGATTGAAATAGTAACGCAAAAAAAAAATTATATCTGTGTCTTATATTCCTGCCGAAGACTTTTATTATTCCTTTTCCTTCTACACAAGTTTGGTCAAGTAATAAGAATTTAGGGCTCTCAATTTTATTTTGACTTCTACAACATTAAAGCTACGAGGCCATGTTTGGTATCGTTTTCGTATAAATTCGCAGTACCAAATTTAGTTATGGTATCACATTGACACCATTCCAAAGTAAAAACATATACTTTCTTTTAAACTCCTATTCACGCTTAAACTGCTGAACAGTTTTAATTTAAATTTAGTACACATATATATTGAGTCCCGAGACAGGAAATAATAAGTTATCTCAAAAATCATCCTTTAAAGGTGTGAAATGAGGTGTAGGGGGGAATTCAGAATTGACTTCTTGAAGTTAATACTGTTTAAGTTTAGGTTTGAAGTCATGTTTTTTTTATCATTTTTAACTAAATCAAAGATGTAGACCATCCCAAATTTAATATAAATCAGTTCAGCGGTTATTGATTTCC
Source organism: Cydia fagiglandana (assembly GCF_963556715.1). NCBI lineage: Eukaryota > Metazoa > Arthropoda > Insecta > Lepidoptera > Tortricidae > Cydia > Cydia fagiglandana. The sequence continues at coordinate 22,076,695 of NC_085934.1, read as the reverse complement.
CGTACAAATTTCCACGCCACTTTTCACACCTTCAAAAGATGATTTTGGTTATAAGATCTATCCTATGTCCTGTTCCGGGACGCAAACTATTTCTATACGAAATTTCAACGAAATCGATTCAGCGGTTAAGCGTCAAGAGGAGTTTAAAATAAACCGGCCAAGTGCGAGTCGGACTCGCGTATTAAGGGTTCCGTACATTAAGTCCGACTCGCGCTTGACTGCACATTTCTAATAGGTTTTCCTGTCATCTATAGGTAAAGAACTATTTTGTGTATTCAGACAGACAGACATACAGACACACGAGTGATCCTATAAGGATTCCGTTTTTTGCTTTTGAGGTACGGAACCCTAAAAAGATATTTTTTTATTTTGTGGAATGGTGTCAATGTGATACCTTAAATGGATTCAGCAACCCAGATTTATACGAAAACGATACCATACACGGCCTTGCACCTTCACTGATGTAGATATATCAAGATAAAATTGAGAGCCCTAAATAAACTTTCAAGAGCGGATATCTCAAAAACTATTCAACATATCGAAAAAATTGACTGAATAAACTTGTAACAAATTAAATTAACTTGCATTTTGTATAAGTGGCCATGTCGCTAAGATGCATAGTTTCCGAGATATAATCGAAAAACCGGAAAATGGGACCTTCAAAGCCCCCTCTCTTCCCCCGCTCAAGGGCTACGGCCGGGGACTTTTGATATGTTCACCTCCTAACTTGTCCAAACCAAGTTACAGAGTCAAAAATTGTGTTCCGAGCATTTCCCTCTACAACTTTTTGGAGCATTCGTTGGCTGACCTAAGTAGCTTATTGCATTTCTTTAAAAACTTTTCTGTAAAAGGTTGACGGGTGTTGGGTGTTTATATGGTTTTGGTCGATTATTATCATTTGCATCGCCCATGATGACTTACTAGAATTACTTACGAGCACACGAGACACTAATAGTAGTTTGACAAACCTTGGTTTTCAAGAGGTATTTTATATTGACATTTGCTGTCACAAATTTGCTGTCAGATTTAGTCGCAAACCGCACGCAAAGTGCACACAAATGTGTCAACACCTTGTTACGGAAAAGTGTACACACGGCGACGACACTTTGTTTCGAAACAATTCTAGACACATTGTGTGGACTCTGTTACGACACATCTGACATTTAGTTACCACTTTGATGATTCTGCGACTGGAATGGTTATATGGGTAACATCAATTATCATTATTAACATCAATATTTTGCTCAGATTTAGACCGGTCTTGCTGCATGTTTTTGTATGCCGTTCAACTCGTTGGGACCTCGACGAGATCTAGAGAGCCACACGCTCGGACCACATGGCGACCGTGACAGGACAGTTACAATATAGACTCGAGTGGAAATACACGTGATTCATTTAATCGTCGCCCCACCACACCGGCACTTGGTGTGCGTGGGGGATTACTGTGTGACATGTTATTTTTGCGCATTAATCCACATTTTTGTATAATTCCAGAGGAGCGGTGCCGCCCGGCGCGCGCTTCGACCCGTTCGGGCCCCCGCCCCCGCCCGGCGCGCCCGGCCGCCGCGCGCCGCCCGACGCCGACCACCTGCCGCCGCCCGGCGGCTTCAACGACCACATGTTCATGTAGCCGCCCCACCCCGCAAACACAATAAACTTGTTTGTTGAATGTTGTACATTTTATTTCAATATATTGTGACCGTCACGGTCGGGCGAAGTCCGACTCCGACATTCATACGCGCGCTCTCTATTACTGGACGACCTGTAACTCTTAGGTATAAGTGGGACCTCTGTGGCGACCCCCACACCCCACAGCAAAATGCTAAAGGCCCACAATAGTTGTTTGTGTTACAAGGGATCTAAATGATAATATATTTCCGTCAAGGGCGTATATTGAATCCTGAATGAAGCAATGGATTCTAAAGTAGAATCCTGAGCGTAATGAGGGATTCAAGTGTTAACGCCCAAGACGAAATAATTTTGATACCGTGTGACACATACTGCTTTTTACATCAACTATGAAGAAAATAAAAAAATCTTAGTGTTGACACAATCTGATGCTTAAACAGATTATTTAAGCTAAAAAAGGAATGTGCAAAAAAATTTAAAAATAGTGTGCTTGAACAGAAAAGTGCCACTTTGATCCCTCCTAGCAGGGAAGAAAAGTGCCACTTTGATCCCTCCTAGCAGGGAAGCAATAGTTATTTGTACAACAAGAGATCAAAGTTTGATATTTCTTCGAGTGCTTATTTTGAGTCCCGTGCAAGCGAAAGATTCTATAATAGATCTAATTTAGAATCTTGAGCGTAGTAAGGGATTCAAAAACGCACGAGATGTAAATAACTTTGATCTCGTGTAGTACACAAAATTTTTCACCCTAAGCAGTGAGAATGAGAACATACCTATATAGAGGGACAGAGATAATAGAACCCAAGTATATCGAACTTGTATTAGACCCCGCATGTTGAAATGGCATTTGACTATAAAGGTCACTTGAATGACATTTTGTCTCACTCAGTGAGCAAAATAGGATTTTGCTCACTGAGTGAGACAAAATGACTCAGTGAATCGCATTTTGCTCACTGTTTTTAAAAAGCAAAGTACCCTTGTTCGAGCTGCTGAGGTGAAAAAGCCTTTTTCCGAATAGGTGATGTGAAAAATTTTTATCCCCGAGACGACGACGGAACCGTATTTTTTTTTTGTGGATGAAACGTACTAGTCTCTGGTATTCACTTAATTATACGGCAAATCATAATGATGGAATTTCCTTTTGCAGAGTTGCTCGTTTTGACTCGCAGATTGATTTGGGAAGGGGAGCCAATCGAATTTTTGATGCAAAATTTTGACTTAAAGGGGAGTGCCCCCCAAAATTTGTAAAAAATAGAGTTGGGGCATTCCACGAGTCTGTCGCTTACATAACGCTTTTGCCTTTTATGGCAACTACCTCAATAAAATACGTGAATCTCGAGAATATACTGCCAATTTGTTAGCCAAGTCATGAAATATTACCTGACCCAATATCGCTTACTCAGCATTTCCAGAGAAGTATTGGAATTGCGTTATGTAAGCGACAGTCTCGTGGAATGCCCCAGTTTTGCTATGTGGTCAATTTTGGTATCATTTTCATGTAACTCAAGGATGCTAAATTCGTTTCTGATATTTAATATATACGGTTTCATATAAATAATTTATAAAAATTGAAAAATAAAAATTTGCTATTTAATTTTTTGATCATATTATTATATAAAAATAAGAAAAAAATTGGCATTTATTCGGAGAAAAATAAAATCATCATCATCATCATCTCAGCCATAAGACGTCCACTGCTGAACATAGGCCTCCCCCTTGAACCTCCATACGTGCCGGTTGGAAGCGACCCGCATCCAGCGTCTTCCAAAAATAAAATAGCAAATTTTTATTTCTCATTTTTTTTTAAATTATTTATATGAAACCGTAAGTATACATTAAGTATCAGAAATAGATTTAGCATCCTTGATTTACCCGAAAATGATACCAAATTTGAGATTCGGTTGGCTCCCCTTCCTAAATCAATCTGTGAGTCAAAAGGAGCAACTCGGCAAAAGGAAATTCCATCATCATCAATTGCCGTAGGTATATCTCACTTTTTTGTCGTGAACGCCACGGACTATAATTATATTAAGCAGGGAGGATAGAGTGTATAGAGGCGGATTGTCGAAGTAAATTTTGTAGCTGACTATTTAGGGTCTATAAAGACAAAAATTGCGTATTACATTTATTTTTGGATTATATATAATGGACATTGAGAAATACATATTTCTATTAATTAAATTGCATGTTTTATAGGGTTTACAACATCTTACTTTTTCTTGCTAGTGTCTAGTTAAATACATATTTCAACAGAGTGGTTAAAATATAAAAGATAGATAAATTACTTAAAATTATTCAAACTCTAGTTTCTAACTGTAGGTAGGTACTAGGTACACTGAGAGAAAAATCATCACCAGGAATTAAAAAACAGTTCTGTACTGGGGGAAAAAAATGAAGTTTCAGTAATAATTATGGACGTTTCACTATTTCTGTAAAGTTTATTTATTTCTACAAACAGCTCAGTAATCCCAAATATAATATCAACAAACAGATAATAGAAATTCCAAGAACTAATAGAAATTGCAAAAGTAAATTTGTTCCTATTAGTTAACTCTCCTTGTCCCCGGATTAAGTTTATTTTTGTAATTCTGAGTGTGTTTTTGTTGTACTTTTCTCTCAGTGTAGGTACCTATAATATTTTATATGTTACCTACCTTATTCATTTTGTTACAAACTACATTGTTGTATTACAATTAAACATCTTGGGGTTATTATTATGCGCTTACTTTTCTATCTATTAAACATCTTAAAGGTTACATGGATAATGTTTCATTATACAGTTTAAAGGTTAGTGCATGGCTAAAGTTACAATAATAATGATACTGTAATACTTCCTATTCATAAATGCAAAAGTGCATTATATTCAACTAGGTATCATTGCTAAAATAATACTATGCACCTTCTTTTTTTAATTCTATTTTATTATATTTAGGGACTTATTAAATCTGCAGTTACATGATTATGTCAGCGCCATTGTACCTTATACTGGTATTCTTACATGTCTACTTTAGACGTGCGCGCCGGTCGAAAAAATCCACGGCGGCGGCGGCGTACTTAACGCCGGCGGCGTGGGATTTTTTCAACTTTTCAATACTAGTAAGTTCGCCCCGAACTGAGAACTCGCGGTTTGGCAAAAACTATATAAAGCGATTTTGTTGCACCTACTTACTCGTATAGTAGCGATAGCGGTACAACCTGAAATTCGGGAATCAGCTGCAAATGGTGTTAAAGGTATGAAAATCGGCACGATTAATCTTTAGGCTATTTGAATCAATTTGACCAGTAGCACCAAAAAAAAATAACAAACGAAAAGGAGTTATGACGTCATCTTTTTTTTGTATGGAAAAATAAAAAAAAATGTTCAGAAACCTATCGTGTGTGGTATTAAATGAAAGGGCATTTTGAGCCGGTTCTAAAAATATATCACATTATTATATTTCCGTCACTTGCATTCAATTAAAATTAAAATAACTTTTAAAACATACCAAGTTTGGGCTCCTCCAGATACGAAACCGTTGAATTATTTTTTTCAAAATATACCTCAAGTAATACCCAATATCCTCATATCTAACCTCAAGAAATTAATTTCGAAAATATTTAGATTTAGTATTATTTTAATTTTTTTTTTAATACAAATTGTGATCTATCAATCTATCAATGAAATGGCCTCCTAGCCTAGTCAATAGTGACCCTGCCTATGTATCAGGCAGTCCCAGGTCCGAATCCTGGTAAGGGCATTTATTTGTGTGTTCATCATCATCATCACACAAATAAATGCCCTTACCAGGGCTTGTATACAGGGTGATTCCGGGGTCGTGGAGCAAGCGATCAAGGCATGATACACAAGCCCATACTGAACAACTTTTACTATGGGACCAACTCCGAAATCGCGAAAAAAAAAATTGGTAGTTTCATACATTTCGGCCGATCACATGTTGTCGTGTTCTATGGGAAGGCCAGTTTTTTTTCGCGATTTCGGATTTGGTCCCATAGTATAGCCAGCGATCAAGGCATAATACAGTGATCGGCCGAAATGTATGAAACTACCAATTATTTTTCGCGATTTCGGAGTTGGTCCCATAGTAAAAGTTGTTCAGTATGGGCTTGTGTATCATGCCTTGATCGCTTGCTCCACGACCCCGGAATCACCCTGTATATTTGTATATGGGCATTCAAGAATACCTGCCACGCTGGGAGGGAAGCGCGCAAATTTGCTGTATCCCTAAACCTTACCCAGCTGGTAAATGTTGCGACGCGGATACCGGATGTTACTGACCATACACCCAGTTGCCTTGACCTTCTGCTGACAACTGATCCAGACAGGCACTCGGTTTCGGTCTCAGCTCCGCTAGGATCGTCCGACCACTGTCTAGTGAAATCCGTGTCGATCCACTCTCCTCCTGATCTCTGCCCTAGGGGCACGAGGAGAGTATGGCGATACGAGTCAGCGGACTGGGATGAGATGCGGCATTTCTTTGCGTCTTTCCCCTGGCAGCAGGTCTGTTTTTCTTCGGGTGACCCCTCGTGTTCTGCTGAGGCTGTTGCGGATGTGATTCGGCAGGGAATGGAATATTTCATTCCGTTCTCCGACCTATCGCTCGATCACAAGACCCGAGCATGGTACAATTCGGACTGTGCTAGAGCCGAGGCCCTTAAGCAGTCTGCATACCAGGCTTGGGTATTAGCCCGCGATACCAAAGCTGGAGCACAGAGGGTTCGCGCGAGGAAAAAAGCCTTTAACTCAGCTGCCAAGTCCTGCAAACGGGTGCTTCAAAAGGCTCGATTCGACCACGTCAGTCGAATAGGGGCCAAACTCGCCTCCTACCCTCCTGGTAGCAAGCGGTTCTGGTCCCTGTCGAAAGCGGTCGAATCCAACTTCTGCCGACCCACATTGCCACCTCTGCAGAAACCTGATGGGACACTGGCCCACTCCGCGACAGAGAAAGCTAACTTGTTTGCTTCTCTGTTTGCGAGCAATTCACGTCTAGATGCAGGCTCAAAACTTCCACCTACGCTACCTCAATGCAGTTCCTCTATGCAGAGAATTGCTATACATCAAAAAGAGGTACGCCGAGCTCTGCAGAATCTTGACGTGAATAAGGCCAATGGACCAGACGGTATACCTGCACGTGTACTAAAGCAGTGTGCGCCTGAGTTGTCTCCTGTACTGACACGCCTGTACCGCCTCTCTCTCCAAACAAGAACGGTGCCGAAATCCTGGAAGCTTGTAAACGTGCAGCCAGTACCCAAGAAGGGTAGTCGTGCTGATCCCTGCAATTACCGACCAATCGCCATTACCTCCATGCTCTGTAAAGTCATGGAAAGGGTACTTAACGGCAAGCTGCTGGCATACCTTGATCTGCTCAGTGACCGTCAATATGGCTTTCGCCGAGGTCGGTCTACTGGGGATCTTTTAGCGTATGTCACGCACTGCTGCGGCGAGGCCATCGAGAGGAACGGTGAAGCGCTTGCTGTTTCACTGGACATCTCGAAGGCCTTTGACAGGGTTTGGCACGCAAGTCTCCTTAGCAAACTTCCTGCATACGGCATCCCTGCTGACTTTTGTAGCTGGCTATCTGATTTCTTGAGTGAACGGTCGATCAGAGTAGTTATTGATGGCTGCTCTTCGGACCTCATGGCCATTGACGCCGGTGTTCCTCAGGGGTCTGTTCTCTCCGCAACCCTTTTCCTGCTCCACATTAACGACATGCTGCAACCCAGCATTGTAGGTTATGCAGATGACAGTACGGTTGTTGAGAGATATTTGCCTAGTGCAGGGGACAGCAGGGAGGATATACGTTCACAGAGAGAGGCCATGGTTGGGCGAATGAACTTGACCCTTAGTCTCGTTTCCCAGTGGGGTGATGACAATCTGGTCACGTTCAATGCCTCCAAAACGCAGACGTGTCTATTTTCCGCAAAACGGAGTCCATTCGACCTGACTCCTTCTTTCCGGGGTGCATCTGTACCTATTGCCGACAGCCTGGAACTCCTCGGCATGGAGCTGAGTTCAGTCCTCAGCTTCGGCAGCTTCATTGAGTCTAAAGCTCAAACTGCGGCCAGAAAGCTGGGCGTCCTAAATAAGGTGAAGCGATACTTCACACCTGGACAGCTTCTAACACTTTACAAAGCTCAGGTCCGGTCGTGTATGGAGTATTGCAGCCACCTGTGGGATGGCTCAGCTAAATACCAACTCGCCGCTTTGGACTCAGTGGAGCGCAGAGCCAGGAGGATGATTGGCGACAAGAAGCTAACGGCTAAGCTTCAGTCTTTGGCCCATCGGCGGAAAGTCGCCAGCCTGTCGGTATTCTACAGGCTGCACTTCGGGGAGTGTGCCCAAGAGCTACACGAGCTTATACCACCGTCCCCATTCTACCATCGGACTTTTAGACGCACGGCCGGTTTCCATCCTTACATGGTAGATATTCCACCGATTCGCACGAAGCGCTTTGCTTCTACTTTCCTTATGCGCACTGCCAAGGAATGGAATTCCCTGCCGGCGTCTATATTTCCGTGTTCTTATAACCCGGCAACCTTCAAATCAAGAGTGAACAGGCACCTTCTGGGCGAGCTCGCTCCATCGTAGGCCACGTCTACGCCTCGGCTAGTCTGTGGCCATGAGTAAGCCCATTCATAATAAAAAAAAATAATAAAAAAATTATTTGTGTGATGATGATGATGAACACACAAATAAATGCCCTTACCAGGATTCGAACCTGGGACCTCTTGCTTCATAGGCAGGGTCACTATCGACTAGGCTAGGAGGCCGTTTCATTGGTGGATTGATAGATTACAATTTGTAATAATAAACATTTAAAATATAATACTAAAACTAAATATTTTGGAATTTAATTTCTTGGGCTTAAATATGAGGATATTGGATATTACTTGAGGTATATTTTGCAAAAAATAATTCAACGGTTTCGTATCTGGAGGAGCCCAAACTTGGTATGTTTTGAAAATTATTTTTATTTCAATTGAATGCAAGTGACGGAAATATAATAATGTGATATATTTTTAGAACCGGCTCAAAACGCCCTTTCATTTAATTCCATACACGATAGGTTTCTGAAAAAAATTTTTTTTTCCATACAAAAAAAGATGACGTCATAACTCCTTTCCGTTTGTTTTTATTTTTTGGTGCTACGAGTCAAATTGATTCAAATGGCCTAAAGATTAATCGTGCCGATTTTCATACCGTTAACACCATTTGCAGCTGATTTTGGTCAACCGCTACTACTATAGTGCGAGTAGTGCGACATAAAATAGTAGAAAATCAGTCGGTAAATCAACGCTTTACAATGTTTCTCACCGATCTACATGTTAATTAGCACTTAAATAGGATCACGTATTTAAACAAAGCGCGGTAAAATATAACTGCAGTTGTGATTTAGTACCGAGTGCCGAGTTTATACCAATTATTATAATAGCGAAGTTGATACAATAGAACAATGTTTTTGTCGCTCGTATTGGTTGCAGTGCTGGTTGTCTGCTACAGATGGCAACGGCGACGGCTTTATCAGATTCATAGCGAGCTTCCCATTAGTGCAAAGCCCTACCCTATTCTTGGTCATACATATCTAATGAGCAATTCTGATTCTAGTAAGTTTCATCATACTATCGTCACAGTATAGTAAAGGATGCTCACTCTAAACCGGGCCGGGCTGGAGCTTCCGGCGCTTCATTTTCTATGGAAAGCACCACGTGATCACCGATCAGCCGTAATAGAAAATTATATATCGGACGGCTCGGCACGGGCCCGGCCTGGTCTAGCGTGAGTCATCCTTAAATCATCTGTCCATAGTTTACCTAAGAGACGAGCTACTACTGAAACCTGTAAGTTGGTGCTGGAGGTGGGATACGGCGGTGCATGAACAAGATCAAGATCTCAACTTGATCTTTATATCTACGTCATTTAAGCTACTAGGCCAAGTTTAGTATCGTTTTCGTATAAATCGGGGATGCCCAATTCATTTATGATATCATAATGACACCATTCCGAAGTAAAAACACATAAAATATGAAAAAAATACTTTTTTTTATTCCTCTTCACGCCTAAACCGCTAAACCCATTTAGTTAAAATTTGATACAGAGATAGTTTCAGTCCCAGGGAATAACATATATAGCATACTTTTAATGGGGATCCAATAACCGCTGAACCGATTTAGATAAAATTTGGTATAGAGATATTTTGAGTCCCGGGGAAGAACATAGGATACTTTTTATTAAAAAAATATCTCAAAAGTGAAAAGGAAGGTGTAAGATTGTATGGGAAATCAATAACGGCTGAACCGATTTAGATGAAATATATGTTTACACCTTTGATTTAGTTGGAAATGATACTAAACTTGACATATAACCTATTCTTAAAAAAATATTAACCTCAGACGTCACCGACCCTTAAAACCCCCCCACCCCCCACCTGCATCAAAAATCTGGGTGGCTCCACTTCTTAAATACATTTTAGGAACACAAAGATTGATTCTGCCAAAGGAAATCTCTTATTCAGTGAACGCCGTATTTGACCTTTATTTGGCTTGAGCACACTCCACTATAGGGATCAACTTGGCACTTTTCTGTTCTAGGGCATTTTATTGCCAGTGTAAAATATTGGTAGTTCGCCCCGAACTGAGAACTCGCGGTTCGCCAAAAAGATCAATTGAATGCTGTGCTACTTAGTCGTCAAAGGATCGAAAACCGCGTGCGATTTATTTCAAGATCTGTGGAGTCCTTAATTGATACATTTTAGTCACCATAGAGATTAAAATAAACTGTATCTGTGGTAAGCCGTAATCTTTCTTGTCAAATACTAATATTATGTTTATTTTCTTTCGTTTTTATCTTGCAAATTATTTTAAAATCTTAAATTATAAAAAAACAATATTATAACTGTATAAACCGAGCACTTTCATTTGATACCAAACTCGACCATACTTTCTTGCAATTAAAGTGATTTTGATTGTGAAAGTAGATTTAAAAATAATTAGCAGGATAAAAACGAAATAAAATAAACATAATATATTATTTGAAACATAGTATTTGACATTTGACAAGGAAGATTACGGCTTACCGTAGATACCTACTACCTCGGAGTAATTAACAAGGGAGACGCCATGTCTAAAATTTTCGGTACAAAATAGTCTGCCGTTTTTTGCGGGGGAGGGGCACATCAAATGTATAGGTACGTCATGTCAGATAAACGTCAGTCCATACATATGGTTGACCATTGGCCGCCTATTTTCGACAGAGGGGAATGCCTGTTAATGGCGGCTCCATTGTTAATTACTCCGAGCCTACTACAGTTTATTTTAATCTCTATGGTGGCTTAAATTTACCTATCGATTAAGGGCTCCACAGATCTTGCAATAAATCGCACGCGGTTTTCGATCCTTTGACAACTAAGTAGCACGACTGCATAGCATTCAATTGATCTTTTTAGCGAACCGCGAGTTCTCAGTTCAGGGCGAATTACTAGTTTAATAATTTTTGTGATTGTATAAAATGTACCTAAGTCATAATCATTTAAAGTAGTTGTAAAGCTAGCCGAGTGGATAAGGCGTCAGAGGGGGGACGGGGAAGTGGGCCAGCAGGTAACGGCCAACTTTAAGCGAACGGTTAGTATACGAGACCTTTAGGCTTACGGGAAAAATTAAATCCTCTACTTATGCCGGCTACATACGTAACGATAAATCGTTGCGATAAAACTGTGCAGTCCGACTGTGCAGATAAATCGAACCGTGTGTATGACAAATCGTTGTCGATTATCGTAACGATTTGTCATACACACGGTTCGATTTATCTGCACAGTCTGACTGCACAGTTTTATCGCAACGATTTATCGTTACGTATGTAGCCGGCATTAGTCGCAGGTTACGCCAGTCGCCTATTACGGCTATTATAGGTAATAATATAAAGTCCCCCATTCACACTCCTACCTTGTAGTCCGCCTCGAGTCCGCCTCATTGGGTAGGATTGTGTAAGGGGGTCGCGGACTACGTGCCGTCCTACAACACCCAAGTAGGATGCCTCTCGGGCAAGGCCTGTTCACTTCCTAAGAAAGTTATGTCCCCAAATAATTGCGCATGTGTGCGCCTTAAGCTTCTATGTGTGCGTTGGCCTCCGGGAAAAAGTTACGAGTAATAAAAATAAAAACATTTTTCTACAGCAACATTGCTCCCAACTCTAATTTAAATTATCACGAATTTTATACAATATTAATCATAAAACGGGACTTAAAACGCTTAAAAATTAATTACATGCAATTAAGTTTTATAATGAATTTTTGCTTCCAACTGTCTTTATCAATGTTCATAAAATATATGGAGGGTAGGTACGTCTACCCACCATAATAAAAAATATATTTGTCAATGACTCTGTCCAACTTCTGTGGTTAAAGTTCATAACGAAAATTTTATTTATTAACTCTTTAAATAATACATACAACGTGTACCACTAGGTACCACTTAAGACTGTAAGTCTGTACCTACATGGATTACAGCAATGCACATAGAAAATGTGCTGAATGCGGAGCAACGGCTGTTGAAGCAGCCAGAGTGAAATTTACAACTTTAGTGGGTTCAGAAGGAACCGAGTCATAACGCATCTGGAAAGCGTATTAATTAACCGTGAAGAAATGTATGAATACAAGTTGGAAATCTGTGTAAAATGCCGTGTGTAAAGTGTAGTGTATCTGTGTGTAAAGTGTAATAGGTAGGCATGCCTAATGTTATTTGTATAAAAGGTACTGAAAACTTTGTGAATGCGCTTTATTAATGTCTATTTTTTTATTAAGTTGCCAGTTTTCAGTGTATATTTTTATATGTAAAACATTTTTTAATAAATAATATATATATATATAATGTTATAAACATAAACATGCCTTTTATTTAAATCAATTGATAATACCACAAACAAGGGGTAATATTTGCATCTTGCATATATTTCCTGATATGAAGATAACAAATATGTTTATCAACAGAATTACTACCTACCAATACCCGCCAGGCTAAACCGGTTGTCAACTTTAGTTCCATTGGTACACAAAGACGGCGCCACTAATATAAACGTATAAACGGCTGGGGACATTTTTTTGTATGGAGTTACCGTTCTTCTCCTAGTAAGTATTATATTCTTTGCTCTCGGGTCCTACAATTCCTACAAGCCCCCCCACCGCTGTAGTCCGCCGCGCAGGATTGTGTGTGGGTTGTCGTCCTACGTTGCGGACTGCCGTGTTTGACGTATGACAACAGTGCGCGCCATTATTTTTAAATTTATAAAGAAAATTGCTGTTTGTGGAACCAAAAAGCGGCCAAGTGCGAGTCGGACTCGCCCATGAAGGGTTCCGTAACAGCAAGTAACAATAAAATTGCGGTTTACGGTTTATGACGTATTAAAAAAAGCTACTTACCAAATCTTGTTCAACCCAATTTTCTGTGGAAGTTTGCATGGTAATGTACATCATATATTTTTTTTAGTTTTATCATTCTCTTAGTTTAGAAGTTACAGGGGGCGACACACACATTTTACCACTTTGGAAGTGTCTCTCGCGCAAACTATTCAGTTTAGAAGAAAATTATATTAGAAACCTCAATATCATTTTTGAAGACCTATCCATAGATACCCCACACGTATGGGTTTGATGAAAAAAAAATTTTTGAGGTTCAGTTCTATGTATGGGGAACCCTAAAAATTTACTATTTTTTTTCTATTTTTGTATGGATATCTTAATGCGGTTCACAGAATACATCTACTTACCAAGTTTCAACAGTATAGTGCTTATAGTTTCGGAAAAAAGTGGCTGTGACATACGGACGGACAGACAGACAGACAGACAGACAGACAGACAGACAGACAGACAGACATGACGAATCTATAAGGGTTCCGTTTTTTTGCCATTTGGCTACGGAACCCTAAAAATCACCCAATCACTTCAACAAACAATGCAGGAATAGGCATTGCAACTATTTTATTACCAATACTTAAGAAATATGACGCTCTCTGGCGAATTTTTAGCAGTTTCTTTTCCCACACTCTTTTTATTTTTATCCAATAACAAGAAACTACATAGCAGAAGAGCTATTTTCTTTTTTTTTTAGTTGCACGCAACATTTGCAAGAGTAAGTAGACCGACACTTGTGACTCTTGTGAGAAACGAAGCAGTACTGATGATGGACCGCAAAACAGTACCGTGTGTTAGCTATTTCTTGCTCCGTAGTCCTGCAAGGCGTACTACAATGTAGGAGGGTGTGTGAGCTATATCAAAGAATATAATACTCACTAGGAGAAGAACGGTAACTCCATACAAAAAAATGTCCCCAACCGTTTATACGTTTATACTACTGGCGCCCTCGATGTGTACCAATGGAACTAAAGTTGACAACCGGTTTAGCCTGGCGGGTATTGGTATTATAGGTATATAGTAATTATGTTGATAAACATATTTGTTATCTTCATATCACGAAATATATGAAATATGCAAATATTACCCCTTGTTTGTGGTATTATCTATTGATTTAAATAAAAGGCATATTTATGTTTATAACATTGTATTATGTTTTACATATAGAAATATACACTGAAAATTAAACCCTGACAACTTAATAAGAATAGACATTAATAAAGCGCATTCACAAAGTTTTCAGTATTATACAAATAACATTAGGCATGCCTACCTATTACACTTTACACACAGATACACTACACTTTACACACGGCATTTTACACAGATTTCTAACTTGTATTCATTCATACATTTCTTCACGGTTAATTAATACGCTTTCCAGATGCGTTATGACTCGGTTCCTTCTGAACCCACTAAAGCTGTATACATTTCACTCTGGCTGCTTCAACAGCCGTTGCTCCGCATTTAGCACATTTTCTATGTTCATTGCTGTAATCTATGTAGGTACAGACTTACAGTCTTAAGTGCCCATATAACCATTCCAGTCGCAGAATCATCAAAGTGGTAACTAAATGTCAGATGTGTCGTAACAGAGTCCACACAATGTGTCTAGAATTGTTTCGAAACAAAGTGTCGTCGCCGTGTGTACACTTTTCCGTAACAAGGTGTCGACACATTTGTGTGCACTTTGCGTGCGGTTTGCGACTAAATCTGACAGCAAATTTGTGACAGCAAATGTCAATATAAAATACCTCTTGAAAACCAAGGTTTGTCAAACTACTATTAGCGTCTCGTGTGCTCGTAATTCTAGTAAGTCATCATGGGCGATGCGAATGATAAAAATCGACCAAAACCATATAAACACCCAACACCCGTCAACCTTTTACAGAAAAGTTTTTAAAGAAATGCAATACGCTACTAGGTCAGGCAACGAATGCTCAATAAAGTGGTAGAGGGAAATGCTCGGAACACAATTTTTGGCTCCTTAACTTGGTTTGGACAAGTTAGGAGGTGAACATATCAAAAGTCCTCGGCCGTAGCCTTTGAGCGGGGGGGAGAGAGGGGGCTTTGAAGGTCCCATTTTCCGGTTTTTCGATTATATCTCGGAAACTATGCATCGTAGCGACATGGCCACTTATAGAAAATGAAAGTTAATTTAATTTGTTACAAGTTTATTTAGTCAATTTTTTCCATACATTGAATAGTTTTTGAGATATCCGCTCTTGAAACTTTATTTAGGGCTCTCAATTTTATCTTGATCTCTACATCAGTGAAGGTGCTAGGCCGTGTTCCACAAAATTTAAAAACAATTTTTTTAGGGTTCCGTACCTCAAAAGGAAAAAATTGAACCCTTATAGGATCACTCGTGCGTCTGTATGTCTGTCCGTCTGTCACAGCCTATTTTCTCGGAAACTACTGGACCAATTAAGTTGAAATTTGGTACATATATGTAAATTAGGGACCCAAAGACGGACATATAACGTAAACAAATTGATTTTATACCCAAAAAATGATCATTGCCCCCCCCCCCTTTATCTCCGAAACTACTAGGTCTTAAATTTTGAAAAAAATACACAAAATAGTCCTTTACGTATCACGATTATTAAGATGACAGGAAAACCTATTAGAAATGTGCAGCCAAGCGCGAGGCGGACTTAATGTACGGAACCCTTAATACGCGAGTCCGGCTCGCACTTCGCCGGTATTTTTTAAACTCCTCTTGACGCTTAACCGCTGAACCGATTTCGTTGAAATTTGGTATAGAAATAGTTTGCGTCCCAGAACAGGACATAGGATAGATCTTATAACCAAAATCATCTTTTGAAGGTGTGAAAAGTGGCGTGAAAATTTGTACGGACAATCAATAACCGCTGAACCGTTTTATATGAAATTTGGGATGGTCTACAATTCTACATCTTTGATTTAGTTGAAAATGATAAAAACATGACTTCAAACCTAAACTTAAACAGTAAGTATTAACTTCAAGAATTCAATTCTGAATTCCCCCTTGCACCACATTTCACACCTTTAAAGGATGATTTTTGACATAACTTATTATGTCCTGTCTCGGGACTCAAAATATATGTGTACCTTTAAATTAAAACTGTTCAGCAGTTTAAGCGTGAAGAGGAGTTTAAAAGAAAGTATTTTAATAAGTTTATATGTTTTTACTTCGGAATGGTGTCAATGTGATACCATAACTATAGTCCGTTTTTTTTAGCATTAGAAAGAACTTCGCAGAAGTAAGCTTGTGGTTCCAAATTCGGCACTTAGAGCGGTAATAATTTGAAGTAAATTACATGTATTGACCATGCTACATTAGATAATTCAATAATTATTAACAATTCAAGAGCCTGACAAAAACTGCACGCTTGCTTCTGTGGAGTTCTTTCTAATGCTAAAAAAAACGAACTATAAATTTGGTACTGTGAATTTATACGAAAACGATACCAAACATGGCCTCGTAGCTTTACTGATGTAGAAGTCAAGATAAAATTGAGAGCCCTAAATTCTTATTACTTGGCCTAACTTGTGTAGAAGGAAAAGGAAAAATAAAAGTCTTCGGCAGGAATATAAGACACAAATATAATTTTTAGAGTTACTATTTCAACCATCAAACATAAACATACCTTGATTATATTATTCTAGTGAGATACGCATATATAAACAAAAACATTAAAAAAATTACAAGGTCGAAATGTCACGGAGCTTGTGTGAGTTATATGTGAAAAATCAAAACTTTTATGACAAGAAAATCTGGACACAATTTAAGAATCATCCAATTGCGTCGAGGAATCATCAGTATTTTTGCTTGTTTCATTACCTCCTTGCTTCTTTTTTTGTCCTTTGTATTCTGTAGCAATTGGTTAGATCTGAAAATAAAGATAACTTGCGTCGTCACGGATGTCGATTTATAGGTTTTAGGGAGTGCAGAATTCGAAAATGATGACCATTTTATAATCCAAGATGGCGGCTACGCATGTTGTCATAAAAGTCGTCATGAATATTGTTTTATAGGTTTTAGGACGTGACAGGTCCAACAATAGGGTATATTACTGCAATGTTCTGCCGCCAGAGTGCAGCACTACCGACTCAGTAAATTCATAGACTAACTTATACATACTGTGCCTTAAACTGTTTTTTGACAAGTTTTCAAAGACAATAAAATATGACATTGATGCATCAAGGCGGTTTGTTAACAAGTGCCTATCGGTAAACGCGAAAATCGAAATTTAGTTATCCGCCTCTTTATCGCTCGAATATGCGAGAGTGATAGAGAGGCAGAAACCGAACCCTCGATTGTCGTGTTTCACGATAGGCGATATGTGAGTGACGTAGTGACGCATGTTTGTTTACTGTATGTGTACTACTAGTGCCACCTACGCAGAGCTTTGCCTAATATTCCCTATTGTCTACATCACTGTAATTGAAGTCACAGGCCTCCATGGGCTACGGTAATCGCTTACCATCAGACGGGCGGTGTGGTTGTTTGCCACCAACATGTTAATTAAAAAAAACTCCACTATATCGCCAGTTAATAAGTACAGTCAAGGAATTTAAATTCCGACCCATTTCGTACTTTGTCACAGTGACAATCAATATGAAAGCCGCTAGAGACCTCATACGGTTGTCACTGTGACAAAGTACGAAATGGGTCGGAATTTAAATTCCTTGACTGTACTTATTTTGCGAAGCTAATGACATTTGTCACAAGAAATACGACAATTGTCACGAAATTCGGACACAGAACTCAAGAATTACCGAAAGTTCTTTGAAATCTTGTGACAATTTCCATCTTTATCATCATAAACATCGCAAAAGAAATACCTGTTTTTGCCGATATAATAAAGTTTTTAAAAATAATACAATGATGGTGACAAACAGGAATACGGCCCGCCTGTGGATGCCTGTGACGTCAGCAACAATGAGACTTGTCGAAATGTCGCACCTGTCACGTTACGTCACATTGTCACGCCAGGGAGTACATCTGAAAATTGTGTGTTCCCATTTGTCCCCATCCCGATAAGGTGGGAAAAAATGGGAAATATTTACATGCAAATCCTATTTCATCTGTTCCCTACGGAGATAAATGGGAATACATCCGAAAATTATGTGTTCCCATTTGTCCCCACCCCGAAAAGGTGGGAAAATTGGGAAATATTTACATCCAAATCCTATTCCATCTGTTCCCTACGGGGAAAAATGGGAATACATCTGAAAATTGTGTGTTCCCATTTGTCCCCACCCCGATAAGGTGGGAAAAAATGGGAAATATTTACATGCAAATACTATTCCATCTGTTCCCTGCGGGGATAAATGGGATTACATCTGAAAATTGTGTGTTCCCATTTGTCCCCACCCCGAAAAGGTGGGAAAATTGGGAAATATTTACATGCAAATCCTATTCCATCTGTTCCCTACGGGGATGAATGGGAATACATCCGAAAATTGTGTGTTCCCATTTGTCCCCACCCCGAAAAGGTGGGAAAATTGGGAAATATTTACATGCAAATCCTATTCCATCTGTTCCCTACGGTGATAAATGGGAATACATCTGAAAATTGTGTGTTCCCATTTGTCCCCACCCCGATAAGGTGGGAAAAAATGGGAAATATTTACATGCAAATACTATTGCAAAACCAAATGCATCAAGTTTACGCTACCTAACGTCAAGCAGGTAAATAACAGCAAGATTAAAATAAAAGGTGATACGCTGGAATTTGAGGACCGAACTGTTTTCCTGGGAGTCACTCTAGACTCCAAACTGCAATGGCATGCACATATAGGCACTCTAGCCGGAAAACTTAGTTCAGCAGCCTATGCAGTGAAGAGAATCAAACAGCTGACAAACGTAGAGACGGCCAGGCTGGTATACTTTAGTTACTTCCATAGTGTTATGTCTTATGGAATTCTGTTGTGGGGAAAAGCGGCAGATATTCAGACAATATTTGTGCTGCAAAAACGAGCTGTACGTTCCATCTATGGACTGGGCGCTCGAGTATCCCTAAGAGAGAAATTCAAAGAAGTTAACATTCTTACCGTTGCATCTCAATACATACTAGAGAATATTATGTATGTTCGGAAAAACATCCACGAATTCAAGGTTAACAGTGATATCCATAACTATAACACTAGAAACAAACATAAACTTGCTGTGCCCGCCCACCGCCTCCGTAAGGTTAGTACGTCTTTCGTCGGGAACTGTACACGTTTTTATAACAAAGTCCCCACTGATGTAGTGAATTTACCACTTCATAAATTTAAGTCGCACATTAAGCACTCCTTGTTACGTAAGGCGTACTACACTGTAAATGATTTTATAAACGATAGAGATGCTTTTAAGCCGGTAGCTTGATTTCATTAGTATAATAAGAATTAAATAAATATTGGTTTTTTTTTACATTGTGAATTAAATATGCTAGTGTCCAGTAGAATTGACAAATGAGACAATGATGTTCTCGCTTGATTATATTGTTTAATTTAATTTTAGTTTTGGACACTTGGAGACCTTATACATCTCTAAGTACATATTTATTTATTTGATTTTTATTTTTGATTGTACATACTTACCTATATTTTTAATGTTTCTGACACTTAGAGACCTTTACATCTCTAAGTCAACTTAGGCTAGTAATTATGTGAAGCTATATTACTGTCTTTTTATGTAACATATGAGAAACAATGTGTGCACACGGCGACCACACTTTATGTCACTTTGTGTCATGTGTCGACCCTTCCCCATTTCTGGTAACTGTGTCGACACGGCGACGACTCTGCGACTGGAATTGTGACCGAAACAGACGGTGTCGACACAAGATGTGTCAACACCGCGTCGTAACGGCGACTAGAAATGGTTGTATGGGTGGTTGTACCGCTACGTTGTATTTATTATTTAAAGATTTAATAAATAAAATTTTCGTTATGAACTTTAACCACAGCAGTTGGACAGAGTCATTGACAAATATATTTTTTTATTATGGTGGGTAGACGTACCTACCCTCCATATATTTTATGAATATTGATAAAGACAGTTGGAAGCAAATATTCATTATAAAACTTAATCGCGTGTAATTAAGTTTTAAGCGTTTTAAGTCCCGTTTTATGATTAATTATGTATAAAATTCGTGATAATTTAAATCAGAGTTGGGAGCAATGTTGCTGTAGAAAAATGTTTTTATTTTTATTACTCGCAACTTTTTCTCGGAGGCCAACGCACACATAGAAGCTTCAGGCGCACACATGCGCAATTATTTGGGGACATAACTTTCTTAGGAAGTGAACAGGCCTTGAGCTATATCCTACGCCGTAGTCCTGCGAGGCGGACTACAAGGCAGGAGTGTGAATGACGGGCTTAACCGTATTGTACCTAATGTATCGCATATTTCAGGCAAGGAAGTTTGGTTCAAATCTTTTGGCAAATTGGCTATTCAGCATGGAGGCGTTACATCTGCTTGGCTCGTAAATAAGCTGTATATACGTAAGTTTTCAGTTTACCCACCTATGACAAACAATAATAATTTTGTTCGGGGTGAACCCTTCTGAAAGTTAATTTGAAGAAGTTTTAATCGATTTTAAAATGACCCTCCTCCCGGGTCATGCGCCACACGTAAAAAACATCGATGACCCGGCAGGCGGGTCATCAGCAATTTTGATTTAACTAAATTTCAAGTGAAAAGGGCGGGTGCGGGTTTTACTTTACTTATATTTTTTTCTGTTAACTACAGCCAACGTGGTAATGATAGTTACATTCAGCCAAATAAAAAAAAGTTTTTAGTGATATATAGTATAGACGGTCAAGCAAATCTTGTCAGTAGAAAAAGGCGCGAAATTCAAATTTTCTATGGGACGATATCCTTTCGCGCCTACATTTTTCAAATTTGCCGCCTTTTTCTACTGACAAGATCTGCTTGACCCAGTATATTTTATAACGTTTTATTTATATAATAACAAATAAATATTTACTTTACATCGTGTAATAATGCTCTTTGTACGTAATAAATGTCTAATGACAATATAAAAATACCTATAAAGTTTCTGAACATCCAAACTCTTTTTTTGTGGACGTATCAATTACTTACTGCGGTCAGAATTAAAAAAAAGCTGGAAAAGTAAAAAGCACTAGTTTGCAAAAAACAACTCTGCGAACGCTAAATAGCTACGTAAAGTAGCACTTTTTGAGCAACTGTATTAAAAGAAATGTTTCTAACTCTAGCAAGGTTGAAACAGTCTTTTGTTTTGCCGCAAAAATTCCGGGCACGTTATTTTATTGCCAGAAATTCCAAAGAAATCTACATGACGACGGCAGTTTGCTGTAATTTCCATGTAGGTAAGTAAACGAATTCCTTGTCTAGTTAGATTTGAATTAATGTCGTAACTAACTAGAAATAGACACTAGCTGTCCCCGAACTGTGAACTCGCGACATGCAAAATATAGTATAGTAGGTACCTAGACGCATACCGTAGAGTTTCGTATCTTTGCCTGCGCTACCTATTTTCGCCTAGTTTGACATAAGTTGCCATTTACAAAATGTTTCTAATGTAAGCCTTACATAAAACTGCTAAATACAGAGTATTTTTTAGGGTTTCAAGATTCTTCGAACATTCTGCGGCTAACTTCACACAGTTGACCTTTAGTGAGGTTTTTTCGCGACGCCGACCACACGTTTTTTTAAACCAGTGTTTTAACTTCAGTTTTAAACGGTGATACGGGCCCGGTAATGCTAAACTTTTTACATGTTTATATCCTATAACTATTTCTTTTTCATATGAAACTATTATTTAATGGCTAGCTTACGTTTAGAAGTCACAATTGGATAAAACATTGGTGAGGGTACTTTGCGTCCATCTTGTTGCCAAATTTCGCCTACCCCTAGGGTTGACAAATTTTTTGTACCACATTTATTGGTGGATAACATTACTTGTTCCCAAATTTAAATATTTTCTTATGTTTGGTTATTTAAGTTTGCGCTATATGCAAATGTTTATTTCTACTCTTATCGATATTGAGTAGGTACCAAATAGGTATTTTTATGTCTCACTTTGTGTAAATAAGGTTAATTTGATGTCAATTACGATAATAACAATAATTTTGCAACAATTAAACAATTTTGTTAAAAATATTTTTTTTTTAACTTATAAACCATTACTCCCCTTTATTTGGCATGTTGGTAAATTTTTGGCAGCCCTAGCTTCATTATAGAAAATGTATGAAAACAACTTCAAACCGTTACCAAACTTCGCCTACTACCCCGTTTTTTGAATATATGCCTCGTCTGGTGTAGTTAAGGTTCATAGTATATTAGCACATTCCAAGGAGATACGACTTAACATGTGTAAGTCACAGAAAAGTAAGTATTAGCGGCAAGGGATGCCATAGGCGAAGATTGGGAAAAATACCCAAACATCGCCTATTGCCTTTGGGGCCATTTATTACCAACTTAACCAATGAAATTAAAAGTTTTAGTGGTATATACTGATAGTTAGGAATACTAAAAAACGTTTTTTCGCCTTAACGGATTAAAATGCTTTCAAATATAAGAGATTTCTTAGCAAAAGTGTCAAAACCCAGGCGAAGATACGAAACTCTACGGTACCTAAATAAAACCTAAGTGATTCGGGACGATTAATTATTTATTAGGTATATTTGATTAATGATGAGGAAATGGATATTCTAATGCATGTAGGTACATATACCTACTTCTTTTGTTGTTTATTTTTTGACATTCAGATTTCATTCTAGAAACTTATATGCTAGACTAGTATTTTTATATACAACTTTTTTGTGTTTGACGATCTTTTTGTGAAATTCTTAGTATTTAATTTGATCTTTATAATAATCCAATATTATTATGGAATAATATTAACACCAATAAATTGCTCTGATAATTAGCATAAGATAATATATATACCTACGAGTAGGTACCTTAGGTCAGGGAGGGCATTTCCGTCATACTTTTTAATAAGTTCACTTTGGCTGGTCATAATTAAGATGATATTAACTTTTTAACAAACCTGATCACTGTAATAGATTAAGCATTTATTTAACTATATACAGGTAATCATATTAATTTGCTAGTACTGCTGGTCATTTAAATATGATTTTATTTTTAAAACATGTCAGTTGACGGATCTTCCCGACGGTTTGGGGCTATTCCGTCAACCTACGATTTTTCTTTTATCGTGACGTATTACAAACATATACGTCAAGTGAACAAATACCGCTAAACTCTTAATAGAAACTAAACTATAGCGACCTCAATTTGAGGTTTATTTTAGATTTTATTGGCAAATATATTTTTTCGGGGCAAATCCAGCCTATTTTTACAATCAGGAGTAGTAAAACTTTTAAAACAGATTCCCAAACCCTAGGGAAAATCCGTCAACTGGCACGTTTTTAAATAATGGGCTTCTGTTTTTGTGCTTACCAGTTGGTGTCACTGTTAAGGTCCGAAGTACAGTGTTATTATGGGCGCAACAACTTAAACTAAAAAGCGGTATAAATCAAAAAGGTTGGCAATATATGAAATGGGAAAATTCCGGCACGTGACCCATTTCACAATTGACGGATTTGTCTACTCGATCATTTCGTTGATACAAATATTCAACCACCCATAGTTTCTCATCAACAGATCATAATTGAAAATTTATAGAACTACCAACAAACATGCATATCGAACTATATAAAAAACATAATTACTAAGCCGTAAACTTACATTTTCTCATCGCACCGTCTCGAAACACAGCAGCTCATTACACTCGAGTTCGAGTTCGGAGCACAACTAAACTTTGAAAGCGGTTTTTTTCATTTACTGGCTAGATAGCGCTATCTATTTTTGACTGTGGGTATATTATGTTCTCTCTGCTTTACCTATCGAGTCAGTAAGCGTGTACTGTTGTTTGAATAGCCGCAAACGCCGCTTGACGGAAATGCCCCGCTGACGGATTTGGCCACCCTGACCTTACATGTAAAACGTTCATAAGTGCTTGTTACTAAAAATGACATGAATAAAGTATATTTGACTTGACTTTGACTTTTAAAAAACGCTTTTAGAAAATGCTAGTTTTTCGCTAGCCGTATAAGAATAAAGCGGCACCTTGCCTGATAAAAATTATCTAACAAAAGGATGGCTAATTTTATGGCGCCATAGATACCTAGTCGAGCATATTTTGACATTGCAAATGTCTTTTCGTTCGCTCCAGTATAGGGTCCGATTTCACGAAAAAGTGCGATCCCCTTATATCTCGGAAAGTTGTGAAGATCTTCTTCTTCTTCCTTGCGTTATCCCGGCATTTTGCCACGGCTCATGGGAGCCTGGGGTCCGCTTGACAACTAACCCCATGATTTTGACGTAGGCACTAGTTTTTACGAAAGCGACTGCCATCTGACCTTCCAACCCCGACGGTAAACTAGGCCTTATTGGGATTAGTCCGGTTTCCTCACGATGTTTTCCTTCACCGAAAAGCGACTGGTAAATATCAAATGATATTTCGAACATAAGATCCGAAAAACTCATTGGTACGAGCCAGGGTTTGAACCCGCGACCTCCAGATTGCAAGTCGCACGCTCTTACCGCTAGATGCCACCAGCGCTTGTGAAATTTGCGTGGAAAGTTGTGAAGATATGATATTAAAAAAAGGCTCAAAAGACGCATAATCACGAGAGCTGTGAGGTGCAAAAATAATTATTCGAGAAACTCAAAAACGAAAAAAGTTATGGTCGAAATAGTGAAAATAAAATTCAATATTTTTCCGAATTTTTGATTTTGGTGCTCGATGATTTGGAAACGAAGAATGATATCAAAAATTTGAGAAAAACAGCTCTGGAAAATTTAATCAGCTACAATTTGAGCCTAAAACAAAGACGATCGGGTTAAGGGTTTGCCCTGTAGCCTAACCTTAAAATAGTCAAAAAGTCAGAACGACATTTTTCACATGACATTTATGACTTCATGTTTCGCAGAGTTCGTTACCTATCGGTGTTTGTTATGAATTATTGGGATTATGACGGTAGAATAACACTTGCACTGCATAGGCTATCAAAATCGCTGCAGATTTTTCTTGGTTTAACTCTATCTATCCTGTTTGAGACGGGCGTAGATAACGTGTTCACTATTCGACAATCTATGCATTCTTGTGGTGGTGGAAATAGAAATAGAGATAGAGGTAGAGATAGAGATAAAAATAGAAATAATTTTATTCGTGAGCAAAAACACAAAATAAAAACTTATACAGAGAAACATAAAAAAGAGAAAGTGCCACGAAATGGTCTCACCTCAGCATGTTGCTGGCAGCTGCTAGCAGATAGCTGATGCTGAAGGCAGTACCTAGTGGAGCTCGGGTTTAATACAACATAAGCACACGCTGTTTTGGTCATCGGACTCGTCTCGATGAGCACTTAAGGGAGTAGTACCCAAGATAGAGCTGATGCTGAACCCAGGCTGTACCTAGCGGAACTCAGGTTTGGTGCAACATAGGCACGCGCTGTTTTGGACATCCGATTCGTCATGATGATCACATGTTAGAGCATTACCCAAGATAGCTGATGCTGAACCCTGGTAGTACTTATTGGAACTCAGGTTTGGTGCAACATAGACAAACGCTGTTATGGTCATCTCTCGTCGCGTCAAACTGCTGTCAAGAAAATTTCATATCTTGCAGCAAATGGGCCGCTGCCGATCAAGACTCGAGTGACGATAACGGCGATGTGGCTACCACTTCTGAGTTGACTACGGATTTGCCGTGTAATAATTTTCTTGTACTTTGAACATTAATATATCCTGCTTATTAATCGAAAAATGAAATATGTACCTATACTTATGCGCCACGGCGACAATTATTCAAATTTCGATACGCGTATGGAAATTTTGCAATTTTTTTGTTCACATGCGTTATGTCCAGGATACTTGTGTTAATCTAAGAATAAAATAATCTAGACACGCGGCAGCG
This sequence comes from Cydia fagiglandana, assembly GCF_963556715.1. Taxonomy (NCBI): domain Eukaryota; kingdom Metazoa; phylum Arthropoda; class Insecta; order Lepidoptera; family Tortricidae; genus Cydia; species Cydia fagiglandana. The sequence goes on along the minus strand of NC_085934.1, from coordinate 22,050,719 downwards.
TGTCAAGCCAAGTTCAAGCAAAGGAACTGGCTAGCCAGCGCCGAGTGTAATATTACACGAACCACTTGGTGCCACTTTTGACCCTTCTATAACTCAAAACATCTTTGACGTAAACACATAAAACTACGTGTGTTTAATTATATCCATAAGGATATCTAGAAGCCCAAATTTCATGAAGCTAGCTCAAACGGTTATAAAGGTATGAAGGTCAAAAAGTCGTAAATTTTAAGACTGACTTATGACTTATAGTACCTAAACCTAACCTACTTCCAGATGACCTAGAAGGATGAAATTTGGAATCCAGCTTGGTTATTGTGTGTAACCGTAGGAAAAAATCTAAAAATAAAATAAAGTTAAAAAATAGGGGGGGTCCCCATACAAAAAAACCACTTTTTATTGGGACTGACATATAAGTACCTAAACCTAACCTACTTCCAGATGACCTAGAAGGATGAAATTTGGAATCCAGCTCGGTTATTGTGTGTAACCGTAGGAAAAAATCTAAAAATAAAATAAAGTTTAAAAATAGGGGGGGTCCCCATACAAAAAAACCATTTTTTATTGGGACTGACATATAAGTACCTAAACCTAACCTACTTCCAGATGACCTAGAAGGATCAAATTTGGAATCCAGCTCGGTTATTGTGTGTAAGCGTAGGAAAAAATCTAAAAATAAAAAAAAGATAAAAAATAGGGGGGTCCCCATACAAAAAAATATTTTTTTATTGTAGCGTTGGAACCGTTACAAGCAGATATTTGAAACTACCCCAATATATGTATTATTATATTTGCTATATTAAAATAAAGTTTAGTCAAAAAATAAGTGGTGTCCCCATACAAAAAACTTGTAATACGCTCTAAACAACCGGCCAACGGTGTGTCGTCGGCGGCGCGCGGCACCACATAATTATACAAAGAACAGAAGTAAAAACCATACAGCGGAAACACAAGAAAAAACATTAAATCTCAATACCTGCCTAGTTTTCTTTACAAAAGTATTGATATCCCACCAAAAACATAAATGTAAAAAAGGAGAGCCAAGTTCAATACAAAAATTATGCTTGGCTGTGGGGCTCGCCGCAAAAAGAATGGAGATCTAAATGAGTGCCACTGCCAAGTTCTATACAAAATCCAAATATGTATTTATAGGAACAAAATAACATTATAAACAAGTATTAAACTCTATTTCTTTGCTTTATTGGATACCTATAACAATTACTGTTATTTAAAAAAATGTGAGATCTTAAAGTAGGTTAGATTTGGCTTGGCCAGGTTTTATCAGAATTACAATATATATAAAATGATTGATATAATGAAAACTGGCCAAGTCAAATCTAACCTACTTTAAGATCTCACATTTTTTTAAATAACAGCAATTGTTATAGGTATCCAATAAAGCAAAGAAATAGAGTTTAATTCTTGTTTATAATGTTATTTTGTTCCTATAAATACATATTTGGATTTTGTATAGAACTTGGCAGTGGCACTCATTTAGATCTCCATTCTTTTTGCGGCGAGCCCCACAGCCAAGCATAATTTTTGTATTGAACTTGGCTCTCCTTTTTTACATTTATGTTTTTGGTGGGATTATCATTCAACGTTGTAGTTTTATTTTGTAACTTTTTCCTTATCCATGCAGACTTTCTTGTCGCTCAGCGACAATATTTTTTCGAATTCCGTAGATTCATTTCCAATGTGCTCCATCCTCTCGATCACCGATTTCGTGCCTCACACGACTGTGTAAGAAATCGGTGAATTTTTTCTTGATATTTAAGTCATTGATATCCCGAGGCACGTGCCTGGGGACTTTCTTAATAGACTTTATTTACGTAGGTATCTTATACGGAGTTATATGTATAAACTTATATATCTTTAAAGTACATACATATGGTCCTATTTTTCCGCACTAGTGCGTAAAATAGCGCTTTGTCGTGCGTATATATGTCAAAAGTTTAAAGGGCCATATGTACTGTAAAACGTTGTACGACACACGTGCGAATCGGTCGTTGTCGCGTCCGACGGCTAGTGGGGCAAGTAAGCGCAGTGAGTGCAGTGAATACTAAGGAGCCGCACTACTTATATCTATGTCGAAAAACAGAAAAAATATACCTACATAAATGTTTATACTCGTAACATATTATGTACTTGTTTTCAATCGGTAAATCAATGAATGCATCACTTTACAATGTTTCACCTCATCGATCTACATATTAATTGGCACCTACTAGGATCACGTAAGTATTTAAACAATGCGCGGTAAAATATAACTACATTTGTGATTTAGTACTTACCGTGACCGAGTCCATCAGAGTTTATACATATTATTATAATAGCGAAGTTGTTACAATAGAAAAATGTTCTGGTCGCTCTTGTTGGTGGCAGTGGTGGCGGGTGTTGTCTGCTACAGATGGCAACGGCGTAGGCTCTATCAGATTAATAGCGAGTTTCCCAATAGTGCAAAATCCTACCCTATTCTTGGTCATACATATCTAATGAGCAATTCTGACGCTAGTAAGTTCCATCGTACTATCGTCATAGTATATTAAATCATCTGTCCGTGGTTTAGCTAAGAGACAAACTGCTCCTGAAACCTGTAAGTTACTTAGTCGCAAGTTACGCCAGTCGCCTGAGTCGCCTATTACAATAATATAATCGTATTGTACCGTAAAATAGGGTGAGTTGGATGAAATTTGACTTTCAAACCTCGATTTTATTTTATTTTTACATGTGAAAACTGAATGGTTTATATAATAAGTGGTTCGGACGTTTGTATTTTATTTTGGGTAGTTCCATTTCATAACTTGGACGATAAAGAGGAAAACCCACCTCACCCCGTAGTGCCTCCCCAGCAAACATTTTAAGTATTTTTTCCTAGGCTCGAAGAAGATTTTTCCAATTTAAGTGAAAATGACGTCCTAAGTCACCAATTATTTTACGTATTGTACACTTTTACTTCCAAGTCAAAATATAGGGATAATAAAACGTAAATTTCACTTCATAAATACACCATGAAGTCAGAGACATAGGGGTTGAAAATAAGGCAAAATATTAGGTAAAATTAACCTTAAACCCTGACCAATAGGTCAAATCTACTAATAAGGTATTTTAGGTGTATTTGTGACGTAATTATTACTTATACGGGGACTATGAAGTCACGGACTTAATGGTTGAAAATAAGTCGTATTACTAGGTAAAATTAACTTCGTACCCTGACCAATAGGTCAAATATACTAATAAGGCCTTTTAGGTGTATATGCGACGTAATTATTTCTTATACGGAGACCATGAAGTCAGGGACTTTATGGTTGAAAATCTGTCGAAATATTAGGTAATATTAATTTCGAACCCTGACCAATAGGTCAAATGTACTAATAAGGCATTTTAGGTGTATATGCGACGTAATTATTTCTTATACGGGGACCATGAAGTCAGGGACTTAATGGTTGAAAATAAGTCGAAATATTAGGTAAAATTAACTGCAAAGTCTGACCAATAGGTCAAATGTACTAATAAGACATTTTAGGTGTATTTGCGACGTAATTATTTCTTATACGGAGACCTTTAGGTCGTCGATTTTATGTCGATTTAGCTACTAATTTTAGGTAAATGTTACTTAAAATACATACCAAATTGCGACCATGTAGTTAAAATCACTTGTAAAGTACTATCAATACCATAAGGTTGTGCCGCCATTTTCTTTCATTATAACGAGATGCTAAATATGAAATTGCATAACTTAAGTTGTTATATCTTGAATGGTGCCATCGCACGGTACTTCATTGTGTTAATATTCAAAATAAAACAATATTTTTGATCAAGTCAATACACTCACACACACAAATATTCAATTACAACACTCAATTACAAGCAAATATATGCATTTTGATTTTATAAAATGTTGAAAACTTAAATATTTCAAAAGCCCATCGATAGTTTTGTATGTAAACCTAACATACTGTACGAAAAAATTTTCTGTGCACTAGATTTCATCGTTCTCCATCAGCGTAATCGGCCTAAATTATTTTACATGACTTAGTGGCCGCCATTATCATTGCACAACTTAAAGTTGTTTTCTTGTTAGACATTTTGTTTCTGAGTGAAAAGAATATACAGTGGAACCTGGATAATTGCAATCTCAAGGGACCGGCCAGTTTTTGTCAATTAACCAGGTTTTTCATTTAAGCAGGTCGTGTCAATTAACGAGGTTCAAAAAATAGTTGTGTCAATTATAGAGGTTTTCATTAATAGAGGTTGCGTTCTGACAAATTTCTTTTATGGAGGTGCAAATAACCATTTAAAGTAGATTTACACGCTTACGTTCTGGGTTTCTGGTCTACCTATATATTGCTTTTGACTATACTTGCACTTTTACACTACATTAATTTTACCAGTTTATTTTCTTATCATTTGGGTTTAAAAAAATCCCTTGAATTGTAGAAGAAAATTTTATTAGAATGTAAAAAGCATACTTTGTTTTTTATTGATTTAAACTATTACAGGCTGTGATAGATACCCAATAAATAAATTGAATTCTGGATGGAGATATAAATAAAGTGATCATTGCTATTAAAATATTTTCTGCTGTCTACAACTACATTATTTCAATTACAGAGGTAATAAGTAAGACTCGTTTCAATAATAGAGGTAAAAACAATAGCAAAATAACGGATTTTTTTAGCACAGTGTCAATTATAGAGGTCTTAAGTTGCGATGTGGTCAATTACAGAGGCAAAATTACGAAAAGCACTAAAATCTAAATTGCAATTATAGAGGTTCCAAAATTTCAATTATAGAGGCCTTTTGGTCTCAAGGGACCGGGACCGGACTTTTGGTTGCAATTATTGAGGTTTTCCATTTATCCAGGTGCCAATTAACCAGGTTTCACTGTATAAGCGTAAAATGTTTGTGTCTCTTTTTCTCTTCATCGCGTCTCATCTAAATATTGCCTCGCAGAGTAATTATATGGATAAAAATATGTCGCCATCACGTCTAAAGGTGGTAAAGAATACCAAATTAGTACATTTTCACTACGCGGCACGTCGTGGCGACGTCGAATCCACGTCGGAAACATGACCTAGTGTTGACCTAATGGTTGTAATCACTAATTTACCGTCAATAAATACGTCGCCGGCACGTGCGTTTTTTCCCCATTTATGTCGCCGGCACGTGCCCACGACGTCGATTCGACGTGCCTCATTTTGGTCTCCTAAATTGTGCGACCTAAAATAGGTGCCTTTTTCGGAATATCGACCAAAAATGTTTGCTGGGTCGTATTTGGGGTGAGAGGGTTTTTCATACAAAGGTGATTTTGGAAGATTGTTGGATCGATTTTTTTTATTATGCGTATTACTATAGCCCCATTTCAAATTGGAATACATTATTTTTGTAGCAGTAGCCTTAAAATCCCTTCTCACCCCCCTCTCAAACCTTTTCTCCCCATTCATAACCCAACTCTCCCCGCGAAACCTACTCACCCCGTTTTACGGTACCTAATGTATTGTATATTTCAGGCAAGGAAGTTTGGTTCAAATGTCTTGGAAATTTGGCCATTCAGCATGGTGGCGTTACATCTATTTGGTTGATAAACAAGCTGTATATAAGTAAGTTTTCAGTGTACTTACCTATCAAATTTTTATGCAACAAATAACAAATATTGTTAAAAACTCTGATGCGGAAATAGAAATACGATACGTATCGGGCTCATAGTCTCATACACAACAATCAACTCCTCAAAGCCAAAATGTATGACACATCCAATTTTTTTTTAATACCTTTTGCATATGCTCCCGGGAATTCCCGGGAATTCCCGGGAGTTTTATAGTGTCAAAAGAACCGGTACTGAAGACCCGGTACCGGTACTTCCCGGTTCTCATCATATGACTATTTATTCCCATTTCAATAGTAGTAATGTTGTAGTAATTTAGCTCGGGACATTATATAACATTTAATAATGGTGCTATGAAACGGGCGACCTAAATAACCCGACAAACTAACCTAGTAAAGTACGCATTCGTGCAGGCAAGCCGTGCCGTCATAGTGCTGAGTGCATCGACTACGCTACGGCCGTGTGGCTCGGCCCAGGTGGAGGCAAAGGGTGCCGGTTAATTTCGTAAAATAGGTTGGAACGCCAATAAGTATTTGTTTATAATAAAATAAGTCATTTATTAATTCTTTTGCAAATATTTATATCATAATAAGTCATTCATAAAGATTGCACCCTAACACAAACAATTTCTTAAAAGTAATCAAAAGATGCCTTGAGAACCGGGAAGAACCGGGAATCCCGGTTCCGGCCATGCCCAGAACCGGGAAATGAAATTCTTGGTACCGGGACCGGTACTGCATGCCCTACTTTTGCATTAATAAATTATTATAAATTGAATTGCGTTTCATTTCAGTAAACTGCCTTGAAAATTATCAAAAATACTATAATATAACATTAACTTTTTAATTAATAAAATCACGTGAAAATTTATCAAAAATTTAGATTCTAAATGGACGGTTAAATTTATCCTTAGGCACACATATTTTAAGTTTTGCACTTGTACCGGTTAAACTGTTTTAATATTTTTGATCACTTTTATGGCGGTTTCGAAAAATACTAATCGACTTATAATTATTTATTAAAGCACTCTATATTTAAACTGTCTTTATTAGTATTGAACTCCGGGAATAAAAATTCCCAGTAGTTATCACTGGTAAAAGGTGGGATTTTTTCCCCAGTGGTAACCACCAAAATTTTGTTAAATTTAAATACTATTAAAAACAGATTTTTTTTTTTTTTTAAACTATTATTGTAGTTGTAGGTCCTCGCTTTCAATACGGGCGGCCTATAACTATTAGTACTTCGTTTCATTAGTTTTTATGAATGTATTATTATGCAGTTTATTTAGGTATATACAATATTATATATAATTATATATGTATATATATTGGGCACTTTATTTACGTATATAACATATTATATATGTTTATGTATTATTAAATTTTTTAAGTGTGTTTATTATTTTACTTATAAATTTTTCGAACGATGTTTTTGTTACTTCTTTTTCTATTATTTTAGATATATCATACGGGTCTATTTGATGTAGTTCACAGAGAAACTCGTGGTCACAGCGGAAGTATGAATATTTGGGACAGTGTTTGAGGAGATGGTCGATAGTTTGTGGTGTTGTGTAAAAACAGATTAGAATAGTATAAAATAAAGAGTGCTTTAATAAATAATTATAAGCCGATTAGTATTTCAGTAAACTGCATGATGCTGATACAAGTGCAAAAACTAAAATGAGAATGTAAGGATAAATTTAATTATCCATTTAGATTATTTTTCAAGTAATTATATTAGGTAATTACCTAATTAGTTTACGCTTTAGTATTTTTGATAATTTTCAAAGCAGTTCACTGAAATGAAACACTAATCAATTTATAATAATTTCTAAAAAATAAATATATAAAAAAAAAATTGGCCGCGTCATACATTTTGGCTGGCACGATGTTGATATTTGTATGGGAGAGTAAATTTTTTTCCATAATGATTCCATAGTGAAAGTTGTTCAGTATGACCTACATATTTACCCCGTACATTATTGCAGGTGACTATTAAAAAACCGGGCAAGTGCGAGTCGGACTCGCGCACGAAGGGTTCCGTACCATAATGTAAAAAAAAACAAAATAAAAGCAAAAAAAACGGTCACCCATCCCAGTACTGACCATTACCGACGTTGCTTAACTTTGGTCAATAATCACGTTTGTTGTATGGGAGCCCCATTTAAATCTTTATTTTATTTGTTGTTATAGCGGCAACAGAAATACATCATCTGTGAAAATTTCAACTGTTTAACTATCACGGTTCGTGAGATACAGCCTGGTGACAGACGGACGGACGGACGGACAGCGAAGTCTTTAGTAATAGGGTCCCTTTTTTCCCTTTGGGTACGGAACCCTAAAACAACCTGTATTTATACTGTTTTTATTAGTATTGAACATTAACAAAATTTTGGTGGAATATACTGGGAAAAAAATTCCCACCTTTTAAAAGTGGTAACTACTGGGAATTTTTATTCCCAGAGTTCAATACTATATGGATATGAAGGTCACTTGAATGTCATTTTGTCTCACTGTTTTTAAGTAGCAAAGTACTCTTGTTCAAGCTGTTAGGTGAAAATGATATTTCGTGCTAAAGTTTCGAAAAACTCATTGGGGAAGTGTTGATTTAAACGTCATAATTTATACCTAATGTACTTACTGTTTAAGTTGTTGCGGACCCGGACACTTCCGAAGTCGTATTGAAGAACTCGATGGAGAAAGGCTACGTGACTCAATTCACTCGCACGGTAATCGGGAACGGCAGTATATTTGCTCCAGGTAAATAAAAAAAAACGGGCAAAACACTTTTAGTGCAAATAAATATATAATTACATAAATATATATACAAGCATTTATCGCAGACTTTAGCAACGTATTCTCTTTATAAACGATTGTTATCTTGGCTAGGCTCCTTGGGGGCCTAGACAAGTGAAAATCTGTGATAGAATAGTACAGTAGCACAGAATAACGGATACCTTTTTAAAAAGTCGTAGCGCTATTTTGGATTACAATACGGCTGCAGAAATCTTGAGGCCTTTCTCTAGGGCTCCATTTTTATCGCCCGTAAAACTTGTCTATAAATATATGTCATTGACTGTATGTATAAATAAATAAGAAAGTAGATAGGCTAATACTTATTTATCTCCTGCAGTGGACATATGGCGACCGCGACGAAAAATTTTAGCTCCTGCCTTTAGTATGAAGAATCTAAACCAATTTGTAAAAGTGTTTAATAAACAAAGCATGATCATGGCCGACATGCTGGAGCCGATGGCTGGAGGCGCTGATTTCTCCGTCTGGTCATATTTTAACACTTACACGTTCGATTCAGTTTGCGGTAAGTAAAAGTTGAAATAAAATATTGACACGGATTATATCGGAATATACGCGATATAATCACTTTCAATAGTTTTATTTCATGAGTAACTACCGCGGTAACCGAAGACAATATTAAGTAAAAGTTGAGTTATGGGCAAACTGATGTCTATCACTTAACAGTAATTAGCGATTCCCTATACTTATTAGGGGTAAGTAAAATTTTAATATTTCTTGCTAAAAATTAATTGGTATGGCAAAATGGTAACAATTAAATATGGTATAATGGTCCCGAGATATGGTATCAAGTTATTTAAACTTGAACGATGAAAGTTCACTACTCAAATGCAAATTTAAAATGACTTAAAAAATACAATAGGTACAAAGAATTCATGTTATAACACATATATATAAAACACTATTGTTAGATTGACCTCAACGGCCATAATTTTGGTCATAAATCAATATTTTGGTAAATCATAATCATTAATGTTTTTAGAGACCACCTTAGGCATTGATTTAAACAGCCAAAAGAACCCAGAGCACAGTTTTCTCGCGGCCTTCGACTGGCTGTCGCAAGACATGGCAAAGCGAATGACGTCCCCGTGGCTGCATCCGGACTTCGTCTATCAGCGGCTGCCGACGTACAAGAAGTTTGTGTACCACAGACAAAACATGCATGACTTTTTTGACGAGGTAAGTACTTAGTCGAACGAGCGAGGGAAGTGAAGCGAAGTTCTTGGATTCAGCTTGGAACGCAGCTAAGGGTAAGGGCTCATCCTGGCATTTCGAAGGGTTTTCATTTTCAATACCTAGTCTGTTCCGCGGTAACGTTATTAATTTGTTCTAAAATAAATTCTAATTAGGTAAACGGGTAGTTGAGGGGCATATATTTTTTTTAAGTTACAACATAAGCAGGATCGATCATGGAGTTAATGGGGAGGAAAAGATGCAATTTGCTGATACTTAAGAACTGGTTAAGTTACCTAAATCTGATGTCAAAATTGTAAAAATCGGCAGCCATCTTTAATTTTCTCTTATTTGGGCGGAAAATTTAATTTTCACGACACCGGCTCGTAAAGGCTATCTTTAGTTAATCAACAGATGCGATCACAAACTGATGCGAAAGTTTAATTTTATTAACTTGATAAAGTGCTCAGGTGCAAATTTATCCTAATGTTGGCTACATGGTAATTACATTTCGTGGTTGAGCGAGTTTAGGTATTTTACGCGCTGCGGCTGGCCGTGCGAGCTCAGTATTCCGATCCCTTCTACCACACTCGCACTACAATGATGGATTAAACATTCTTGATCCTTCGCGAAGCATATTGAAATCAACCATAACAACACTAACTTTACTTAACTTATAAAGTCCTAAAACTGTTATTTGGTAAGTACGAAAATACTAAATGCAGTGCAAATGTACATAGGGGCTGTTCATAAATTACGTCATCTATTTTTGACCCCCCCATCCCTCAAATCATCCAAAAATCATGCTTCGGATGACTCTGTTTCCTCCTACGTCATGCTACCATCATCCGATGTCCAGACCCCCCCCCCCCCTCCTCCCATTTGAAACGACGTAATTTATGAATAGCCCCATACTCGTACTTATGAACGTATATTACTCGAAAGAAATTATAGGTACTCGCTTATTTACAAGAAACAAGTTACAAGAAACTGAAGATACACAGGGTCTGATGATGGAGCTGGAAGGTGGCCACGGGTACCAGTCTATCATGTAACTAAACCACTTCGTGTTTGGGCTCGTTTGATTCGTCTCAACAAGATCTTTGACACTGAAGATACACAGGGTCTGATGATGGAGCTGGAAGGTGGTCACCATTACCAATCAACCATACAACTAAACCACATCGTGTTTAGGCTCGTTTTATTCATCTCAACAAGATCTTTGACACTATATAGGTGATACTCAGAGTCTGATGATGGAGCTGGAAGTTGGTTACCGGTACCAATCAACCATGCAACTAAACCACTTCATGTTTAGGCTCGTTTGACTAGTCTCAACAAGATCTTTGACACTAGGTGATACTCAGAGTCTGATGATGGAGCCGGAAGGTGGTCACCCGGTACCAATCAACCATGCAACTAAACCACTTCATGTTTAGGCTCGTTTTATTAGTCTCAACAAGATCTTTGACACTAGGTGATACTCAGAGTCTGATGATGGAGCTGGAAGGTGGTCACCGGTACCAATCAACCATGCAACTAAACCACTTCGTGTTTAGACTCGTTTGATTCGTCTCAACAAGATCTTTAACACTAGGTGATAAACCAAACACGAAGCCCAAACACGAAGTGGTTCAGTTATGTGATAGACTGGTACCCGTCGCCACCTTCGAGCTCCATCATCAGACCCTGAGTAGTATCTTGTGTCAAAGATCTTGTTGCGACGAATCAAATGAGCCCAAACACGAAGTGGTTCAGTTACATGGTAGACTGGTACCCGTGGCCACAGTCCAGCTCCATCGTCAGACCTTGAGTACTAACTTGTGTCCAAGGTCTTGTTGAGACGAATCAAACGAGCCCAAACATGAAGTGGTTCAGTTACATGATAGCAGTGTTGGCAAAAAATCAATTCGAATTGACGATTGAGATTGATCAATTCGAATTGACGATTGACGAAACTAATTCTAAATCTACTGATTGAAGATTGACGATTACTAATCGTTTTGGAACATTTTCGGGACTTTCCTTGAAATTAACCGGTAGCGTTCAAAATCGATATCCGAGGTGCCCAAAGGTTTCGAAACTTGTTTCCGAGGGAAATATTGAGAGATGTCCTTTATTGGGACATTTCTAGAAATTACCCGATTGCGTTTAAAATCGATATCTGAGCTAAACAGAGGTTCCTAAACATTTTTTCAACTGCAATATTGAAAGGTGTCCTGTTTTGGGACATTTTAGTGACATTCTTTGAAAGTGACTGATTGCATTCAAAATCGATATCTGAGGTGCAAAATATGGTTTCAACGGCAATATTTAGATTCTACACTTTAGTCGCGTACTTACTTTACGACCTGCATTACGCTACCCTGCTGAAAAAAGGTCATTTTTCGGTATTGCCGTCAGAAACATGTTTCGAAACCTTTGGGCACCTCAGATATCGATTTTGAACGCAATCGGTTAATTGGAAGAAATGTATCATAAATGTCCAGAAAAAAAGGAAACTCCGTTTGTATTGCCGTCGGAAACATGTTACGGAACCTTTGGAAATCTCAGATATCGTTTTAAAGTGCCAACGATCAATTTAAAAAAATGTCCCGAAATGGAAGGGACATCCTTCAATACTGACGTCAGAAACATTTTTCGGGACCTATGGTCGACATCGATTACGAATATGAACGTAATTGGCCAATTTCGAAAAATGTCCCTAAAAGGGACATCAGTCAATACTGACATCAGGAACATGTTTTCGAACCTCTGGGAACCTCAGATATCGACTTTAAGTCCAGTAAGTAAGTCCCTAAAAAGGACACCTTTGAAAACTAATCTTAGGGAAGGGAAAGGGACCCTAGGTTAATCTAGATTGAGAATTGATTTAATCCGAATTGAGGATTGATGCGTTAATTCCAATTGATTCAATCGGATTGACGCGTCAATCAGAATTAAATCAATTCGAATTGATCAATTCGAATTGATCAATTCGGATTGACGCGTCAATTCGATTGATCAATCCGGATTGATTTAGTTCAGATTGATGCCAACACTGCATGATAGACAGGTACCCGTCGCCACCTTCGAGCTCCATCATCAGATCCTGAGTACTATCTTGTGTCAAAGATCTTGTTGAAACGAATCAAACGAGCCCAAACACGAAATGGTTTAGTTGCATGGTTGATTAGTACCGGTGACCACATTCCGGCTCCATCATCAGACCCTGAGTACTATTTTGTGTCAAAGATCTTGTTGAGAAGAATAAAACGAGCCTAAACACGAAGTGGTTTAGTTGCATGGTTGATTGGTACCGGTGACCACCTTCCGTCTCCATCATCCGACCCTGAGTACTATCTTGTGTCAAAGATCTTGTTGAGACGAATGAAACGAGCCCAAACACGAAGTGGTTTAGTTGCATGGTTGATTGGTACCGGTGACCACCTTCCGGCTCCATCATCAGACCCTGAGTACTATCCTGTGTCAAAGATCTTGTTGAGACGAATCAAACGAGCCCAAACACGAAATGGTTTAGTTGCATGGTTGATTAGTACCGGTGACCACATTCCGGCTCCATCATCAGACCCTGAGTACTATCTTGTGTCAAAGATCTTGTTGAGACGAATAAAACGAGCCTAAACACGAAGTGGTTTAGTTGCATGGTTGATTGGTACCGGTGACCACCTTCCGGCTCCATCATCAGACCCTGAGTACTATCTTGTGTCAAAGATCTTGTTGAGACGAATAAAACGAGCCTAAACACGAAGTGGTTTAGTTGCATGGTTGATTGGTACCGGTGACCACCTTCCGGCTCCATCATCAGACCCTGAGTACTATCTTGTGTCAAAGATCTTGTTGAGACGAATCAAACGAGCACAAACACGAAATGGTTTAGTTGCATGGTTGATTAGTACCGGTGACCACATTCCGGCTCCATCATCAGACCCTGAGTACTATCTTGTGTCAAAGATCTTGTTGAGACGAATAAAACGAGCCTAAACACGAAGTGGTTTAGTTGCATGGTTGATTGGTACCGGTGACCACCTTCCGGCTCCATCATCAGACCCTGAGTACTACCTTGTGTCAAAGATCTTGTTGAGACGAATAAAACGAGCCTAAACACGAAGTGGTTTAGTTGCATGGTTGATTGGTACCGGTGACCACCTTCCGGCTCCATCATCAGACCCTGAGTACTATCTTGTGTCAAAGATCTTGTTGAGACGAATCAAACGAGCCCAAACACGAAATGGTTTAGTTGCATGGTTGATTAGTACCGGTGACCACATTCCGGCTCCATCATCAGACCCTGAGTACTATCTTGTGTCAAAGATCTTGTTGAGACGAATAAAACGAGCCCAAACACGAAATGGTTTTGTTGCATGGTTGATTAGTACCGGTGACCACATTCCGGCTCCATCATCAGACCCTGAGTACTATCTTGTGTCAAAGATCTTGTTGAGATGAATAAAACGAGCCTAAACACAAAGTGGTTTAGTTGCATGGTTGATTGGTACCGGTGACCTCCTTCCGGCTCCATCATCAGACCCTGAGTACTATCTTGAGTCAAATAAATACATAGAATGTCAGGTCGTTTCAAATATTTTTAATTCTGTCCGGTAGTTTATTAAACTGTACCATTATAAATTATAATACTATAAAAACAGTGCTAGGATCAAAGTCTCTCGTTGCGGTTTACACGCACACAGTATAGCGTTTTACACGGCGCCCGCCGCACACAATGATAAAAAACCTCGTCGTCGCCGTTGAAAATGTGCGGAGCCGACCGACACACGTCCTGCCTGTACAAGCTCTGCCGCGGCACTGAGCTGGCGAGCGCGCGTCATCGGTAATATAGAGTAGTTTTCAAAAAATTGCCAAAAAATTATAGTAGAATTTCATAAACACTAATGTATACCAACAGTATAAGTAAACGTTGCAGATTGCTTGAGTATGAAAATGACTTCGATATTAAGTAGATTTTCGTAGAAATTGACACTTGTTTCGGAGAGAAAATTGAGTTCGTTTTACTTTGATTTTCTCTTTCTCAAAGGTATGTAGGAAAAATATCGTTTGATATGCCTAAAGTACAGGGTATTAGTAATACAAAATAGCCAGGTTTAGCAGAGTAAACTTCTCAACATTTCCAAATAAGAGCTTGCCGTTCAGTGCTTCACGCGGTTTTTCGGAAACGACCATCAGAAAAAAATTCATTACTAATTTAATAAGTCCTTTTTCTAATATTTACAACGATATTTAAAAAGATAAGAAGACGCTTTTACTGGAACAAGTACTCATTGTTTCTAATAATGAGCACAAAGTCCTGAATTTCGTCGACTAGTATCATCAATTTTGCATTATTTCGACTTTTCTTGTAAGAGCGCTCTTAAGTGATGATTTTTAATGATAAATATGTAATAACGTTCATTCCTATTTGTAATGATCTACAGTTAACATTTTCCTTGCCTTGGTGTGGTGAAGACGTTTGTTTTCCACTTTCCACTAGTGTAGAATGCTCCTTTAGGAGCAAAGTTTGTTTGACCCTCGTGCCTTTGTAACCCTCGCAAGTAAACAACTACTTAGCCCCCTTGTAGAAAAAATAACTATTACGTCACCCTAGGCCCGTAAGTGGAATTTTCTTCCTACGCTACGCGACGCTACGCGAGAAGAAAATCTTACTTCCTGGCCAAGGCAAGATGTAAAACTTTAGACAAACCACGGGCGATAATCCGTAAAGCCCCAGATCGCATATTTATGGCCCGAACCGATGGTGAGTGACAAACACCTGCGATCTGGAGCATTTAGGAATTAACCTCCCTAGGTACCTATGTAATGTACCTACTATTTCACCACACCAACTGGTAAATGCTCTCTTGAGATTGTTCAAAAACTGATAAGAAAGTTGCATTTTATCCACATGTGAGGCAAAGTAATCAATTGCAAATTTAGAGTTGGTTCCTTATGTTGGCTGGTAGAATTTACTTTTAGATGATGAATATCTGGGTGACCGAGCTCTGCTAGGAAAACATAATAATATATTTTCGCGTTTTCCCAGAGATAAAGATAAGGCCTAGCTAGATTGATTTTTCGCCCCCAAAAACCCCCTTATGGCACGGTACCACCGCGAGCTAGTAAGCTATGAGCTATCGGCTATAAACACGAACAAAAGATAAGCACTCCCGTGTAAATAAAAGAGACACGGCGATATTTATAGCTCACCGCTGGGCGAGTAACTATAAAATATCGCTGTGTCTCTTTTATTTACACGGGAGTGTTTATCTTTTGTTCGTGTTTATAGCCGATAGCTCATAGCTTACTAGCTCGCGGTGGGACCAGTGCCTTTAGCTCGTCGAAATTCAAACGATTTCCGAGATCCCCGATATATATAAATAAATATAAAAGATTTGATTTGCTCGTTTAAAGGTATTAGATTAGCTTTTGGATGATAAATATTTAAAAAACATTAATTTTGAATTCTTTTGCTTTGATTTTGTTTCATATTTTACAGTTAGTATTTTTATTGTGTTGGTGCGATGAAAAAGTTTGTAGGTATTTCACTCGGGGCAATTTTGTTTACTTACTTACCCCTCGTGTTTTTTGAAACCCTCGCAAGGCTCAAGATTCCATTTTTCGAACCACTCGCTGCGCTCGGGGTTCAATTTTGGAATCTCGCTTGCTCGGGTATCAATACTAGCACCAGCGGTTAAACAACAACTTTGCCCCCTTGTAAAATAAATAACTATTATAGTCTTGAATAAATAAATAAATAAATAAATATTATAGGACATTTTTACACAAATTGACTAAGCCCCACGGTAAGCTCAAGAAGGCTTGTGTTGTGGGTACTCAGACAACGATGTATGTAATATATAAATACTTAAATACATAGAAAACAACCATGACTCAGGAACAAATATCTGTATCATCATACAAATAAATGCCCTTACCAGGATTCGAACCCGGGACCATCGGCTTCATAGGCAGGGTCACTACCCACTAGGCCAGACCGGAATACGGTAAAATAACCTACAATTTCGTATATTTTACTCTCGATCTAAGTGAAAAGTAGTGTAGTGTATGTAACTCAGGCATAAGGGCCCCCCCACATCTAGCGTATTTCGAGCGTCGGCGTCTATCGGCGTCTGGTCAGCGCTATGGAAAATGACGTCGCTGATGCGCAGTTGCGTCGACGTTGCGCCGAGCAGCGGCCATAGAATTGTAGACGCCGACGCTCGAAAGACGCCAGATGTGGGGGGGCCCTAAATGTCCATTGTCCAACTCGCGCTCGGCCGCTCGGGCCAATAAATTGCCTCAGATAATAATGGATCGCTTTATGCCCTTGTTGTACAATCTACTATGTTATATGCGCTAGCAGTTGTCAAGAATGTCAAGCGGGCTCCGGGCTCCCATGACATAAGCCGTGACAAAAATGCCGGGAAAGGGATAACGCGAGGAAGATGAAAAAAGCGCTAGCAACTGATACCTACGTATGAAATCGGTGCCAAGTGGATTATAAAGTTATTGCGTAACAAACTGTCTATCCTCTGATAGTTCAGTTTCAAAACATCGAAATGCCGGGACGTGCTCCTAGCCAGTAGCCAGCCGTGTGTTCCAAGTTGAATGTAAGAAGTTCGGTTCACTCTGCTCTTATAGTTCTAAAGTTCTAATACAGTAATTATGAGAGTCCTTTTATTGGAGAATCCACTTTATTCTGTAAATGAGTATATGACCCTGACATTTTAAATTGAAAATTGAATCGTATAAATTTGACATGTTCTCAGTTATTGATTTATGTATATTGTAATATGTACCTAGTATTTTATTTAGAACATGACGATCATTAAGAGATACTCGTACTAAGTTATTACCGTATTTTGTTTTGACATGAATGGATAAATTGTTGACATAAGATTAATTATGAACGGCCTGCTGAACGGATCACCGGGATCTGGCTACCGCAGACTCACCTCTCGACAACCTTACAGCCGCTCCGAAGTGTTGCCCTATTGTCGCACTGTGCGTGCGGCCGTTGTAGGGCCCACTAAATGAGTAGGCGAGTCACCACCTGTCTTACACAATTTTGAGACTGATTGTCACGGCAGGTGTCCGCTAGTCTCCTCCCATAACCCATTATCCAGTCCATCCAACTTGCATATCAATAGCCCATGACCTTAGTTCCCATCGCAGCACAAAAGTGCTGCACTGCAATAGTCTTTGCACCTGGCGGAGACCATCTCCGGATGTATCATATTGTGCGCTCGGGGATGGTATCTGCCATGTGTATCCCTTGCTTTTAAAGTAAACTGTCTTAAAGGGCCTCTGCGCTGTTGGCTTCGGCCCCACGCACGCCTCCCAAAGGTCCGGGACCCCATGGTCCCGAGATATGGAAAGGATAATAATAATAATAGTTGACGTGTGTATACAATGCGAATTTCTTAAGATTACGCTTCGGCATTTCTCGACCTTAAGTTAGGGGTATAATACGTGAAGGCTAGGTTATAAAGATGTAAATTAAGGCATTTTTTTATACATAAGTAGTATAAGTACATACATTTAACTTCTTTGGTGTTCATCTTCAGATAATACAAATGAAACGCAAAGAGCTTGACGCGATTCAGCAAGGAGGAAAGAAAAGTAAGTATTCATTTAATAAATGTCGAAGTGAAGAATATACCGGGTGTGGCCTGTAACACGAGCAAACAATTAAAACATAGATTGTACTCCTCAAAGGGTGACATTGACACTTTTGTTCAACAACTTTTAAATATTATGAAGTATTTAGAATTTAGACTCCCTATTTCTCATACAAAATCCCACGCCATCGCCCCTGCATCGGCATATTGACGTTGCTTGCCACGCCTTATGGCTTCTCTACACGATGGGCCAGCGCCGACCACTCCAAGGGACGCAGCCATGCGGTAGAATGAGATAGCAATATCACTTGCTCCCTCTAACGCATAAATGCGTCCCTTGGAGTGGCCGGCGCTGGCCCATCGTGTAGAGGAGCCATTAAACATAACAAAATTCGCAATACATTGCGTCTAACTTTAAAGTGTATTAAAAATCAAACCGCAAGTTATTTTTAAAATTCACTGAACAAATGTCGGTCAGCTGCCGTGCGAACGGGGCCTAAATAGGCACAAAATATGAAAAGTTTAAACTCTTGGCCGTCAATAGGTTTAAATGGTTCTGGCACAGATCAACCAGGCGGTTTTCTCTGTGGTCCGTTAAGAAATAAATAAATATACTCGAGTAAAAAGACGGTCAAAGTTCGAATTAATGGTTAAATTGCTATACCACTAATGCAACTAGATAACGAGATTGAGAGCGCTTTCACAATGCCCGATCCGATATCGGAAGTCGAATGGAAGCAAAATGTAAGACATCATTCTTTATACACATATACTACAACAAACATTATGCCTACACACACACAGGCATAATGTTTGTTGTAGTATGTGACCACTCGAGTCAGAGCGGCTACTGCGAAAACCGAAATTCGCAAATTGCGGGGATCTTTCGAATGAAGGCGTAATTAGAGTGACAGAGAAAAATCCCCGCAATTTGCGAACTTCGATTTTCGCGGTTATAGCCCAGCACCCGCGCCCCCGCTCGGCCTGACTACCTACGCGGATGTAGGATCCTACTACACCGGTGAAAACGATATACATTATTGTCTACATATTTTTGCAGCAATCAGCACAAGAACTTTCTTCGACATGATAATAGAGTCATCCGGTCGCCTCGAGCGGAGGTACTCCGACCTGGAGTTGCGCGAGGAACTGATGATGATCGTGATGGCGGGCACCGACACCTCCGCCGTGGGCGCCTCCTTCGCTGCCGCCATGCTGGCTCGCCATCCCCACATCCAGGAGAAACTACACAACGAGTAAGGACGTAAAATAACAGCTCATCAGCCACAGACTTTTTTGACTTACTCAAACTCAGCTGAGAGCGTACACGTACTTGGCTTTAATAATGTCATTGACTGTAGACTGACCTTACGGCAGGCGCGACTCACTCCGCGATTCCGTCGCTTTGCTACAGGTAGCTAAAAGTGCATCCGTTCGGCCCCAATTTTGGGGTTTGCCATAAGCCGCGCGTGGCGCTGTCGCCACCTAGCGGCCATATCTGTGCTGATCGTAATAGACGCGTTTTGTTAGAGAGTGAGTCTTCTGTACCTAGTACTATTATTTATTCTGTGCTTACGGGTACCTACTACGAAGTGGGCTACATTTTGGCGGTGGCGTGCGGTGTAAGTAATAAAAGTGCCCAGTACGATTCCCGCTTCAAAATTTACAGAACAAAATTAAATGAGTAATAAAATTATTCCATAATTTCATTCACCAGTAATCGAAATTATTTTAAAATATTTCATTCAACAGGTTAGATATGATATTCGGTGACTCGAACCGTGATTTGACCGAGGAAGATTTGCCGAAACTCAAATACATGGAGGCGGTCGTCAAAGAGACTTTACGGTTGTATCCTCCAGTGCCCATCACGGCGAGGGAAGTCACCGATGATGTGACATTACGTAAGAACCTTTATTCAGTCACCTTTTTGCATTTATAATTTCTGTGTTTACTGTTTAGACCACCAGTCTACCACACACACACGGAAAGTTATAATAATTAATAAGATAAGGTAATATCTTGTACGTCATACAATGAGGGTGATAATGATGGTTTACCTATAATTTGCCGTTAATTTTTCTGCAGATTTTCGTTTCACAGAAAATGTTTCAAGTAATTTCAAATCGCAAAATAATCTTTACATAGAATATTTACTTTAAATTTATTGTATGTACAACATTATAAGAAATATTAAATTACATAAATTACTAAAAGACATAAATAGGAATGTAAAACTAAAACTAACTACAATTAAAATAATTAAAACTAAAAATTAAAAATACCTATCAAAATTTGGTGCCCTCGGGAGGGTGCCCAACACGCAGGCAGCGTTCCCGCGCTGGATTGCGATGGCAATTCGCTGTGCGAGAAAGCTGCCCGCGCGGGGGTCACCCGTTGCCTCCCTCAACCTTTTCCCAAGCTCCTTAAGGAGCATGTGTGCGCCTCTGCCCCACGAACCAAGTGTCTCGACGCCAAATGCAACGAATTCGTATTGGGCGCCGAGACAGCTGTACTTGGCCACCTTTAGACGCTCCCGGGTGTCCGCCGCCGCGCCAGCACGCCTGCTGGTCGATGGGACGTAGGACGCCGCTAGCGTGTCAGCGCAAGTGGCGTCCCATACCAACGCACGACCCATCTTCCAGGGAATCAGTGACATCCCGTCAGGGCGCTTACCGTCGTTCCGCACTATTTGGGGCTCCAGAGCGGCGGGAACGCCGGCACTGACGAGCGCCCTTCTCAGGATGTCATTGAGGGCGGAATGGCGAGACAGGCGGCCGGCACCCGAAGAGCAGGCGAGCCCGTGGTGGCCGAGGTTATCCACTTCAGCGCCACATGAAGCACAGTTGTAGTCAGCACAGACAGCAACACCTAGCCGGAGACCAGCGGCTACGCGAAGCGTCTCTGGGTCTATAAAGGTGCCGGTGTTAGGCGAGGGATACGCGTGAAGCCACTGACCTGATTCTGGCCTAGATGAGGCCAGAAGCCTCGCTCGGTCCCTGCCTGTCGCGGTGTCCAGAAGTGTGTTTAAAGTATTTACTGATGCTATATCATCCCAGGCCCTTTGTATTTTCGGTCGAGACGGAAAATTTTGATTTGGTCCAGCTAGCCAAGCATTCGAGGCCTCAACCAGGCACGTGATCTCGCAGTTTGTAGCCGGAGAGGCTTTGAGAATATTACCTGCGAGATCGGAGGTGCTATGAATTGAGGCCAAGAATGCCGGCAAAGCAACACTTGAGATTTTACGGGTACCCAAGCCACCATACCTTATCGGTAAGGTGGCTTGAGTCCATGCCTGCTCGTTAAATCGGATGTTCAAAATTGATTCAATTTGGGATTTTAAAAGTAGGTCAAGAGGTCGGAGTAGATGGGGGTATTTCCAGATAGGACAACAGCGGAGCAGGTAGGTGAATTTTGGAATGAGTAAAAAAAAAAAATTTTTTTTTTCATTTTACTTTAAATAATTTTAGTTCGGATTAGTTACGTTTCACCAAAAATTTAAAACATTAGTTTTGTTTCAAGAACAATTTGTTCATGTAATCTCATTTCACAGAATCATCGATCTGTAGAAAAGTCACTTCTTATAAATACAGTTCACCAAAATTTAATATACAGAATAGTCATTTAGTCGAACATTATTTACTTAGTCGTTAATTTAACGTAATCTGCTTCTCTGGAAGGAATTCGTTTTTAGGGGTTGCCGTTCTACTCGTAACCTAACCCACTTTTCTGGCAACAGTTCCTTTTCTTGGGGGTCGCAGTTCTAACCTAACCTAACCCACTTTTCGGGCAACAGTTCGTTTTCTTAAGGGTCGCAGTTCTAACCTAACCTAACCCACTTTTCTGGCAACAGTTCGTTTTCTTGGGGGTCGCAGTTCTAACCTAACCTAACCCACTTTTCTGGCAACAGTTCGTTTCCATGGGGGTCGCAGTTCTAACCTAAGCTAACCCACTTTTCTGGCAACAGTTCGTTTTCTTGGGGGTCGCAGTTCTAACCTAACCTAACCCACTTTTCTGGCAACAGTTCGTTTTCTTGGGGGTCGCAGTTCTAACCTAACCTAACCCACTTTTCCAGCAAGGGTTCGTTTTCTTAGAGGTTGCAGCTCTAAAGTAACCTAAACTCCTGTTTTAGCAATTTCAATGAATACTAAGAGTATATGAAAGGTAATTTTGTAAAATAATAATCGTTGAAATTAATATTCTGTGAACTGTAGTGTCGCACAAATAATATTCAATGAATAATAATTCTACAGTCAGTCTTTTATTTTATTTAAAAATCTTTGAATAAATATTCTGAAGTTTAATCAAGTTACAAAATATGTTTCTTTGAAATGAATAATCGAAGAAACAGAACTAATTGCAATAAAAATCTGCGATCCGATTATTCTATGAATAATTTTCTGTATAACAAAATTCTGCAAAAAATTTGGCGGTAAAATAAGGGTACACCGATAAGGATAATATGAAAACATTGGGACGAGGGTAAAATATAGAACCCAATCACAGATGCAGAGTCTAGATTAAATACGAAAATTAACCAATAAGTCATTTATTAAACCTCACAAGACTATACAATTAATTGATCCATTACTGGCAAAAGTACCTACTCCCTAAGTGGATATATTATATGTACCTATTGTACCTGTTACAAGTGTTACGAGTATTAATAGACTATAGTTTAATTGTAGCTTTCTATTAATAGACCCCGACGGCTAATCCTTTGTCTATTGTTAAGTAAAACCGCACGCACTTACATTAAGTACCTTGCTGTTAGTAGGTACTTACCTTAGTTCGGACGTGGCTCCAAAACATAGATTTGTTATTTCCAAAGACTCGGATTCGGATTTCCGCAACGAATTAAAGTATTTCAACACAGAAGGGCGTAATTTAATTGCCTTTTTAACGAATTCCCAGCTTCTGGCACAACGTTGGTGAACGGGGTGACTGTGTTACTGAACATCTGGGCGATACACCGCAACCCCACCTTCTGGGGTGCTGACGCGGAGCAGTTCCGCCCGGAGCGCTTCCTGGAGGGGCCGCTCAAGCACCCCTCACAGTTCCAGCCCTTCTCGCTGCTCATGAGGAACTGCCTTGGTTCGTTTTTTACTGCATATGCATGCTTATTCATCATATCGGCTAGAAGGCATCCACTGCTGGACCTGTTGGTTTATGGTGCTCGATATGGTTTGGGAGAGTTATGAACAAAACTACAGGTCTGTTCTCGACCACAGGTTCTCTGCGTTCTTTTATTGTTCAGATCATCAGTCTACCTAATTGGGCCTTCTCTGATTGGGTTAGCTAACATAAACAGATGTCTGCCACACGAGAAGGTTTCTGCTCCAATGGCCAGCATAATACCTCAACATCACAATAGTTTTTATTGAAAAAATTCACGATTTTACTAATACTACTTATTCAATTTGATCCAGCACTGGATCGAATTGAGTGAATTGACTGCATGTAAGCAGCATTCTAATTTATTGTGTATGATTTTGTGGAGGGTTTTAAATTAGTTTATTTAAATTTGAGTACGTTGTTTCTAGGATACAAGTACGCTATGATGTCGACGAAGACTATGTTGGCCAACATGCTGCGCCGCTACAGGATATTGCCGCCTTCCCACATGGACGAACACGAGCTCCAGGAACCATTGAAAGTCTCATACGACGTCATGATGAGGGACATAGATGACTACCCAAGTAGCACAGATAGCTCTATAACTAATCACTTTTAGTTCTATCTAACGCTCTGCGCGTATTAAGACACTTATAACAGCACTATCGTGGTCCTACAGCTGTATAATAGATCTCAGTGATATTTATATAGCTTAGGGCTGATTAAAAGCTGCATTACCGCTCTGAAAACTACCATTAATACGCAAAGAGTGATATAAAGGTATATTTGCTACGACCCTATACAGCTTTAAGGGTTATCAAATGCTTTAACCGTTATAAGGTCTGTTTAGTGGATAAAATTACGCTATGTGCTGTATAAGGAGGTAATTGTGGACTTTTATTACGTTGACTTATTAAGGGAGCACAAGTGAACTATTATGAAGCTAATAGACGTATAATGGAACATATGTGGCACATAATACAGCTTGTCGCTGAACATGTTTACCGCTAAGCAGCTTTTATTACGCTGACTTTTAAGGGAGCACGAGTGAACTATTATGAAGCCAATAGACGTATAGTGGAACACACGTGGCGCATAATACAGCTTATAGCTGAATATGTTTACCGCTAAGCAGCTTTTATTATTCTGACTTTTTAAGGAAGCACGAATGAACTATTATAAAGCCAATAGACGTATAATGGAACACGTGGGGCGCATAATACAGCTTATCGCTGAACATGTTTACCGCTAAGCAGCTTTTATTACGCTGACTTGTAAGGAAGCACGAGTGAACTAATATGAAGCCAATAGACGTATAAATGGAACACATGTGGCGCATAATACAGCTTATAGCTGAACATGTTTACCGCTAAGCAGCTTTTATTATTGTGACTTTTTAAGGAAGCACAAATGAACTATTATGAAGCCAATAGACGTATAATGGAACATATGGGGCGCATAATACAGCTTACCACTGAACATGTTTACCGCTAAAGCAGCTTTTATTTCGCTGACTTATTATAAGGGAGAACGAGTGAACTATTATGAAACCAATAGACGTATAATCGAACACATGTGGCGCATAATACGGCTTAGCGCTGAACATGTTTACCGTTAAGCAGCCTATATACTACCATTGAGACTATCTGCATAGCGGCTGTTTAAACGTTCACAAGATGCCTTATAACTGTTTAGAGGTTCACTAGTGTATTGAAATAACGACTTGGACTTTATAGTGGTTCACTTAAGTATCTTTATCAGTCGTATGCTGCATATTAGAATTTTAATGGTTCACGTTGCTTTTTAACATTGACCGCCATTTTATCGTAGATAACCTACAAAATTGGTATTACTTTTTCAACTTTTAAGGGTAATAATATTTTTTTGTGCATGAGTTCTTAACCTAAATCATTAGTTTAGTACTTTCTATAACTTATTATTAACTTTTTATCTCATAATTCTGTCCAAACCACTGAGATAGTTTTTATACATAGCTTATTTATATGATTAATTTAAATAAATACTGATTATTTTCGTGGCGCACTGAAATTTTCTTAGATAATGTATATATATAATGTCAATAAACTTGCATTCCCAAACATCTTTCTCGCATTAATATATAAAAGATCATGTATAACTAAACACTTTAACAAAATGACTTATGGTGTCGTTGCGCTTGACGTTTTCGCTTCAGTATAAATATGTTCACCTCTGCGTTCGTCGTCAATGTCACTATACTAAATAATAGCTGTTTTTTAAGGCAGAGGTGTAAAAGTATGCTGTAAGTATTCATTATCTTTTATTCAGCCCAACGTCAATCTTTCCCGGTATTAGGGCGCACATGTGACATATTAGCTGAATAAAGGGTAACTGGTGGTCTCTTACCCAGTCAATATACACCTCTTATAACTCCTGTTACCCCTTATAATTCCGTTAAATTGCTGCTACAACGCTCTTAAGTAGCTATGTGAACTTAAGGCTGCTTAATTTGTGCCCATTTAAGAGTAATAAAAGCTGAAAAGACGCTTATACAGCTCATATGCAGCTTTTTTATCCAGCTTCAAGCGTATTCGTATTTCATTATGCGGCTGCTATACAGCTAATCTGTGCTACTTGGGTATGAAATAAGGCTAGAGTATAGAACAAAATACTAGGTCAGCAAGGGAAGGCCAAAATTTAAATTGATCCAATGACCAGAACAATCTGAGGTACATTGTACTAAGTTATTATGCACAAAATCGGAAACGATTAAATAATAGTGTCTGCCAATTATCGGAAAAGTAAAATGTCTCTATTTTCAATGACCAATAAAGCACTCAATAGTAAATTTCGACGGTTGTTTTGATACCTCTGCGGGCCCTGGGCCTTGCGATTGCCATCGCCGCCGCCACTCCTGTCTGATAAAATAAGTAGTATATAATATATATGGTAATTAAATTAACGTTGTAATCTAGAAACCTAAATGGACGAGTCCGTTAGAAAACATATTTTAAGAATGCGAACTCAACATGCCGAGGTTTGATGTCATAATTTACTAATCTGCATAGTATTTACTTAGAAAATCCGATATCGAAGGGTGTATACTTACGTATAAGCGCTACTTGTCTTTACTTCTTGTCAGTACTCATTTTTGTCTGGTTGGGAGTCTGGACCTTTTTTTTTTTTATTATGAATGGGCTTACTCATGGCCACAGACTAGCCGAGGCGTAGACGTGGCCTACGATGGAGCGAGCTCGCCCAGAAGGTGCCTGTTCACTCTTGATTTGAAGGTTGCCGGGTTATAAGAACACGGAAATATAGACGCCGGCAAGGAATTCCATTCCTTGGCAGTGCGCATAAGGAAAGTAGAAGCAAAGCGCTTCGTGCGAATTGGTGGAATATCTACCAAGTAAGGATGGAAACCGGTCGTGCGTCTAAAAGTCCGATGGTAGAATGGGGACGGTGGAATAAGCTCGTGTAGCTCTTGGGCACA
Source organism: Cydia fagiglandana (assembly GCF_963556715.1). NCBI lineage: Eukaryota > Metazoa > Arthropoda > Insecta > Lepidoptera > Tortricidae > Cydia > Cydia fagiglandana. The sequence goes on along the minus strand of NC_085934.1, from coordinate 22,023,926 downwards.
CTCCCCGAAGTGCAACCTGTAGAATACCGACAGGCTGGCGACTTTCCGCCGATGGGCCAAAGACTGAAGCTTAGCCGTTAGCTTCTTGTCGCCAATCATCCTCCTGGCTCTGCGCTCCACTGAGTCCAAAGCGGCGAGTTGGTATTTAGCTGAGCCATCCCACAGGTGGCTGCAATACTCCATACACGACCGGACTTGAGCTTTGTAAAGTGTTAGAAGCTGTCCAGGTGTGAAGTATCGCTTCACCTTATTTAGGACGCCCAGCTTTCTGGCCGCAGTTTGTGCTTTAGACTCAATGAAGCTGCCGAAGCTGAGGACTGAACTCAGCTCCATGCCGAGGAGTTCCAGGCTGTCGGCAATAGGTACAGATGCACCCCGGAAAGAAGGAGTCAGGTCGAATGGACTCCGTTTTGCGGAAAATAGACACGTCTGCGTTTTGGAGGCATTGAACGTGACCAGATTGTCATCACCCCACTGGGAAACGAGACTAAGGGTCAAGTTCATTCGCTCAACCATGGCCTCTCTCTGTGAACGTATATCCTCCCTGCTGTCCCCTGCACCAGCCAAATATCTCTCAACAACCGTACTGTCATCTGCATAACCTACAATGCTGGGTTGCAGCATGTCGTTAATGTGGACCTAATCGATTCGGGCATTAATTACTACATTTTAGTAATAAATGAAGTAAAAATCATATCACCAAAATATTTTCATGGAACATATTGCCAAGACGAAATGAAAAGGGTCGCACTGTCAAAAAGTTAGCGTATCAAAAAGTGACCATATTATGTTATGTACTTATGTGGGATACTAGGATAACATGGAATATATTGGTAGGGTGCGTCATATTCTAAATAAATTGAAATGTTAAGTGGTTTCGTTTGTTTCATTTGTATTCTGCCTCTTTCGCACTCACTCATGGTATGTTCATAAAGGTGGGCTTCCCTTTTACACACTTCAGCTATTTTTAAGCGTAAGCGTCACTGAAGATCTGTTTGGTAATTTTGAAAAAAATTCAAACTTGCCGCCTTGCCATGATGATGATGATGATGAATGTGAGTCTGTAGGTACTTAATCCTTAAAACATTGGTTTTAAATTTTTGCAAATAATCCATAACAAATCTTAAATTAAAAAATTCCTTAATAAAGACATACCTATTAAGTTACACTTTAACATTACTTATCTACGTTCATAACATTTTTGATCGATATTACGTGTTTTACGTGTGTGTGATTTTACGTGTTTACGTGTTTTGAATACATGTCATCAAGTTGAATATCAAGGGCCAGGGCTATTAGGGGTCATCCATTAATTACATCACACGTTTAGGGGGAGGGAGGGGGTCAAGAAAATGTGACATATTGTGACATGGGGGAGGGGGGAGACACAAACTTTGTGACGTCACTTTAACGTCATGAGTAACCGAAAATTTATTTAAATTATTTTATTCGCTGTACATTTAAATAACAAGTTTTTAAAACGATAATCGTTTTTATTCGTTTAATTTTCTTTCCTAAGCAGTTTTGGGTTATAAAATTACTAATATTTATATCGTCAAAAATATTTTGATAAAATATTAATAATACTTAGGTACTGTTTACTTCATTCGATTTGGCGATTTTGTAGAAAAAATGTGACGTCACACTAGGGGGGAGGGGTTTGCCAAATGTGACCAAGTGTGACAAGGAGGGGGGGAGGGGTCAAAAAACCTAGAAATTCGTGTGACGTAATTAATGGATGACCCTTATAACCGCGAAAATCGAAGTTCGCAAATTGCGGGGATTTTTCTTTGTCACTCTAATTACGCCTTCGTTGGAGTAAAAGAGAAAAATTCTCGCAATTTACGAATTTCGGTTTTCGCGGTAGCCGCTCAGATGCAGAAGGCGGTGATTATTGACACGGCGCGGATATTCAATTACACAAACAGGATTGCCGCGATATAATTTCATTGTTTACCTTTAATTACGACGTTTCAGCTGAGTTCTACCAGCTGCGGTCACGGAAAGACTGACATCCCAGCAAATGTCAACGGAGATATTAATAAAACACCACTAAACTAGGTACCCGAAAAAATAGTTTATAAAAATGTGTAAGTCAGTATAACTCCAACAAATGCAGCACAAACATTTATATGTGGCAGCACCAACACACTCCTGAAGGTGATTGCGGAAAGGGTCGATAGCCCTCTTATAACTCACTGGATGACAATGCATGTCCGATCCAATGAGCATTATATGTTTTACTAACACTAACATTAACGTTTATCTTTATAGTCTTATATTTCTTTGTTACCTACAGTTACCGACTAATACTTAATTTTGTAGACAATAATATGGATACCTGGCCGTGTCTGAAATAAATCAGAAATCAGAAATATTTATTGTGTAAAAGTATAGTATTGTTGGATTTAATGAAATATTTTCATTTCATTAAATCCAACAATCGTATGTTCCGTTTCCACAATCTTCCACCGATCTTCCTTTGTTTTTCTATTCCTCATCTTTTTTCATTATATTTTTTAAATTTGTAAGTTTCCCGCCAATGGGCGGGTCGTTGCCCATGCCAACGCTAAAGGCCGTAACACACTATCGCACCGAACCGTCACAACGGTGCGATCCTACTGTGGCTCGGAGTAATTAACAATGGAGACGCCATGTCTAAAATTTTCGGTACAAAATAGTCTGCCGTTTTTTGCGGGGGAGGGGCACATCAAATGTATAGGTACGTCATGTCAGATAAACGTCAGTCCATACATATGGTTGACATGTAGTTGACCATTGGCCGCCTATTTTCGACAGAGGGGAACGCCTGTTAATGGCGGCTCCATTGTTAATTACTCCGAGTACTGTGGTGCGCACCAGTATTATTATTACCTGTCAGTTGGTGCGACGTGCATACCCACCGCACCACTATTAATAATAATTATGTGCGATGGAAGCTTACACACTATCGATACGTGCGCCGCACCGCGACCTGGTGCGAAAGTGTGTTATGGCTTTAATAGCTTCATGAGTGGAACCAAGGCCCCAATGCTGTCTGTCCTCTTTGACGGCGCAGCAACTAGTATCATTTCTCTCTCCTTGCTCTTTTAAAAATGCCGTTTGTCAAAAAAGGACAACCATACTGTTGACAAGATGGACTTCAAATCCAGGTGTCCCTTTTTTAGGTAGAACCAGGTTGTGTATGTGTGCGTAAAAACGTATATGTGTGCTCTTTTAGGGATGTGAAAAGTCGATTTTAATCATGTTATATATCGATAAACGCTACACAGCGGAACGAAATAGCGATTAATTGAAGCTTCAATATCTTCGTTAAACATAAACATAATTGAAATGCTAATGGATAATGAATATATTATAATATAATAAAATAATTCAATTATTGCGGAACACATATTTTAGTAGGTATAGTTGGTCAAGCAGATCGTGTCAGTAGAAAAAGGCGGCAAATTTCAAAAATGTAGGCGCGAAGGGATATCGTCTCATATAAAATTTGAATTTCGCGCCTTTTTCTACTGACAAGATTTGCTTGACCATCTATATTTATGTATTTTAATTAAATATCTGAACTTTCCCTTGGTTCCCTGCTGGGGCGTGACTATAAAATTGTGATCTGATAACCACAATAAAGAATAAAAGCGTTTTTGTTCATTTTAGGTATCGTTAAACCTTTGAAGTAAAATTAAAATTGCAAGAAATGTCGATAGTTTATCGACATGGCTACAGCAAGGTGTTTCCACATTGTTAATCGTACACTAAACAAAAGTGGTCCCAGTGACAGTGCAGTGACAGCTCGCTTGGACGTCATCTCTGTATATTATATATCTATGAGTGGAACAGAACGATGGTAGAATATTTTAGTCTTTGTAATGGCAACAAAAACAGTAGTTTTCTTTTCTTAGCAATTTTTACGTCCTGGTAACACTGAGAATTAGTGCAGCTATTTTTTTGTGCAAGGCACACGTATCTGGCGTGTGTAGTGTTTTCTCTTGGCTGTTCACGGCTAAATCCGTCTAATTTTTATTCAATGTGTATGGCTGTGGTGGTAAGTGAACTGACAATTATATTTCTGATTTCATTGCATTTTCTGTGTGAATTCCACTGTTATTTGTGAAGGTCGCGCCCTCCCAGCGATAGACGTCACCAGCCAAGCGTCATGAAACGATCTAAAATTAAAATTATATTCACATTTTCCTCTGAATTCTACCTAATAAATTCACTCTGGACACGGTCACTACTCACTAGGTCTTCGTCGTTTGATTTAGAAAGGGAGTGTAGGCTAAACCTTACAAGAGGTCCAAGTTACAGGTGTCCCTTACTTGTTAGGTGTCGGAGGTGGTTGTATGTTGTATGATAGTAATTGTCTTCCGTGTGATTGTAATTATTGTAACATTTGCGACCATTTTTTATTGTTGTTGAATAGTGCGCAGCTCGAAGACGGCGCTCCGAATGACTCACGCCCTGATTCAGTTAGAACTTAACATACTTCTCGTTAATTCACGCCTATGATACGATTCACGGCTTTGATAAGTAGTATGTTTTGCTACTAAGAGGCAATAGCATAGAATTGAGTATGCATGGCGTCGGGTAGACAGTTTTAAATATTTTCTTGAGTTTAGAATTGAAATTGTGAAGGTTTTCCTTGTTTTCATAGTATTTTATGTGTTTAAATAGACATGTATTATAAACACTTGTTTTGCAAAGGAATTTTAATGTTTTTATACAAAATATCCAAGCAATACTAGAAAACTTATTGAATCTTTTCATTCTTAGTCCAAAGTCTTTAGAAATCTTGCTACATTAGTTTGACATTTCTTGACTACCTACATTGTGCCTCATAAATTTATAAACAACCATTGTGTTCTTTGATAATAGCCATTGTCATTACATTGTTTTACTTTTATGTCAAACAATGTTAAACCAGGATCATTGCTTTAATGCCCCTTACTAATCTTTTACTTTTTAAATACTAGTAACTTTATGAGCTGCAGACCTCGTGATCATAGCTTAAAACTGAGTAAAGGCTCCACCATTTTGAAAAAATCCAAAAACTGAATCAACAGTGCGGCCAGTGTCCTGGGGAATATGTCCCAGGTGACATTAGGGTTCGACACAAATTGATTAAGTACCTATGTAAATATTTATTGTGATTATGATATTACTTGTAAATCTTCAAATCAACAAATAATATTATATTTGAGTATTGAACCGGTTCATAACACAACATTTCAAGAAAATTGTTTGAATATCTGGACATAGGAAAGCATTTTTGCCAAGTTGAAGTTGAGATCTTCGCTAACCCTTGGTCAATAACCAAGTGAACAACAAAATGTTATAGTATCTAACTCATCATCATAGGCCTTTTCGTCTATATCAGACGATTTATGGTGTAACACCGTTTTTGGTGGCTAAATAGACCGATGCGAGATCGACATGGTCTACCACAGGTCTGACAAGAGAAGTTTGCGGAAACCGGTACTGAGACACCTTGTCGTCGTCTTTGCCTCTTGTCAGCAAGTGCGGCGAACCAGGTCTCATCACAAAACTTGCGACCCTCCACAACACGTTTGCGCCATTCCGTCCGCTGCTCTGCGAGCTTCTCCCAGTCTTGGTGGTCTATATGGAAGGCAATCATGTCCCTCTTTGCGCAATCTTTAAAGCGAAGCAATGGCCTCCCAACGTTACGTTTTGCATTCGCAACCGCACCAAGAAGAACACGACGAGGTAGTCGAGAGGGTTCCATCCTGTGCACACAGTATCTAACTAAACATGCCCATATCCATCTACTTCTGTGACAAAGGAAAATGTTTGTCAACAAAAATTCCATTCCATATCAAATGTAGCCTTTTTTGGCTTGAACAACTGTTACGCAGTTATTTTTTAGCCACTGTGTATCTCTTCTTCCTCGCGTTATCCCGGCATTTCGCCACGGCTCATGAGAGCCTGGGGTCCGCTTGACAACTAATCCCATGATTTGACGTAGGCACTAGTTTTTACGAAAGCGACTGCCATCTGACCTTCCAACCCAGAGGGTAAACTAGGCCTTATTGAGATTAGTCTGGTTTCCTCACGATGTTTTCCTTCACCGAAAAGCGACTGGTAAATATCAAATGATATTTCGTACATAAGTTCCGAAAAACTCATTGGTACGAGCCGGGGTTTGAACCCGCGACCTCCAGATTGCAAGTCGCACGCTCTCACCGCTAGGCCACCAGCGCTTCCTCGCTCGCGCTTTTTAGCCACTGTGTATATGCACCTAATATACCTACCTATCAAATAAGGATTACTTTTTTGTGTAATTTTTTTAAGCTGTGAAAAGCTTAAAAAAATTACACAAAAAAGTAATCCTTATTTGATAGGTTTGCAATCTTTTGCTGTAGAACCATACAATTCGCATGTTGACTTACTTGAATTACTGGTAATATTAGAACTGATTTATAAATATGTAGGGCAGTTAATTAACATTCAGGCACCTTAATAATCATGATTTAGAAAATTTTACTTTAAAAATATTTTTTTAATTACATGCGCGTTGCTGATCGTGTATTTACAGTCAAAATAAAAATACGGGTGCATAAATCATGCAAAAATATGTCCCATAGCTCTTATGTCAGCGAATTAAGAACTATGGGACATATTTTTGAGTAAGTTGTCTACCACCCATATTTTTACACTTACTTTTCATTATTCAATCGACCGCAGTTTAGTTTTAATTCTCTTCGGTCTCAGTATGAGCTTAAATATTTCATCCCTTCCCAGACAAAAGCTTTTTTACCTTTTGCATTATATTGACCCTGAGTTACCTGGGCTTGAATGGCACGTACGGTCAATGACCCCCCGCCGTGACGTCAACACGCACATTTAATTGTAGCGTAATGGAAATTAACGCGTATCGTCCTTGTAATAGAGCTCTATTTTGAACAAGAGTGTTTTTTGTGAACTCATGCGTTGTGTCAGGAGTTTTGACTATGCCATCTATCCTTGTCGCGAGTTCGTTGGTATAAACAACCATACAGCAGAATGTTTAATGAAATAACATATTTCTTTGATGAATAGATACAATACTATTTTGCTTGAATACTTGTAAACAACAATTGTTATTAACGGGTAAATTGTATTGGGATAATTTCGGAAGCGGGAATGCCAAATATGTATCTATAAGCACTTCATACTTTAGCGTCACATACGCTACTTACTGCAATGCTTATGGCATCTTTCTTAGGATCGGATGGTATTCCACCTATCCAATTTCTTTGTCCAATGTGTACTGCGTCTTACATTTTGCTCATAAGAGCTTGTTGCTAGGCCTACATGAATAAAGTATATTTTGATTGATTGATTGCTCAATGAGAGAGTGAGACGCAATGGCAGACAAAGAAATTGCACAGGTGGAATACCACCCTTACTGTTGCTTGAGTGTTGCTACAATAGAAAGTGTTTTTAGTCTAGTAGAAAGTCATTTTTTTAAATTACCTCACTTCCAAAATCACCCCAATGCACAATAATATTTTTATCCCATCACCTTATAAAACAAAGTCCCCCGCAGTGTCTGAGTATGTCTGTTTGTTCGCGATAAACTCGAAAAGTACTGAACGGATTTTTATACGGTTTTTACCTATCGATAGAGTGATTCGAGGAAGGTTTGGGTATAAAATTTGTTAAGGTTTCATCCATGCGCTCGGTTAGTCATTAATATTTCGCTAGTTATTAATATTTCGCCCACAAACATTAGTTTATAATTGCAAACAGCTGTTGTTGAAAACCATTTCAAATAGCTTCAAACATTAAACAGCTTAGCAACTGGCTAACTAGTCGATGAATTACTAAACCGTTCCTAGTATCAAGCCTACATTTCTCACAACAGTAACCTAAGCTAGGCACGTGTAACGTAAAATGTTACCTTATCGCAGAACTAGCGGTTAGTATCATAGCGGAAGCAGTTATAAAGTTGACCCAAATTTTTTTTATTAAGCTATGAGCTTCATCACATATGTTCCTTGAGTAATTCTAAGCATTTCAAGCCTGGGAGGCAATAAGAAATGTGTGTCTACTCGGATTTGTAATGGATTCAAACTTTCAACCCCTTTTTAACCCTGTTAGGGGATGAATTTTACAAAACGCTGAAATTACTTTTCCTGTATTTTAATAATATCCCCAAATAAGGACTGTATCGTTTATTATAAATACAGATAAAACCTGGTCTAACTGTTGACGTGTGTATTATTTTGTATTACTATGTTCTTAAGGTATAATCTGGGGGTATTTTTAAGACATATCTGATATAAGAATGTTTTACATTTATTTTATTTTAGGGACTTTATGATGATTTTAATACCTTCTAGCAAATGTAATTCGGACAAGCCTATCGAGCTTAATTTGAGACTATTTCACCGATTCCTTAGTACGATTTAAAGAAACAAAAGGTTAATATGCTGCCAAAATATGCCATCTAAGTGTCCTTTTCATGATTGCTCAATTGAACATCCACAGAATAAATGTGGTGTATTTTATCTTTACATGAAAACGACTTTTTATGCAACATTTTGGATTCCCGTCAATTTCTGACGCCAGGGAAATGACGGAAACAGCTAAAAGAATCTACCGAAATCCAAAGCCTAACGGACATTCATGGCGTTGAACCATGGCTAGAACAGGTCGATAGAAACGCTCCATGATGGTTATATTGTATACCAAAGTCGGGGTTGTCGTAAGTAACATGCCATATTTTCAAAAAGGCCACCAAGCACAGATCCAAAACTTTTTTTCCAACTAAAAGAAATGATTAGACTATGCCCAGATGTTTCGCTTTACGAATCATATGTAATTGCTGTTTACATAGTACGATTTTTTTTGTGTAATACAGTGAAACCTGGTTAAGTGGGACCTGGATAAGTGAGAAACCTCTATAGCTGGGACTCATGGTGCGGTCCCGACACTTTAGCACTGAATTACCTCTGTTACTGAGAAAAAACGAACCTCTATAACTGGGATTCGTTATTGTGATTTTATAGTCACATTTACCTCTATAACTGAGACAGAGAGTGTATTTTACCTCTTTTACTGAGACTATATTTATAAGATTACATTTTCCTAATTGTTTTTTGGAATTTTATAGGGAATTGACTTCTGTATCTGAGATAACGTCAATCTATGACCTCTCTAACTTACTTAGACTTCATTGTCAATCCACAAATTCTTCAACTCTTAGTCAATCCACAAATTCCGCATTTGCCTAATTGTGTCTAAACAACTTCAAGTTTGATTTAGTTAATTTATGTAAGTAGTTAAAACTATCGAAACGAAAGCTGAAATGTTGATAAGTAACACGAAAAAATAAATTTTCATTTATTAAATTTCTAATACGCATTGAAATTCAAATTTAATTTATTAATTCAAAGAAATATTTAAACAGACTAAAAAAATATTTAGGGACAAGGATTATTTTACCTTATTTATTTTTAAAGATAATTACTAAATACCCTATTAACCACCTCTATAACTGAAATATACTCTATTCTCACCTCTATTAATGGAACCCTCTGTAAATGAGACAGAAATTTATTTGTACCTGGCTAACTGGGAGCCTGGGTATAAGGTATAAGTGGAAAACCTCTTTAAGTGAGACAAATTTGCTCGCCCCTTGAGATCTCACTTATCCAGGTTTCACTGTACAGTGAAACCTGCTTAAGTGGGACCTGGATAAGTGAGAAACCTCTATAGCTGGGACTCGTGGTGCGGTCCCGACACTTTAGCACTGAATTACCTCTGTTACTGAGAAAAAACGAACCTCTATAACTGGGATTCGTTGTTGTGATTTTATAGTCACATTTACCTCTATAAGTGAGACGGAGAGTGTATTTTACCTCTTTTACTGAGACTATATTTATAAGATTACATTTTCCTAATTATTTTTTTGAATTTTATAGGGAATTGACTTCTGTATCTGAGATAACGTCAATCTATGACCTCTCTAACTTGGACTTCATTGAACGATTTCCGTATTCTTACTAACTTTTAGTCTATCCACAAATTCCGCATTTGCCTAATTGTGTCTAAACAACTTCAAACTTTGATTTAGTTAATTTATCTAAGTAGCTAAAACTACCGAAACGAAAGCTGAAATTTTGATAAGTAACAAGAAGAATTAATTTTCATTTATTAAATTTCTAATACGCACTGAAGTCCGTATCAAATTTAATTTAATTTTGACATATCTATCCATTGGAGAATCATTCAAAATAAATTCAAAGAAATATTTAAACAGGCTTAAAACATATTTTGGGACAAGGATTATTTTACCTTATTTAGTTTTTAATATATTAATTACTAAATACCTTATTAACCACCTCTATAACTGAAATATACTCTATTTTCACCTCTATTAATGGAAACCTCTGTAAATGAGACAGAAATTTATCTGTACCTGGCTAACTGGGAGCCTGGGTAAGTGGAAAACCTCTTTAAGTGAGACAAATTTGCTCGTCCCTTGAGATCTCACTTATCCAGGTTTCACTGTACTTATCTTGTTCGCAAACCGTAAATTTTCTTGTAGTATTTGTCCGAAATCGTTGTAGTTACTCGGGAGGATTGGGTAAATATTGTCCAAACCATATGCTTTACGTGATCTCCCAGGACGAAATGTTACTTATTATTAAAGCACTAATTAAACTATATGTGTAATTTTTTAATAAAAACATAATACCAGAAAAAACGGCTAAGTAAAGTTGTATTTATAATAAACGATACAGTCCTTACAAAGATTCAAGTCCCGCGTTCGAAATTTTTTTTGATATCCATACAAACTTTCAACCCCTTTTTCACCACCTTAAGGGATGAATTTTCAAAAACGCTGAAATTAGTTTTCTTGTATTTTAATAATATATCGTTTTACGAAGTTTCAAATTCCTAGCTTAAAATAAAACTTGAACCCCATACAAACTTTCATCCCCTTTTTAACCCCCTTAGGGGTTGAATTTCTCAAAATCGCTTCTTATCTCTTGTACACTTTATAAATGTAATCTAGTGTGCAAATTTCAACTTTCTATCTTTTGTAGTTTCGGCTCCGCGTAGCAAAAATCTCCAACCAAATTTTTCACCTTTTTACGTTTTTCTTGTAAAATTACTATGAAACTGAAAAAAACAAATACCAGCAATGAATTCTACGTCTTTGGTTTATACGAAAATGATACCAAACTTGCCCTAGTACCCACCAGGATCAGAATAGATTTTTTTTAAAGATGACGGGTGGCGGCCGTCTTTGTACCCCACCCTCCCCCCCCACCCTAGGCTAGAAATGCTTAGAGTTACTCAAATATCAGATGTGATAAAGCTCATAGCTTAATAAAAAATTTTTGGGTCATGTATGGCAGCGTTACATAACTGATTCCAGTATCATCATAGTATTGATTCAAAATATAGTCTTTTCAAAAGTATTCCATTTCAAACAGCTTCAAATATTAATCATAGCAACTAGCTAGCACTTAGACTACTTAGAGCATTTAATAACTGGAGTCGCCTTTAAGAACTTTACTCCTCTGCCGAAAAACTTGCACAAATGTGCAAACTTTTGTATGGACTGACACTGACTGATACATTTGATGTCCCATCCCCCGCAAAAATCGGCAGACTGTTTCCAGCCATGACGTCTCCAGTTCCTAAATGCTCTAACCTTTAGCCGCCCAGAGGCCTATAAAACGTTCCCCGTTCCATTCTAATTTGAATCGTTATTTTGAGAAATCAAAATTGCATTTGTTTTGGCAAGTTTTGACGTGTGGGCTGCTAGAGGCTAAAAGCTAGCAGCTAGCGCAACTCGATGTACATAGGTATTTCTAAACCGTTCCTAGTATCCAAGCCTACAATTCTCGCAACAGTAGCCTAAGCTAGGCACGTGCAACGTAAAATGTTACCTTATCGCGGAACTAGCGTTTAGTTTCATGGAAACTAGTATTGTGGGATATGACGCCATTTAACTGATAGTCATATTGAATTGTAGGCCGTGAAATCTCATACTAATACAGAGTACAGACTGGTATTTAAAATGATGGCATTTTAAACTGTCCCGATGAAGTTGGTTCTTTTTTATGGTTCCGTACCCAAAGGGTAACAAAGGGAGATTACTAACACTCGTGAATACTGAAATTTTCACAGATGATGTATTTCTGTTGCCGTTATAACAACAAATACTAAAAACAAAACAAAATAAATATTTCAGTGGGGCTTCCATACAACAAACGCGACTTCTTTGCAGTTTTTTGCGTAATGGTACGGAATCCTTCGTGCGCGAGTCCGACTCCGCACTTAGCCGGTTTATTATTTACTAAAAGCTATTTAGAGTCTATTATATTCGTTGTCCTTTTAATAGGTAGTGGCAAGGGAGAGCGCTAATGGGTCCCCGACCCGGCCTTGATGGGCGGTTGACCTGCGCGGGCGACGGCCTATCTTTTACTTTGTCTCGTAGCGGTATTTGTAGTCCTTGTTAATTTTACATTTTTGACTAGCCTCCGCTTGATGCGACTTTGTCCGTAATCTCCGTATGAAAGTCCACTGAGAGAAAAATTAAAAAACAACCAGGAATTAAAAAACAGTTCTGTACTGGGGGAAAAAATGAAGTTTTAGTAATAATTATGGACGTTTCACTATTTCTGTAAAGTTTATTTATTTCTACAAACAGCTCAGTAATCCCAAATATAATTTCAACAAACAGATAATAGAAATTGCAAGAACTAATAGAAATTGCAAAAGTCAATTTGTTCCTATTAGTTAACTCTCCTTGTCCCCGGATTAAGTTTATTTTTGTAATTCTAAGTGTGTTTTTGTTGTACTTTTCTCTGTGTCCTTAATAACTTTGGGTTGAATTCTATAACATGAAAAACGCACGTTACAAAAATTTGAAGGTTCTAACGTTTAAGTATATGCGAGTGTGATATCGAGATAGGAATTGAATCTACGAAATTCTTTGTGTATCCTATAGCGTTACTTTATATTGAATTACTTTCGACTGATATATGATTCTTAACTATGACCTCTTTGTTTGACATAATTATTGAAAGTCATAATGTCAGATTATCATAGTCATAATTCTAAAACCGTTAACTTTTCAGAATTTTCGTAAGGTTATCCTATAGGTAGGTTAGGTTAGGTTTGTTTTATGGCAATCCTGAAAAGTTACGCGTTTCTGATAAAACCAAATAATGACTGAAAATGCAAATAATGACATAATGACTTAAAACTTTATGGGAAACAATAGAGATTCAATTCTAAGTCTATAATAAGTCAATCTCAAGTCTGACGAAGAAATCGTGGCGTATTTCCAATTCGCTAAAATGCTTTAACGCAAAGTTAGCAGTTATTTTAGGATTCCCGTTGTTATTTAAGAGCTTAACATTATCGTGACAGTAAAAATGTCTGCAATATCATCAAACCATGATTTACAGGTTTATGACTACGACTACGTACGGCGAAGGTCGAAGGTTTACGAGATTTTTGCCCCTTAATATTGATCAAACTTGAATATTTCTGAGTAAATATTTTAGTACGCATAAATCTAAGGCAAATATTTTCTCGCATACATTATGAAGACTTTGCTTTATTTGTGTAAGGTTTAGGTTTTGTTAGACTAGTATTGTTTTTAAAAACGTTTGTAAATATAAAAAAAAAACTTGAGTACCGTAAACACCCCAATAATCTCAATGTTAAGACCCAATATTCGACACCTTACTGTCAACTTTATTGCTATGCCATTTGTAATTGCAAATGTCGATTATTGGAGCTGTGTCGGGCATTGGAGCCTCTACGTTAGTTCATAAGATCATATATTACCTATGGACTTTCTAGTTAGTTCTCTCATACTTTAAAACCATTTCTGCATTTCTGTTTCTTCTAAAATTATAAACAAATAGCTTCGTCTGGAAAATAAGGAAAACGGTCAACATATCTGAAGACAACAACAACTAACCAAGACAAAAAATGCACGCACACTGCAGCAGTTTCCATTCTTATTAATACGAGAATACACGCAACGGCTGCGCAAGAAAAAATGGCGGCATATAAGTGTTTACATTTAAATGGCAACCCAATGATAGCCAAGCATAAAAACCTAAGGTCGTTGCTCCAGAATCCTGTCGGACTGGCCATCGTACAGTCACCAATAATATACACATCGAAGGCAGCAGAAATATGTGACACGATCAAGGCAGCAATAATATGTGACACGATCTTATTTGTAGAGCCATAAGAGCGTGTCACAAATTTTTGCGGCCTTCGAAGAGTAAATATATTTTTGCAGGTGACTGTACCAGTGACAATGAGCATCCGTGATTATCAACCTTATGCCGCGTGCCGTCGCAAAAAGTTTTAAATAATTGTCAATTAAACAATGAAGAGTGGCACTTGATGATGAAATGTATTAATCTCGTTTTAAAGTATGGGGTTTTCAGTTTCCGTGCTAAATCGGTTTGCGGAACACTTATTTGTTTATGATTTCATAAAATTATAATATTTTATGATTTCCGTCGGCATAAAAACCAAGGGTCGTTGCTCTTGCTCCAATTTAGAGTCCTATTTCGATGGGGTGATCGTACTAGATTTATCGATGATCAATAAAACTACATAGTTACCTTTTAGAAGCATAAGAAATCACCATTTGTCGCTTTTCGGTGAAGGAAAACATCATGAGGAAACCGGACTAATCCCAATAAGGCCTAGTTTACCCTCTGGGTTGGAAGGTCAGATGGCAGTCGCTTTCGTAAAAACGAGTGCCTACGCCAAATCGTGGGATCATGAGCCGTGGCGAAATGCCGGGATAAAGCGAGGAAGAAGGAGAGAAGAAATTACCATTTGATTCTATTTCTGATGAATTAAACCCTGCCACCGGCTCTGATATATACACGATCACGACCACTCTGAAAAGAGTGTGACGACAAAGAAGAAGAAATCTCATTGAGTGCTCGTTAGAATCGACTATGAAAGCTAACATTTTTGTCAAAAGCATATTTGTTTTGTACCATTTTATAGTATTCCCAGTCGTCCAGAATAAAAAAAAACCGGGCAAGTGCGAGTCGGACTCGCGCACGAAGGGTTCCGTACCATAATGAAAAAAAAAAAGCAAAAAGAAAACGGTCACCCATCCGAGTACTGACCACTCCCGACGTTGCTTAACTTTGGTCAAAAATCACGTTTGTTGTATGGGAGCCCCATTTAAATCTTTATTTTATTCTGTTTTTAAGTATTTGTTGTTATAGCGGCAACAGAAATACATCATCTGTGAAAATTTCAACTAGCTATCACGGTTCGTGAGATACAGCCTGGTGACAGACAGACGGACGGACGGACGGACGGACAGCGAAGTCTTAGTAATAGGGTCCTGTTTTACCCTTTGGGTACGGAACCCTAAAAAGAACGGTCTTTACTCCAGAAAAGCTCACACAGGCAATCTTAAGCTTTACTGATGATTGATGACATGAAAGATCTAACCTCGTTATTAAGTACTAATGTTGTTTACCGTTCGATTCTGAAATTTGTGTTTATTGTTCTACTACAGATTTTTATAGAATCCATATTTTTATTTTTAGGTCATAAATGCGGGCCATCGTACTCTGCCTTTATGTCGATGATTGATGAAAGATTTAACCTCGTTTTGAAGTGATATGGTGTTTACCGTTCGAGTATAATCCTTGAGTTTTTATGGTTTTACCGCATACATTTACATGATAGGGTATATTGGATTTTGAGAATTTTTAATCTTGTTTATTTTACATTGTTTTTCTTGTCAATCTAGGCCTTAGGTCCTTATAAATTATTTTTATAGTCAACGTACCTACTGCGAAATGTGATAATTATGTTGTTGCCAAAACAAAACTGCTATCCTCCTGAGCCCCTTCTTTGATTGAGTAACTAAAGGGTACCAAATTCAAAACCAAAACATATGGGTCTCAGAAGCAGGTGGTTTATGTCCAGGTTTTCATATTCTAGCAGTTACAAATTCTATACGTACTTATTTATAGTGGGTATATATCAGGGGTCGGCAAACGTCTTTCTGCGCGTCCTCAGTCACCTGGACAAATTAAGATTGGCGTGACCTTTGAACTCTGACCCTGATTATTTCTACTAACGTTGGTTCTTAGAAGTTTTGCGACCCCTAATATAGATGATTTATCGTGGTTTATATGTAATGTAACCTAGTTTTCGAGTGCTATCACCCTGGCTCTAAGTTTTCCCGTTGGCACGTTCTAATCGTTGTTATTGAGTATTATTTATGGTTTTTGCCGACGTTTTCGTGCCGTATTAGTAAACGTTGTGTAGGCATTGGTTTTAGAATGCTAGAATCCTTTTATGTTGTATAGTACCTAATGTATGTTGTGTAGAATTACTAATACTAACGGAAAACGTAATATAATTGACACATAAGTTTGTTTTGTTTGTGTTGTTCTAGATTCTATAACATAAAAACGCCTTTGTGTCCCTTTACGAATCATCTTTTTCTAAGGTGACTGCTAAGGTAGACAAAATTGTTCGAGTAGGTATCATTGAAAAATGCTAGTCTTTTCAGAAAGAGAAGTCGTGGAATGTATTGGGCACCATACATTCCACGAATCTTCTCTTTCCGCATTGACTACCGTCAACATTGTAATATTTGTAATCCGAAGATCAGCTGGAAGAGATCCCTTACATTCCATACAGGGATAAGTTCGCCTTTGTACCTTTATTTCTGTTAATATTATGTAAACCTGTGTAGTGTGCAATAAAGTGATTACTACTACTACTACTACTATCAGCTATTTCGATCTCTTCCACTCTTTCATTATTCGAGTGATATAGATCTTGACGAAGATGCATCTTCGCTCATCCTCGAAACTGTTGAGTACTGACCTTAAGTAAACCTTATTCCAACTACATAAGGCCTATTAATTGTTAGTTAAATATGTACTTGATCAAAATGGGTCATAGAAAACAAATCGCAGTACACCAATAGGTCGCGTCCCGTCTATTTGCGGGTTGCCATGCGACGGGTATTCTAGTCCACTGCAGGTAAAGGGGGTCAGAACATTCTCGATGCTTCCATAGTCGAATACATGCAACCACTATGTCTTGGTCTTTTATATAGGTACATTTGTCACAGATTGGCTTTAGCGTTTGGAACTGTCTCTTCTAACTTCTTTGTCGTTTCACTCTTGACTTGAGAGAGTGGTTTGGTCGTCATCGGATGGTGACGAGCTTCACTACACGCCGCTATTCTTCTCTGTTGGCCGCCTTCCTGGCACATTAGCGTGCCACGAAAGCCACAAACAAAACCGATGAGATGGACGGACCCGGTCCGTCCATCTCATTGGATTTGTTTGTGGCCTGGTCCCATACACTCTTCCATGAACTGTGGTTCATCCACCAGCCAGCTCTGTATGTGTTTGGAATTGGATCGGTCCTGAGAATCCGGGTCATTGCATGCTTAGTCGCAAAATTGTACTGGCCATGACATGGATGATACATTGTGTATAAAGGAGAAATGGTCAAATTTGTCACGGGAATCAAATGGAACGGGAATTGTACGTATCGGCCTACTCCTACTATCGACTAGAGACTTGTTCCACATGGGTATGTGGAACAGGTCTCTAGTAGGTACTAAAGGTCAGGAATTTGCATCAGCAACTTGTATATTCGCGTGCACACCTAGAATTCTATGCAACATAACGGCGTGTACTCCAAGGAATTGTTCAGATTAATCCCTGCCGCTTCTTTCTGCCGTCTAAGAATTGCCAGCTAATAAGCTACTTTGAAATATTCAGCTTATAATGTCGTATCGTATATAAATCTACTAACTGTAGTCAAACCGTTCGATACTCGATATAAATAGAATCACAATGCCCCATTTATGTAGGTTCTAGAACGTTTCTGAGTCACGCCCACTCGTTTAGCAAGGATTGCACCACGTTGCATTTGTTGCAAATTCAATGTGGTGCAACATTCTGGAAATGTAAATGTCTAGTTATCCTATGGCATTAGGAATAATTCTACAGAACTTAAGATGGTATTTTCTTAAAGGTTCCAAGGTCGTATCGGTCCGAAAAAACCGCGGGCGACAGTTCATCTGACCTAAATGTCTAACCTTTTGGGCGTTGGCGGTTCACATCCTTACTTCTATGGTACCAGAGGTGTGTTACTAAATGTATTTGGCCACTTTGGGCCATCACTATTTGACAATATGAAATCGCAATTGGTGACGCAAACTCATTTGGTTGACGTCTGTTACCGACGCCCGGTAACACAATACTTATTTTAGCGTATTTAATTATTTATAATATATTTTTCATCAATTTCAGTAACAAGCCACTATTTTTTCATTTAGACATGTTTATTTACATACTGCCATGACAACGTCAAATATAATTTTATACATAGGTAAGGCATGTAAAAAGGTAAGTAATGTAGGTTTTGAAAAGGAGTCCGCAACATATTCCCCCGGGAATGCGCGACTAAGCGCATTCAACACCAGTCGGAAGGCGGACAATCTTCACAGCGGGGCGCCGCAGCACTCCCCCGGCAGTGCGGACGTCGGCGACCCGTACACGACATTTACTGTCCTCCACCTGTGAAAACTCTAATTATTGTGCCTTCCTGGCGTAAGCAGTGGACGATCGGCTCAGTATTTCCGTAGTTAGCTAGATCGGGATGACGCAGTAGGGTAAGTAACTTCATATATAGATGTCTGCTTTTAAACATAATAGGGTGGGTGAGATTCTGATTCACTTCGCTTACGACTCTGGCTCTTTTCCGCAAATAATTACGTAATCGGCTGTCCTTATCCCATGGCCTAGGTAAGTTGTCCATGGTATTCTTGTATTTTTGGCCGTTCGTCGACTCTCTGACCATTTTCCCTAATGATAGCAAAGTCTTTGCAGAATAGGAAAAGTTCTTAGGCATCACAGGACTGTCTTCTCTTTGTAGAAGTCCTACTTCCGATCTCTTGCCATCTTCTACTCTCCTTTCCGTCATTTGTAAGATATCGATGGCTGTTTCATCCTCTCGTTTCACCTTTAACTTATTCTTTGTCACTTCGAGAGAGTCAGCATGTTCCACATAGTGTACTTTGGGCTGATTTGAAGCATAGCAGGGTTCGGGCTCTGGTTCATATTCGCTATCTTCAAATATAGCGTAACGTGTTATGTGTGACTGCCCCGGTTTAATAGTCATGCTTGATGTCTCGTGTAGCCAGTACTTTGACATATTTTGGGCTTCCTTCTTCAAGAAGTCTGACAGCTTGACAAGTTCAGGTTCGTCGTCATGCTCATGTTCTAGAGCGAAGGAAAGCCAGCGTGTCTTTAGGTGGGGCATTTTCTGTTTCAGGGTTCGTAAAAGCTTTATGTTGTGTAGATGTTTGGGCTTATTAAGGGCTCTGATGGTTGACACGCAATTACGAACCTTGCAGGCGAACTTGCTGAGCAGTTCTGTATTGTCGACGAGCTTGGGTAAGTCTCTGAGCGCCTGTAATTCTTCTTGGAGTATCAGTTCCGGCAAGCCAAATCGCAGTTCTAAGGCTTCCATGATCTCGGTGACAGAGACATGTGTGTCTAAAAGGACAGCGACAGTGATGCGCGCTTCTCCTTTTAAACAACGTCGAAGTTTGGAGATAAGTTCGTTTTCAGTCGATAAGGCTCTGATATCTGCAACGGCAGCTTTAAATGAGAGCCATTCGTTGATGTTTCCGTTGTAGTAGGGCAAATCTTTTGGATCAGACGGACCACGCAGATTTGCTATCTCTCCTAGCTTGGGATCAGTATGGAGACGTTCATCATCATCTGAGACATTTGGCAGTTCACTCTCACTCAGGACTGGGTCGATGTTCTGCTCGGGTTCCACATGGTTCGCTGGTTCATGGTGACGGGCTGGTTTGTCTTGTTCGGTCGTGTGTAGTTCTGTTGTCAGCGACTTCTGGACGTGGCTTCGACTAGTTCGGCTTGATCGAGATTGATAGCTTCGACTAGCGTCTAGGCGCGCTAAGGTAACTTCTAGTTCCTTTTGAATGATGGTTTGTTCTAAGTTTAGCTTCAGTTCAGCTAGTCGTTTCGCAGCCGCTAGTTCAGCCTCCTTTTTTCTTACAAGTAAGCTACTACTGTTAGATCGGATGGTTCGGTTTCGTTCTGATTTATTGTAGCTGACAGTACTTGCCTTTGATCGTACTTCATCAGATTTTTCTTTAACAGGGGTTGACGTGATCGGTTCCTTCGTATTTTCAGACGTACCCGGTTTCGGTTCTGGTTCTGGGTTCTTAGCGCGGCTCCTCGTAACTCGCCCCGACATTGTTCAGTTCGGTTCGGTTCAATATGTAGGGGAGTCAACGGCGGCGCGGCGCTGGATCGTGCGGTTCGAAGGACCACTATGTTACCGACGCCCGGTAACACAATACTTACTTTAGCGTATTTAATTATTTATAATATATTTTTCATCAATTTCAGTAACAAGCCACTATTTTTTCATTTAGACATGTTTATTTACATACTGCCATGACAACGTCAAATATAATTTTATACATAGGTAAGGCATGTAAAAAGGTAAGTAATGTAGGTTTTGAAAAGGAGTCCGCAACAACGTCTATCTAATTAAAGATGATATAAATTTGTCTACGCTGTCTATTCTTAGCTCCCGTATGACCTAAAAGTCTAGCCTTTGGGTGACAGTGCGCGTGATGTCATGCGCAGTACGTCACGGCTGTGACGTCACCAGAGTAGGGTTGTATGGAGTAGTCGATTTGCAAAATGTGTATGAAAAAAACAAATCATCAGAGGTCAGAAAGGGTGCGCTATTTGCCTTATAATATAGGTACTCAACTCGACGTAAGGCATGTCAAATTATAAGGTCAATAGCTCATCCTATCCAAACTCCAAACCCTGCAAATCATACATTTAAGCTAAAAGAGCAACGCTAAATCATATATTTGATAAGTAGAAACTGCTTAAGATGTAAAATGCGACTTTTGATAAGAATGACAGCAGGAGGCAATTTTTATTTGTATGTGCCATAGTGTTAGTTTCCGACGTTCGCACCAAGTTAAAACTATTGTCAAAACGTGTAGTATCTAGAGGTTGTCAAGCTTAGTAGACAACAATATGTACATTCATTCGTATGACATGTTGCCGCATATGTTCCAAGTTCGGTGGTGATCAGATGTAGTACTATTAGTTCTGTGGTCACAGCCCCACCCCTAAGATAGTCTACTGTCATCGCCTCTAAGCTGTGTCGTGACTCATCTCCGTGAACCTGGTGCCTGAGTATCGATTCTCCTGACCTAATTGAATTTGGCCCCACGGTAAATATTTTTAGAACTGGAGCGTGTGAAACAGCAGCTGTCACTAAGCTTACATGTAGATTTAAGTAGTTATTATAGTTTAAATGTAGACAAATTTTTACACACTCTTCTAATATTATAAATACGAAAGTAATTCTGTTTGTAGCTTCTTCACGCTTAAACCGCTGAATCGATAAAAGAAAAAATGTATGGAGACGGTGTGAGTCCGTTACTGGGGAAGGTATAACACGGCATATGTCCGCGTAGAATGATTTCCTTAATGAAAACTATCCTATGGCATTAATCGGGACACTTCTCTCCTATCTTCATACCAGATTTCAATTTAATTGGTTCAGGGGTTTTTGCGTGAAGAACTTGAGTGAACTTGAGTTACTTTCCCAATTATAGTATTCGATATGACACTTCTCAAAAAATTTTTAGTTTTTGTACCTGAATGACTTGAAATAAAGCACCAGATAATTATTAGAAAAACATAGATAGCACTTATTTTTAAACATAATTTATATTTAATAAATCGGATGGAAGTATAAAAAGTAGGTGAGTTGACTGTGACGTCACTACACAAGTTTTCATATAAATTCCATATTAAAAAAACCGTTTTGACAGTTCTAAAAAAGAAGCTGATTTCACTAGTAGGAAAGTAGCCAATCTTATACTATAGCTTTACTAATAACATTTAATTTTAAAGCGTATTGGCGCTAGTTGTAATGCTGTAAAATTATCGCTGAATAAATAACCAATATCCTCTTTTTATTAAGCTATTTATTAGATAATGGTAGTCAATTTTACACATTATCCACTACTAAACTGCAAAACGTAATTCAAGACCAAAAAAAGTAAGAAATGTTGCCACTTTTTTACTATCGCGTCTTGTAGTTGTACAAATAAGTAAATAATAGTACTTATTTAAATAGTAGGAGTAAAATTACTAATGAATAAATTATCTTAGCGTGATTATTTATCAAAAGGAAATTATAATTTTACAAACAAATTATTGCAGTGGCAACATTGTCTTACTTTTTTTGGCCTTGAATTACGTTTTGCAGTATATTTGATACCGACTGTACTATACTAAGTACTAAAGTGTTCGTGTCGCTCGGCTTAATGGCTCGACTTCGCTCGTAATTAGAATTGGATCTCGTCGAGATGGCGCTTGGAAACGCATTTAAGCCTGTCCCAATCTCGAGGCGAGAAGACGTAGACGTATCTCGATATTGTATAGACTTATCACTCGAAATTACCATTCTATCTCTCTAGCTACTAGGTTGTATCCACCCACTGCTGAGTTTATGCCTCCTTTACAGCATTCTCCTCGGTCCTGTGCTAATCTCATCTAGTGCTTGTTGTTCAGCGTATAATATTATATGTATATATGGTCTGACTGAACTAGTCAATGATGTGGATCTTTTTGGCCACCTTAGTTTCTTTTTGGGGTACGTTCATTTGAACATTCTTCAAATGCCACGATTTTTAATTCACCGCCACGTGGTCTATCTACAGATGTAAGCATATTTATCTTCCATCATCTTTTTCACGGAAACGTACGAACGTGTCTTGCTATTTCAGACAGTCCCGGTACAAACAATACTGAGGTTGACTGAAGTAGCATGACAAATGGATACATAGCAGAATGTTCAAGTTGCAAAATGAGCACTAGTGCAAATCGCAGAAGGTGCAGGTCTCGAAATGCATATCGTAAAACAAATACGTATGTTTCCGAGAAAATACGATTGGAAAACAATTATGCACTACATCTGTAAGTCATCGATTACGTAAAGAGAAGTAGGACGCAGAGAAATGTCGTCTCACTGGAATCCGGAGTAGGTAACCTAACTTAGGAAAAAAGTAAATTGGCGAAATGTTTCGTATAACGTGTCTTTCACAGTAGTATTGGTCGTTGCAGGAGTGAAAGAGATGAGATAAACCTTATTGATCGGAAATCTTTAATAAAACCGTAAATGCATTTACTTAAAACACTACATTTGCATATTTGTTAATGGTCTGATATTTAAACAAGTATAATAATAAGTATAATTGGTCACACCAATTTGTCAGTCAGTAAGAACCAGAAAAACTATACTCATCCTTTTCTTTTGGGTGCTAGTACTAATGTAAGACAAGGATAGTATGATTCTCTCTGTCTATCATTGATATGAAACAGTCCTTTGGCAAACTGTAGCATTCATACCTTAGTATTTGAATATCTACTTTGTAGGAGATAACTGCATAATACAACTATTTTGAATACTCGTATCCTAATACTCAGGTTCTGCAATGACCAGGTTGTTTGTATCTACATTTTCTCTTAAAATGGTGGCGATTTAGAAACAATAAATTCAAATAGATGTCATATACACACACATGAAAAAGTGTTACAGTATGACAGTTTAATACTAAATACTTATGTGTAAAAGCTGATGGAAAATGCAACAAACACAAAAATGTAAGTTTATCAAATTTACTATTTGTGTTCATCAAATAAGTTACATATACATTATTTAGTCAAAGCGCAATGCGGTCACTTAGAGATAACAGTCCCTTTGATATCGTATGATAACATTGATAACGCTTATCTTTCCACGATAATCAATCTTAACGACGTAGCAATCCTAATACACAAAGGTATTTTAATTACATTATAATTGATCCACGCTTATTGTCACAATTAGCGTAACAGCCAATTATCGAGTGTTATTTTCCGGTCATTATATACCGCGTTTTCCGATTAGAATAAAAAGAAAAGAACACTTGTAAGAATAAAAGAATAATAAAAAATTCTTCTTCTTCTTAAGTGACATACGAAAGTTTTCCGAGTTGACTTAGTTCCTCGCCCACATATTTTAGACTATAAAGATTGAATCTACTACAACATGTGATCAGTGATCACACTATCAAACCAATTAATCTCAAATCCAACTGACAGGCATTCCTAATTCCCAAGAACTTGAACTCCAAGCTGTAATTTTAGTGGCAGACACTCGGGCGGGCTAGGGCGAGTCGATGACCGAGTATTGATCCCGGCGAAGTGGGTCGCGAGTCGACCCGTTTCCCGCTGCATTACCCCATGGGGTGCACCCACATGTAGGTTTACCCGGTAAAAGTTGGGAAAATACGAAAATTCCCGATTTTTCGTACGAAACTCCTGTGCAATACCAGGAACAGATATTTTTTTGTATGATTGTAAACTTTGGTAACGATTGCACTGTTCCATGAAAGTCATGAAACAACCTGGGAGGTACGGCTTTATGAGAAATAAAATATATTGAAGTTCACCAGAAATTAGTCGTCAAAACTTGCAAGGATGATGAAACCCGCGCAATTGCCTACAGTTTTTCACATGGCAGGTAAACATACGCCTAGTAACCCTGCTTAGGGGAGGCTAGGGTGGCAATGCAGGAAACACTGCATCTTGCGATCCTTCCGAGATGCATTTGCACAGCTTGACTTATTGCGAAGCGCTGCTAGGATGCCGATATTGGATTGTTGCTTTTCAATGCCAACATCCGACACATCTGAACGGTTTTCTTTGGATTTCCAAGTTAGTTTCCGTCGACAGTTTTATTTTCTAAGGATTTTTCTGTTGAAATGCACCGTTAGAATTTCTATCCTCGTACTTATCTTGTTTGTTTATGTAAAAGGAGAATGGAATTTGATATCTAAAAAAAGAGGTGTAATCTAACGTTTGCTCCAGAATTTGATTAATGGATCATGTTAAGATCCGCTTCGACACAATTATATTTATACAGGTAGTGGCGCTATTAAAAAGTACAATAGATAAACGCCGGTTTGCGTGTTTTTACAAGAAACTACTAGCCATTAGCTGCAAACGCTTAATCGTTCCATTAGACTCGTTCCAACGAGTAAACAAGACGGAAGAAAACGGCCACGACTGCTGGGACATCAAACGTCTCTTTACGATGTTTATCCTGGATACTAATTCCGTCAACCTTCGTCCCAATCGACCTATTCAAATAAACTTAGTCGTCAGTCATGCGATTCGTGAGTAAATACCGCTATATTGCTGTCCTAAGTCAAAAAGCCATATGTCATTCCGAGACTCGTGAAGATACGACTTCTTCGCTGAGCAACGTACCTATATTTTACTGTCACCCGTAACCGGCACTGCCGATCAATTTAGCATCTATAAATAACCTTACCTGAACGTTATTTGCAAAAAGTTCTAGAACGATTAAACGAATCTGCCCCCTAACCATAAAGTTGGAAGATCTGTAGATAACAAAGTTTGCGAAACTGGAAGGAAATATTTTGTTAAAAGAATTTTTTGAATAATTCATGTTGGGGTAATGAGTTTCGGTACCGAGGGCGAGGCTTGCACGGTCTCATTTCCATGAATAAACTTCGGGAATGCTAGTGGGTTGCACCGCGATTGGTTGACTGGGTTGTGTAAATGTCTACATACCCGGTACGTATTTGCGTTGTGAAAGTTGATTTGCACTAAGCGCTCCCCACCCTCGATGCAAAATTGTATCTTGCACGTTTCTCTTTTGAACCTAACCTTACCTAACCGGGACTGTTTGTCCTTTTCCTTCTATGATTTTAACTGACAGACTGGATCTGATTGTAAAACTTACCTACATGTAAAATTGTGTATTTTACCTATTGCTTTCCATATTACTTCTCATTTGTCATAAGATATGTCTATTATGTTTAAACTGTTAAGGTTTCCTGTACTTAAAAACTCCAACATAAAAAAAATCTAAATCTTACCCGTCTTATAATCATTTTCGCTTTATCTGGATTTAAAGTGCTTTATCGCACTGCGGAACGAATTTTCTATATAAGATTGTCCACGAGGAAACGATAACATTCGTAATGTCAATGATAAAAACTCCGTTGCTATGTCATGGGACTGATGTGTTGACCTTCGGCAGCGACTATTAGAATCGAGACAATGCCGGACGTATTTATCATTAGTATTGATTGTTTGTAGAGGTTTTCTATTGGCATTGTTTCTGCTCTGAGATCTCAATAGGAATAACCATACGCAACCTAGGCCTTCAAGAGCAAGGTTCTTTGATGTGCTTTGTTATGTTTTCATTAAGTAGAAGATTTCTATTTGCTAATGAGTTCTTACTCAATAATAATTACTATTAAAGTCAGAGTCCTTGCGTAACGTAATTCTAGATCTTTCTCGGGCAAGAGCAACGTGCAAATTAATTTTATATATTGGCATTATGGTTTGTTGTAGTTTTGTATTTGATACTGAACATAAACCTTGAAAAGAATAATGCAAAGCCACATTTGCGTAAAGCAACGCCAGATCTTTGAAGGACAAGGTTATTTAGAATACATTGCAGTCTTATTTATTTCATTTAATTGCTTGTAAAAAGTCTTTTTAAATGTTGCTGGTTTTTCTATAATACCAAAAGCAATAATTCATAGCCAAACACAGTACCTTGCGTAGCACCACTACAGATCTTCAAGGCCAACTTCCTTACTTACTTTGCAGAATTATTTCAACTTGGAAACCATTTAACGTCAACTCCATCAAACTCACGCGTACCCGTCACGTTGTATCAAGGTTCCTCAAAGTTTCCCGAGCCAATGGAGTTTCACATGATCACGTTGCCCAGAATCGGAAAACAATACTGGAACGATTGAAATGCAAGCTACGTTCGTTTCACTGGCACGTGTTTAAAACACGTGAATGTGAACCCGGGTTCAGGACACGCTGTACCCACGCAGTTTAAAAATAACTTGCCCTTCAAGTAAGGATATACAAAGTACAACCTGGAAGCTCTATAAGTATTCCTGTATGAAAGAATTTCTCCTATCTTTATTTTGACCTATTTGCGGCGCTTGATTTATTCCTTTGTATTCAAATTTCCGTTTGCTTTATTGGGTAATGATACCGTTAACTGTATCGCGTCAATAACAGCCCACTAGAGACTAAGTGGCCACTTTGCCTCGTTGAGAGCTTGAAGAGGTCTTGTTTAAAAACTCTCTCACTTTTTGCTATCTTTGAGAAACCATCAAGTAACAAAAAGCAAATTACATTGAAGTCTGTTTATTGTTCATTTAATTGGGCTCATATTTCCCGAACCTTGAAACTGGAGACAGTAAAGGCAATGTGGCCTTTTCCGTAACCTTGCTCGTAACTTTTTGTCCCTGGGAAAAATTGCATTTGCCACTTACACGTGTGCCCCTCACCTTTGTTCTTGGGTGGTCCAAATGATGACGTCTGCATTATATTGCGCATTAGACCACAGACGTGTGCACGCTATCACGCGTGATTGTTAGTTGAAATCATTATCCCTCTTGTAAACTGAGTACATCGCTCATTAACTGCGTCGTTTAATCTCAACTAAGCGATAAGCTGTGACTTATCTTTCATATCCCAAGACATTTTAATTAAATTGGACTGCGCATATATTTACAGTGTTTTTTATAGTATTACATTTTAATCTTTTAATAATCAATGAATTTTATTATTTATTATCAAATGCTAAGTTTAATTTAATTGTAATGTCTAGTCAAGAATCTTTATGTTATACTTATACCTAATTTTTTAAATATATTTTAATTTTATCTTAAATGTATACCTATGGATCGATGTTGTCTGGAATAAATGATTTATTATTATTTCTGTTATAAATCTAAGTGG
Organism: Cydia fagiglandana; assembly: GCF_963556715.1. Taxonomy (NCBI): domain Eukaryota; kingdom Metazoa; phylum Arthropoda; class Insecta; order Lepidoptera; family Tortricidae; genus Cydia; species Cydia fagiglandana. Next base: position 21,996,006 of record NC_085934.1, on the reverse strand, counting down.
GAAACAGACGAAAGCGAAATTAAATCTGCACTTTCAATCTGCTAACGTAATGGAAAATTTCCGTAGGAGTTTCTAGAGCATTTAATTGGAACCCGAGCGGAAAATTAGCCCATATACAGAGTGGGCGGATCTAAATTTATCCTTTATTGCTATGGACAAATACGTGGGCTTCTGCATAAAGGGGAAAGCCTGCTTCCGCTATAAGACCATAAAGCGCCATTCGCTTGTTCGTGTCGTGAATTTCATAAACGAGTGCCTCGAAGAAACATTTTTTTTGTATGCGTTTCGTTATGAGCTCGTCTCGTGTTTTAAAAGGCTGTCTTTAACGTTGCTTTCTTCAATCTCTTTGAAAGGCCTCCCTGTACTCATTTGTATTGAATCTAAATATACTTGCGAAGGCGCTGAAGTGTATTCTTTGCAATCTATCCATTACTGATCCCTTTCAGAACATTATTTCCATTATCTTGAAATAGTTTTCTGTTATGTCGGTGTCTGGTCTGGACGGATTTTCATTCGTATTATAAATCTGCCAAGATATAAAATCTACTTGTCTATAGCTAGAGTAATAAAATCATGATCGTATAATGTTGTGATAAGTTGATGTAGCTGAAGTCATAATGCGACGATGTCGCTTATTAACACTGCGGACAATTTGGCAGTAACGTTAAATGTGTTAATTAGAGAAGCTGAAATAACTTCAGTAATTACGGCACTGAGCGTTTTATAGTTGTCGCTTTGGCAAATTTATTCTGGTATTTTTAGAATGTGACCAAGACAAGCTAAATACATCGCTCACTTCATCACCGGTCATTTATTTAATTTTTCAAAATGTATTTTAACGAATACGGTGTGTAGTTTTTTAACATGTCAGTGAACTCTCAATAACGTCAACATTAAAAATAAAACCGCAAACAATAGTACTAATTAGTACTCGTAGCAGCAGCATTTTTGAACTCGATGCCAAATATTGTTTCAATTAAGTATGAAACTCAAGTCTGTTTAATAATACGTTATTTGAATACGTGATCAAGTTTAATATTAACCCAATCGTCCTTTTGAAACCCAACGCCAAGTTTCAGACTGGGTTCAATAAATTTACTCTGAAGCCAGACGGTGTCACTGTCACCTGACCAGTCAAAACTTGAATCACAATGCCTTTATAGCAGTTTAGTCTTCAGAAAAGCATTATAATGTTTAGTCGCTGGGTCTGTCAACAGCGATGCGTATTGAATTGCGTGTCGCCAACTGTATTGATATGATACGCATTCAGTTCATTCCTTATCGGTTTGCGATCAGGAATTGTCGGACTCTGTTGTTTGGTGCTGGTTCATTCTGAAGGTCTTAGGTACGTATAACCTATTAACGTTAATATTTGCTTAAGGATTTCAGAAAATTCTCGTGATTGAAGAGTTCTTTTTATGCTTACTTTTCATCAGCTTTTGCTTAATTTCATTTCGAAGGTGACCGGTCATTCTGTTTTTTGGTTGAACTTTATTCTCTCTGCGTAGTTACGGCTCTTAATAAAATTTGCTTCGTTTTATTCGCGGAATATTAATTGATTCTCATTCTGACCTAGAAGCGTTCTAATGACATTGGAAGAATCAAAATCTTCGTAACGAACTTGCGAAAAGTTTCTCCCATTTTTAATAGCGGTCCGCGTGCGGTGCCGGTGTCGGCTCGGGCTCGTCGGGCGGCTGACGCCAACGCCCCCGCGTGACGTCGCGTCGTGGGGCGCCGGCGGCGCGGCCGCTCGGCGGCAGTCTGTGCACAGCCGCCGCCCGCACGTCACCGCTGCGATGTGAACGCCTAACCTCGCCAACTGTCTAAAACGACAGCTTCTGTTGCGTGTGCTAAGTTCCCCCATTAACTATTTTGTGTTCCGATAACTGTTAAACGAGCGCCAGATACATGTAAGTGGTGTTATTTGTGTCATCGTTTGCGTGGCCCGTTTTGCTGACACGATTTCGGCGCGCCGAATTCTTACTGTGCCGTGTGGTGACTAAAGTGTCGAGTGTTTCTGCTGGATATGGTCAAAATAGGTGGTCAGGTAATTTTGAGGATGTTTTAGTTTCCTCACTTGTTTTTAGTGCAAGTTTTTCTTAGTTTGCGTCATCGTTCAGTTTAGTTCGCTTTTCTGAAAGCAACAGGTGTTAGCTTTTAAAATATCCCATTCACACGTTCTCTAATTCTGCACTCGCACGCAATTCTTATCAGTGTTATTGTCCCACACTTTTGTTGTGAACAGTGTTCACGTTGACGTCGTTTGACTTCGATACGCATTAGATACCTACATGTTCGCACATTTGTTACGTACTTAGGTTTCACGTACATATAATGACGTGGATTCTAGTTTATAGTATTATTTGCTTTAATCAGCGTAAGTAGTCTAAACAACTAAACTACCCGTAATGTGTCTGGTCTCGCATGCTCTGTAAATTACACAGGGCAAATACCTAGACTCTAGAGTATTGTTTGCGAGGGTGTGGTACATTTACCGAATGGCACAACACGTTTTACGTTAACGAAGTTTTTAGGTCTCTTGACGATTGTTTGTTTTATATTCGCCCCACTTTCTTGCTCTACCAGCAACTGATAATTCTTTATCTTCACCTTTATTGGTTGCTTTTTTTGCCAAATATCAAATTCACGAATTTTTGTTCGCTGTTTCTATGCCGGTCAATTCTTCAAGGTATAACTGTTGCCAACGAATTGACTTTGATCTATAGTATACTGTTTAGTGTTTAACTAGTTACCTACTGTTACATCATCTATAATAAATGATTTTTGTCCTTAACCGTGTCCAAAGCCAATGTCACCCGTCTCATGGCCAGTCGAATTCACATATTTATTTACGTAAACGAGTTCATTAGCTAGTACATATGTATTGTATGACACGGTACGTCACTGGTAATGAGGTACTTCATTGTTCAACAATTGTTATGGTTGTGCAAACTTGCCTTGAATCACCGGCATATTTACTATACAAGTGGGGATATAATAAAGCACTGTTTAACTTGTACTGGAATCGGATTACCATTGACAAGATAAATAGTGTGTGCTTATCCGTTAATGTTATATGTATAATCTTTATCGTGAGATTTAACATACTTTATAGCTAGGAATATAACAAAAAGAACACAATGTGTATTCTAACAGGTTTCTTAACATTTGACAGTTAACTAGCTTTTAATTCAAATCCAGCATATTTTTGTATAATTTTTGACTTTCTTCCAATATCTAATGTCTGTTGTAATAAAAGGTTATTTGTATCCATATTAGTGTTTAATTATTCTACATTGTCCGTATTAGATAAAACACTATTGTTTTCTTTTACACCTTAAATTTTTACTCGTTATAGTTTATCCCCCTTATACATAAAATTTTACAAGTTTCAATGAAATCGTTTATGTGCAATTATGTTATACCTTTCTTATAAATACATGAGCCAAATTTTCGGATTAAGACAAACGATTAACAGCTAACAATTAAGCTTGTAGCGCATTTATAAAAAAACTACATACATGATATAATCGTCTATATAAACAGGAAATTGTTTATATAGAATTATAAACAATATTCATTTCTGGAGGATTAAAGTGTAAACCGTTAGGCCTCGCTTGCAAGCGGCAATTTTATCGTTAACATCATCAAATTAATGGAGCAGGAAGAGCTCGTGCCAACTTGACGGGCGGCTTGTAATAACGAAAGTAATAGGCCTTGTGGAGTGGTTGCTAGAAATAGGGGAATAGATAGCTGCGAATTCTTCGCCTTTCTAAATTCCGGAATTGTTGCCTTCTAATGATTAACAGTTTACTGGAATGCGAACTTTGCTAACTATTTTAACTAGTAAATTGTTGTATGTATTTGTATTTACTTATTAACAAAAAAACAGCATCCCATCAAATTTAAAACAGCGCAGAAACAGAAATCTCACTCTCAATCCTCATATTACAGAAAGCTTACTTTCGTCAAAACAATATGTCAATTTACACATAAATCATCTGCAACACGCATCATCATTCACGCATTTTAACTACTTCCTCTTTATACTCATATAAATTCAGGAATAGTCTATTAAACACAAATTTCAAAATAAATTCCTGTGAATTGTCCTACTTAATAACAGCCTCATCAATCACGACATAATAACTAGTTTTCGATATTAGTAAATAAGTACAATAACCAATAAAACCTGTATTTCGACTAAAAGGATACCATTCGTTGCATCCGTTTGAACGTTCGTTGCGGTTTTTATTTGACGTCACGCTATCGCAAAATTCATTTCAGCAAGCATTTCAGTGTTTTAAAATAAAACATTGGTAAATATTATATCATTCTCTTTAATATTTTTTCCTATGACACAGATATTTGTTCCCACAACACCTGCGTGCTTAGCTTACCGTGGTTTAGACAATTTGTTTAAAAATGTCCTATAATATTAATTTATTTCTTTAAATTGTCTGTGCCTGACTTAGCGCCACTCAAGGTAAAAATATTTGAACTCTTCTTATCTCATTTCCTCTTGTTTGCTGTCAACAGTCAACTTATTTATTCACTTATCATACTAATAGGTATCAGTTTGAACAAACAGTACATTAATAAGAATTAAATAAAATTCTAGAGTCTATTTATAAACATCTAAATCTCCGAATACATTTCGCATAATTCCGTTAAAAACTGCATACTAATACTATATAATAAGTCAATGATAACGTAATAAGTAATCCAAACATTTGTTTTAATTTACCGCTGATTTATGGTTTATAGGTATACAAATCACCTGCTGAACATGTTTTAATGACGCAATACGATCTTGTTAAATCTTCATCAACAGCATGTAATTTAGGTTGCAGTGCTCCTAAAAGTTGCAAATTTCGCCTGACGTTGCATTTTCATTGTTTCCGCTTTAGCCAGCACCAGCACTGTCTCATATTTAATTCGTTCATTATGACGTCGACCTGCAAATGGACTGCGTAATATGTTTTTCGTGTTTTCTGAATTCGCTGCGCAATTTAGGGTGATAAATAGAAATTCGTGTTTTTGTCGTGACACCAATACAGAATTACAAGGTTCACAGAATCATATTAATACTAGTATTAAGTCTTTTCTTATCACATATATCGCAATCATAAAAGATATAGGTTTTGGCTATATATTTCTGTCCTAAGATTTTACTTTTTTCTTTGTACTTGTAGTTGCTTAGCAGGATTATAATGTAACTTAAATACAGCTTTTTATCCCGTTGCTAAGCCTAGGTCCTGACCAAATTGCATTTTTATCTTGTTATTAAATTGATAACAGATTCAGTTTATCTTTAAATGACCTTCAACGTATGCAGATAGATACGTGACCAAATTGTTAAAGAACCACACGCCGGCGCCGTGATACTTCGTCCGATAGCCTAATCCTGCACGATAAACAGCTATCTACTGACGTGATTGCGTAGAAGATTAGCGAATATGTGACAAAAATCTATTTTTTATTGCCTGATAGCGGAACAATCTTTGTATAGGTAACTTAAATATGATGTAGTAGATACGACTATCATGAAATAAAAAAATCACCATATTAGGATGAAAGGTGCTTTTAGTGCCTGTCATCGGAGAGTTGTAATAATAATGAATTTTGACGAGAATTCATCAACCAACCAAATTTGCTTATCTACCGACCTGAAATGGTGTTTTAATAATAAGAAATAAATTATCGCTGCTTACTTCCTACCTGTACTGATGTAGTTAAGATAATCATGTCAGTGGTTAGTTGCAAACAATTACTAGGCTTGGCGACCTCGCAGGACGCTGTATGCGGAACGCAAACAGCTATGCCTAAGCATACCTATTCTTATATAACCATGCCTGCGTCATGATCAGAAACAATTCGCAGCAGTTCTGTCTTTTGTATATTTAGATCGACTTTGCCATAAATTTTCGATTAAGGCCAACCCAATTCTATCAAAAAGTCTCTTAGATTAGCGATGTTGCGTGCCTTCATCGAATTTACTCTGTCCATTAAAATTGTAAACGATTTATGTCGTGGTGTTGTGTTTGCGAAGTTGTTTGTTGTGGTTAGAATGTCCTTCTTGCGGTTGTTTGCCACGTGTGGTCTATAAATGTCAAAACATGTACTTAACACGTCCATGCATTGTCTCTCCATGAACATTGCCAATGTTATTGATAAACCTTCGCTCCGCGCGTTCATTGGCATCTTTTAGGTAAAGTCGGCGATGTCGCTAAGCGCACTTTAATTGTTCTATAAATGTCTAGACAGAGTTCGGCGAGACATTATAAATATTACTCTAAAACGTCTGGACACGTGTGTACTCTGGAGTTTATCGACCGTCAGGTCGCGTCTCACGATTCGAGGCATTTTGAAATTCTCTTTCGCAGATTCCAATAGTGCGCAATATTCAGTTTCGCACTTGTTTCTCCGACGGAGAGAGCGGTTATATTTATTCCTTTTGCTCAAGTTTTTCCGTTTCTTTGCAAGGGAACTTCATCTGAAGCCCCATCTGAGGCTTAAGTACCTATTGTCTTAATCCCACGAAGGTTGTAGCATTTTCAGAAATAAATTTGTTATTCCCGAATGAATACGCGTCTCTTAGTTATTCTTGGATTACGTTTAACACTTTATTCCTGGGATTTGAAAGAATTTGAATAACCAATTACAATTAAATTGCTTTTCTTTCGTCGCTTCTGCGAAACTTTTCCCACTAGTTTATAATCTATACAACCTAAAAGGCCTTAGGAAATTAACCACAATTTTAATTAAAGATCGTCACAATCCTGTTTTCCTCGTCCTGTTGGCCTCGTCCCAATCCGTTCGTATTTTCTCGATGTAATCTAAAGTGGATAGCAAATTCCCGTGAATACTTTGACTTATCCCTATCTGATATAACTACATCTATCACGATCGAATATGTCTGAGTATTTAAATGTAAACATATGACGCGAAGCCAGAATCCCACGTTGTGGGGCAGCTGCCAAAATCTGTTGCGCCGTGAATTTTCAAGTCGACCTCCCGGCGTTCTCATAATCCGTCGTCTTTATCGTGTTGTGCTCATTTTCATTTGCTTTTACTCCATCTTAAAGTACCTACTGATTTAGTCACTCTTCAACTCAAGATGCCAATTTCTTTTAAGGCTAGTGAATTCTTGAGCTCTATCGTTTTGGCTCTTTTCACCGTTGTGCCGCAGTTGGTGCATAAGTGTCGTGATGTTCAGTGTTTTCGTAATGTGCTCATCAGTGTTTAAATAAAATATAACTTTTTTTAAAGGATTACGCACAACCAGTCATTGAGTGAGTTACATTGTGTTCGAATGCAAAAATTTTTATAACAGAATTCGTGATCAAAACATTTACTTTCAATTCGATATGCTTGGATTGATGAATCGGACAATAACTTTGCATAATTGAGCAGTCTTTTGTTTTACGAGCAATTGTTTCATTGTTGACACGAGGCGAGAGGTCTATGCTCAGCCGGGGGTGAGCACTGACCACGGCCTGAAAATGTACGAGTTATTGTGTTTTGATTTAGTTAGCATAGTTAATAATGACCCTGACTGCAGAGGTCGTTGTCCCGGTGGTTTAATGAGCACGAATGTTTGAAATAATGAAACAATGGTCCATTCAAGATATATTTATGTGTTTTATATATCGTCTTTTAATGTTCGCCAGTGGATAGTACAAGCCCATCTCTTTCATAATTTACGTCGATGTGTTTTATATTGTTTTCCAATAATTATGTAAACAGATCGGGGCAGACCATATACCTACGAGATGTCGGTGCAAGAAAAAATCCACGCGCGGCTATAAGAAAATAGGGATACTTACTTAGGCCCTGGATAGGATTAATTGGAATGCCATGTTACAGTCTTATGTCTGGTTATAGTTGATTACGCCTAACCTTTATTTCCTCTTGTTCCAGCTGGATATTCTTTCTGTGGCGACATTGATGGAGTTCCGCTTGGACAGCGCGGAGTACTGCCAGGCCCAACACAAATAAACTAGCGGCGGACCGCCGAGCTGAGACCCATGCAGCCGGGAGCAAGTCTGCACCCCATCTTTATGACAGTCCAGGTAATCATCTGACCTTATTGATTTCCCTACGGGGTTGGTAATTTTCAAAAGTTTCCCCAGTTTTTAGTTTTGTGCTATGGGATTTGCCTTAAAAGGCTAGGGGTCCGAAATATACATTAAAAAAAATTACACTATTCGTAGGATTGATCGGTAAAACCTATCTCCTGACCCAACCACTTTACTTCCAAGTAAAAGAGAAATACGTGCTTGTTTGACTTAGGATTTAGACCAGTTTCCTTACCTCCATGTGGCTGGAAGCATGTGGCTATCCTAAAGGGTTCCAAAACGGGGAAATTACCTTTACAGGTAACCTTGGGGTCGGAAGCGCGTCAGTACTCAACATTTTAATGACAGTCCATGACCATCTATCCTATCCTAAAGAAGCCCGGAGCCCTTCCAATCTAGAGGGATAACTATAACTGATATTTTCTTTCCTTGACCTAAAAGAGGCGAACCTACTTAACTGCCGTAGCATAGCGTACACAATGATAGCTCGCCGTGAACCAAAACAATGGATTAGAACGTGCCCATAACTGCTATATGCTATTACAATTGACAACTAAACCGTGAACATTACATGACAAACAAACAAAAGGACAAGAGTCTATTACTTCTCTGAAGTACTACTCATACATTTTATGCCACACGTGTACATAGTAAACTCCTGTAGCTGCAATAACTAACTCTAGTACTATGAATGGCGGACGTTTGCTAGTTAAACTCACGAACGACACTCGGTAAACATCCAGCAACTTAGCATTTTTGACCAACATTCTTGAGTTATTGATACACAACACATCAACACTCATAATGGGTAAACATCGTAAGATAACCCCTTAGTTTAATCACCTTTCCACCTACTAGAGAGCTCTAATAGGTATATTACATTAGATATTTATACAAAACAGTCAACAATGCATCTGATGAACATGTGACGTACATTTAGCCGGTAACGGGGGCTTTTACGACCTGACCTGATCCCTCGGTTTTATAGCACATCTACCAGGTAGCTTATTTCCCAAGGGGCTCTCCCGCCAAAGATTCGAAAGGCCTTTTCACATTGGCAGATTAGACCAGAGATTTAACAATTTTTAGACTTACAAGCAGATTTCGCGTCGTCTGTCGCTACCCTAATTGGAATTCAGCGCTAGAAGAGAATCGCAGCCGTGTTCAGTTCATCACTTTTAAAACCACTTAAAAAGGTTACATAAGCACGCTGACTAAGGACCACCTGGTATTCTTGTGAATTGCAGACAGTACGAAGGACCATTCATCCATCCATTAGACGTATTATAAGATTGAAGGGTCGCCGATCAAACTATATACCAATGTGGAAATACCCGAACCACGCCCGCGCACTATTGAGACCTCAGCGTTACGCTTTCAGTAATGTTTCTGCCCCTGTTTATTTTGATGACTCATAAGAGATAACGCTGGGTCGTCGAACGAAGCTAATCACAGGAATTTAGCGCGACATTGCTTAGTTTTTGGCACCCGATGAATTAGTTAATTACACGGATTAAATGTGTATTCATTTAGATTCAAGGCTGCTTTATCGTGCCCTGACCAACACAATCTGTTCGAGTATGTTTACTTTGTAATGCTCGTGAAATATCGCTTAAAATACACAGGTATTTATTAAAATAAACACGATGTAGCGCTGTTTACTATCCCTGTTATCAATTTGATGTGTACCGATCCAGTGCTAACAAATGACGCGGTGTTGGCAATAGATCAGCATTCAGTCATATACCCGCCGCCGCCGACCACTCACATGACCTAACGAATCTGAATCTATTTTCGCACACATTTTTTATCCCACTTGAGTTCCTAGCTCTTGTTTACGTCAAACTAATAACACTTGTTTTTTTGTTTCAGCTACCTTAAATTCTGTAGCCATCGCAAATCGGAGCATATCATTCAGTTCGGAGCGACTTTATGTTCGCGTAACTTCTTTAAGTTTCATTCCACATTTTGAACTTTAGTTTAACCGTCTCCGAATGTGCGCTAGTGGTTGAAAGCGACATCCATGCGGGTGGTTCTCTTGATATAATAGGACCCTTTCTAAATAAAAGTCACGAAACTGCCGTGTGTTGTGTGGAAATAGAGTGACAATTTGCCTGTTGTCGGACGGACCGAAGTGAAGTGAACACCAGTGTTGACCGTAGCGAGGAAGACCAAGACCAATCATCATGAAGCAGAAGGATATCCGGCCGGCGCCCTCGCTAATCGAGTACAAGGGTATGCGGTTCCTGATCACGGACCGCCCCTCTGACGTCACCATCCAGTCGTACCTACAGGTAATTCTAGGAACTTATCTCGTAACCTTTGCACTAGAGAGCGATTGCATTCGCAATGTTTATTGCATTAGAGGGAACTTTACCTATCTATTCTGGTATTATAAGAGCTAACATTTTGACCTGCAACAAATCGTAAACAGATGATTTGTTTATGTACCTACAGTTAATGTTTACAATGCATGTTTTGAATTTGCTGCCTGTCTAGTCTGCGATAGAATGAAATATATTGCTATTTTCCTATAAAAACCGGCCTTATCTACAACTAAGACGGTCTTCACTTTGGATACGGATGCGCACGCCGCTCGGGTGTGCGAGCGAGACGTCGCTGTAACATCCTGAGACTCCCTTGTCATTTATGCAGTTTTAATTTTGGAACCTTCTTTTATTCCATTTTAATTCAAAATTCGATTTGGATTAAATCCTTTATAAAGGCCTCAGGGATTCAGGAGGATATACGTGCATAACGCTTTTATGCTACTAACACCGGAATGACGTGCGGATCCATTAGTAGTGTGATAACAGCGTAACAATCGTCATTACAAATCGATAACCGACAATGTCGTACCGTTTACCTGGAAACATCACGTATAACCTCTTGTCTTGCAGGAGCTGCGCAAGCACAACGTGTGCGTCGTGGTCCGCGTCTGCGAGCCCAGCTACGACGTCGGCCCGCTGAAGGCCGAAAACATCGAGGTCCGCGACTTGGCCTACGACGACGGTACCTTCCCGCCCGCCAACGTCGTGGACGAGTGGTTCGAGATCCTGCGCGATAAGTAAGTAAACAGCAAAATTTACTCTTGTGATCACAGTAAGGCTTTTGACTGTGTAGACACACCCATTAAATAGTTATTGACATATTGCATTATTATGAAATACCAGGTCCTGTGGGCCTTCTTGTGGTAAAGCTAACGTGCAAAAATCACGAACGTATGTAGTAAGATAAAGAGAAAATGTGTAAAAAAATGTGGAATGCCACAAGGATCTGTGATAGAACATTGTCATATAGCAACCTTGTCAAGCTATATCGGTCATATTTTTACGCATTAGTTGTTGATTTCAAATTCTATGCGATGTAATGCGTAGTGTGATATAATTAGTTCAGGAAAACACATTGTGGTACCTTATTGAAATACAATATGTTACTCATACTGCTGAATTATGCTATGCAATTTACTAAATAATCCAGTATAATTTTATCTGTCCTTGCAACATTCCTGTCTAAGATTAACGGGCATTATTTGATTGTCTTAGATTGAATGTGGGCTGAAACCTCCCACACACGTATGCCATTGATAAATATTTGCAACAGATTCTATAATACAAGGAAAATGATAAACAAAACATGCTTATTTTAAGAGTATCGTTTGATAATTGGTAAAATGGTGTTATTATTGTTTTTAGGGTACCTCAAAAGGAATAGTCTGTTGTAATAAATAATAAATATTATAGAACATTCTTACACAGATTGACTAAGTCCCACAGTAAGCTCAAGAAGGCTTGTTTTCAATCTCAACCGGTAATACTTACGGTAGCTTTTTACAGTTAAAGCCAGATATTTACGAGAATTCCTTACAACTCGATTACCAAGCCTAGTCCTCTAGACACCGCTTTTTCAATGCTTATCAAACTCACTCTTTTAGTTTTAGTGTTTAGGTGTAGATTAGTTTTAAGTCAGGTACCCAAGAAAATCAGCGTCATGGCTTGCCGTGGCATTATGCTGAGTGGGGATCCTCTTTAGCATCTTAATAGTTTGAGTAATTTGTTTTGTGTGTTATTTCCAAGATGTTAAATGTTAAATAAATGTATTTCTTCTTCTTCTTCTATTAACCTTTGTATGTCTATTTGCAGGGCCCAAAACAAGCCAGAAGCGGGCGTAGCAGTCCACTGCGTTGCCGGCCTCGGCCGGGCCCCAGTGATGGTCGCCATCGCGCTGATCGAGCTCGGCATGAAGTACGAGGAGGCCGTCGAGACCATCCGAGAGTGAGTATCTTACCCTACTAGGCATAAGGTTGAGTTTACGAGTACTGTGGCCGTATCCAGCTAGACATTACAACTCGTTTTAACTTCGTAACCGAATTATCAAGGTTTTATTCCGAAGGAAAATGTAACTTAAAAGAAGTCTAAATATTGCATTGAATGAATGAATGAAAATCTTTCAGGCAACTAGTGGCCCATATTGAGTAGAGAGAATTCAATGCCGACTGCCTACACTCATCTATAAAAAACGATTAATAACATTTGCATGATTAATTTATTATTGTTAATAATATTTTTAATTATAAGAACCGAATGACTTGTACCTTGTACATGTACCTTTTTACCAATAAAAATCTGTATCTGTATCTGATTATTACGGGCATGACTAATGAAGTCAAGTATAAGCTCAGTTCATCGTGTTTTAACCGCGACCCATTCAACAATCCTATATAGAACATACAAACACATACGAATAAGGATTACGTGTCGACAGTCACATACATCGGCTCTTGACTGATTAGTTGATACTTAGTATTATACAATATGTTATCGTTTTCAAGTTTTTAAACCTTGAATCCAGTTTTGAGTGGGGCTGACGTAAATTGTAGTTATTACAGTTATTATGAATATTGCATTTTTACCATTTTTTTATTATAGATTTGACCATCTATAATTAAAAAATGGCCAATCTTGTCAGTAGAAAAAGGCGCGAAACTCAAATTTTCTGAGATCCCTTCGCGCCTACATTTTTCAAATTTGCCGCCTTTTTATACTGACATGATCTGCTTGGCAAACTATAATAAGTAGGGAAGTCATGGATAATGTTATTATTAACGAATTTTTTTGTCCTACAGCCAACGCCGCGGCGCCATCAACTCCAAGCAGCTGTCGTACCTGGAGAAGTACCGGCCCAAGTCCCGCCTCAAGAAGAACGGTCACAAGAACTCCTGCTGTGTGCAGTAACAGCTGATCCAGCTCTGTGTCCACACACACACACACACATGCGAATACTACACTAACATTTTTGAACACTTTATTTCCTTTTTTTGAGGTTAGGACTATGTTTAACCTTTTGAGCGCTTGAATCTACTTAAAATAGTAAAATGTACTTACTTTGTCGGTTATAGACGTAGATTTGGACAAAATAATGAGAAATTATTCTGAAATTAAACATAAAAATGGTAAAAACATAATATTTTGATTATGACCAAACTTGTCACAGTTATAACAGTGAATATACTCTATTTTTTCTTTGTTTGAATCTATCCTTAAATATTTTCAGTAGGTAAATTTAATTTTTGCATGGTCAAATTATTTCCGGCCGCTCAAAAGGTTAAACCAAAGTTATAATCTCCGCTGTTAAATCTCGAGTTTTCTATGAAATTTAATGGGAGCCTTGTATAAGATGTTTGTATGTCCAAAAGGTCCCTCGTACTGTGTATTAGTGGAATAATATGTTAGAAGAGCCACGATTTGTGTTCAGTGAGCAATCCTACTCGGGTATATACTTTCAATCATAATAAAATTCAATGCCCATAATAAAATAAAATAAAAACAACAGTCTGTGACATGTTTATTTCTGATTTTCCGTAATTGTGGTGACTTCATGATATTTTTTACTTAAATATTATATTTGTAGACACTTTATGATTTATAATAAAAATGAGACATAATATAGAAAAATCTTGATGGTTTTTTTGTGTTTCACTAGACAATTGATATCTTTGACAAGCAATTTGTTATAAATTGTGTGCTTTTTGTATTGATATACGATTGTACTCTAAATGTTACTTGAAACAAGCCCTGGGCATAGCAATCCATGTTAGCGAATAATCAATTACTATATGAAATACAGAAAGATCTAGTATGACGACTTGACACGAAAATCCAATGAAATATGCAGTTTGATATTATTTTTCTATTTCTAATTTTATGAAGATTATTGAAATGTATGGATCATGTAACTACGGTACAGTCGGCATTCTTAAATAAAAATATAAGCAAAAATTGATAATTTTTCATTTACTTTTATTGATGTAAGAATTCATCCAATAACTTTCCCTTTTGATAGTCAATATGGAAATACCCTAGCGTGAAATTTAGCTACTTTTCAGAGCAAATACAGGATGACAGTTTTAGGGGGCTAGCTGTCCAACTCCAAAGGAATAACTAAATGCTGTTGGCAATGTCCTTCAATGGCTCTAATTGCATCTCTGCCATTTATGTATATATATCGCAATATGCCATTTGTATATATTGAAGCAGTATCACTTGATGCGGTTTTCTGTGTGCGCATCGCACCAAAATTGAAATATTTTAAAATACTCCATAATGTTGACACTATCCAAGTGTAATATTAACAATAGAAACTCCGTTACACTACTACCACACTACTACAATGAAAAGGGCATTATGTACTGCGAGTATAAAAGGTTTGTATGAAAATAAACAAAAGGCACTATTGAAAATGTAAAATAATACTTTATTAATCGGAACATGCGAGGTAGACTCAGGTACGTTAGTTTGTACTTTCGTTGGTGCGACTTTAAAAATAGATAAAACAGCATTTTAAAACAAATACATAAATTAAAAACTTAACTGATAGAAAAATTGATCGTGTAGAATTGGGTAGGTAAAGTTTTTTGAAGATAGGCAAATTATATTTTTTCCCGATAGTATTCATTATAGCGATCACGGAAATGCAGCTCTTTTATTTTTATATCATTTTATTGATTAAATATAATTTTTTAAATGATCGATATGACGTTTGTGAGGTGAAATGGCAGACTCGAGTAATTAATTCCTTTGCGCGCAGTAAATGGGACGAGATAGAAAAAAAATCGATGTCAACTGTCAGTGTCATTCTTGGAAAATAACTTGCAAATAATTGGAAAATAATGGTCGGACGAAACATTTGTGTTTTCTTGTAATTGGATGTCGGTGTGATTTCTAGAATAAGTATTTTTAACGTCCCTAGCACGATCAACACGGATATTTTGATAATGATAACGATTGCTTTCGACTACTTGGCACTGCTTCTTGGAGAACATTTTCATTAACGCCTTCACCACGACTCTTGGACTGCTACACGAGTCATTTTGGATCTCAGTATCAACACAATAGATGGAGACGATCCCGGAAACGTTCGAATGGAAATATAATATTACAGAGATGAACTCAAAAGTGCGTCGTACCGTCTTGTAGGAAGTACAGACGTTACTTTCCAAATTCAGCGTATTTGAGCACACCAAAGTCTTTAACAGCGATTCGGTGCCAAGCTTTGAAGATATATTGGCCAAAATGGTAACTTATACGTTTGTGAGGACTATATAAACGTGATTGTTGTATTATACATACATAATGATTAAGATTGTAATAGTCTTATAACTAGGTCGTTATTGGCTATTATATATGGGCTCGGCAAGGTGTTCACAATATATGAACACGCACGCCCTGATAATAGAGGCGTGTTCAGATATTTATGAGCACCCTAGCTGCACCAATATATCTGATGGCGACTGTACTTTAGAAAACTTATAATATAAATCCAAAATAATATAATATAAATCCAGTAAATTTCGTTTCGTTTTATTTTATAAATCCACAAATTATTATCCTTAAGCATTAACATTACAACAGTATATAGGATCACGCTGTGTGGCGTGCCCTTGAAGAGAGTTGAGAGGTTCAAATATGGTCAATATGGATAAGTATGTCTGTAGGGTAAATGTGCTTCACGTTGGGGCCTGTTTACATATTGATTAGTGTTGATTGCGGGTTTAATACATTTGCCACTATACACAAGTAGCAAGTGTATCAACTCGCAAAAATACTATATTTTTGCTTCCATTGAGGTATACTTAGTAAGCACTATTCTCAAATTATGTGAGGAAATAAAACAAATTCAATTTAGTAAAGCGTATTTAATAGGGGTAAAGTGACGCGAATACAATTAAAAAAACAACGCATATTCTTAGTTTATATTAAATGTAGATGGCTTTTTAGTTTTCACTTGGTCACAGAAATACGCTAAAAACCACTTTCATAGTAGGTGTTTCTTGCGTTTTGGCTGTCCTTCTTGTGTCCTTCCACAGCATGAGCATGTCGTAAGTCCTGTTGTATTTGTCCCTGGACTTAGCAGGAAGCTAGTTATTCATTATTAAGTTTGCTTCTGCTTTCAAATGAGGCGGTGTGCCGTCTATTCCAGGTCGTTTTCGTCACTTGAACTCATTTTGTTTATTACGAGTATTAAAATAACAAGCGGTAACTTATTGAGTATTGCACAACGAATAAACTTTGCCGCCTTTTATTTGCATATTTTTTAAAATTATATTACCATAGATACTAAGCATACGGTACGCGCATGTGTCAATCCGCGCGCACCGCGCAGCGCCCTTTCGCGGTGCTAAAGCGGTATCCAGACGGGACTGATCAAATCGGTCAATTTGATCAGAAATGAAATTGGCGTCAATCTCCAATTTTAGATTTATGGTGATATTAGAGCCATTTAAATTGAAAAAATGCCCCATAACGAAAATACTAGCCTCACAAATAGGTGTTCTTGTGTCCGCACTTCATTTTATCGGTCATTATCGGCGGTTGAATGCGGCGAGCCAAATTGGCGTTTGCGTCCGTACGTCCCGATTCGATCGGGCAATTTAATCAGATTGGCGAAAAATTGACTAATCTGGATACGCCTTAAGCAACATCGAGTTCACGATAATTTGACATATAATAATAATAGATTTTTAGCATAAGGGGTCATCCATTAATTACGTCACACGTTTAGGGGGGAGGGAGGGGGTCAAGAAAATGTAACATATTGTGACATGGGGGAGGGGGGAGACACAAACTTTGTGACGTCACTTTAACTTCATCAGTAACCGAAAATTTATTTAAATTATTTAGTTCGCTGTACATTTAAATAACAAGTTTTTAAAACGAAAATAGTTTTTAATCGTTTAATTTTCTTTCCTAAGCAGTTTTGGGTTATAAAATTACTAATATTTATATCGTCAAAAATATTTTGATAAAATAGTAATAATACTTATAGTTCGTTTTTTTTTAGCATTAGAAAGAACTTCGCAGAAGTAAGCTTGTGGTTCCAAATCCGGCACTTTTAGCGGTAATAATTTGAAGTAAATTATATGTATTGACCGTGCTACATTAGATAATTCAATAATTATTAACAATTAAAGAGCCTGATAAAAACTGTACGCTTGCTTCTGTCGAGTTCTTTCTAATGCTAAAAAAACGAACTATAGGTACTTACTCTTACTTAATTCGATTTGGCGATTTCGTAGAAAAAATGTGACGTCACACTAGGGGGGGAGGGGTTTGCCAAATGTGACCAAGTGTGACAAGGGGGGGGGGGAGGGGTCAAAAAACCTAGAAATTGGTGTGACGTAATTAATGGATGACCCCTAAGTTGCATTTCATAAAACTTAACCCAAATCATTTGTACATTTTCAAGTCAAAGATAAAGACATGTTGGTTTTAAAATTTTAATAAGTATAGACCATAACATTGTCATGATCTTGTAACATTGTTAAAATAAGAGTCTCCCATTTTCATTTTATTGCATTTTTTATAAAATGTCTTTAGATTCTCGGGATATCTTGGTCCTAATTCGATTGCTCTTTTTTATGGAAATAATTATATCCTTCAGATTCACAGGATGCTCGAGGCTTAGCCGAATAACACTGCAAGGAAGTATGTCATGGCTCAATGGTTCTAATTAGCCATCAGTATAATACCGCCAATGAATGTTTACATCCACCTGAAAATAATAACAACATTCATAAAATGAGGATAACCACACAAAACTAACAGATGGTTGAAATTGTTAGAAAAAATTAGACCGATTTCTTGTTTACGAACTTAACAGCTCATGGCAATTTAATAATAAAAATCAAAACACAAGTGAAGAAAGTTTTATGTACCTATGTATTTCACGGATACGTACTCCTGTACGGCCATTGCTCCTCTAATTCAACGGCATTGTGCTTATCACTGTTATGATAATAATTTCAAATTTGTAGAATCTGCTCGCAATCTCGCATGAACTCGCTTATTTTTCTTGCAAAACTCTGTCCAAGGGTCAGCGCAGGGGCCGACGTGTAGGGGTGGGGAAGAAAACGTTGTCCAATAATTATGCAGTGCCAAGTTATCGAAAGTAAATTCAATCTTTGTCCAAATACGCGCAGATGTCGTGGGGAATCAGAAGTCCGTGGGTCGTGCTGAGGTCGTCGAAAATCTCAATGATAACATTAATAGCAATTCGCAAGGTAACATGAGGCTTGTCCGTTATTTTTCGGGAATGAGAGCTAAGTGACACTGACAGTTGACATCGTTTTTTTTTTCTATCTCGTCCCATTTACTGCGCGCAAAGGAATTAATTACTCGAGTCTGCCATTTCACCTCACAAACGTCATATCTATCATTTAAAAAATTATATTTAATCAATAAAATGAAATAAAAATAAAAGAGCTGCATTTCCGTGATCGCTATAATGAATACTATCGGAAAAAAATATAATTTGCCTATCTTCAAAAAACTTTACCTACCCAATTGTAGATACTTGTGCTTTTATTAAGTTGTACAGGGTGCCTAGCCAAAATGACTAATGTTTGCGCCATAGCGAACGATAAGTTAATGTCTCCCTGTCGCACTAATATGGAAGAGTGTGATAGGGAGAGAGATGACCGTTTCGTTCATTAGGCCCTCGGGTTTATTACAAATTGTTAATTATTTTACAAATAAAATAAGTTATTGGCAAAAATTTAATTTTTGGTACAAGCTTTTATCGCTGTCTGTACTTTTCTTTCGACAGACAACTAATACTCATCGAGACAATTCTAAAAGCCACTAACACAATTAGGTTGCGTTGTTTCATCACAGAGTTCCTATGGCCACCTCCTGTCTCCATCATCAGATGAGCTCGATGGTACCATAATATTGCCTTGCCATCCGATTTATACATGCATGTAAAATTTCAGCTCAATCGGAAACCGGGAAGTGGATCAAATTTAACTTGCAAGATTTGATTACAGACAGACAACGGTCAGGTGACACTAAATAAAAGCTTGTAACAAAGGTTTTTTTTAAGAATGACAAAATGAGTCGTAATCCGCACTTGGTAGACGCACAAACATAAAACCTTTTAAACGCGGCATCTCTTACATAATTAACTTAATTACATATACTTATGTTCTATCCATGGTCTATAGTTTTTAGCATGATTAGATTATAAACAACTCATGACAAGTGGCAAGTACTATTTTAACTTAACATGCTACTCTTACAATACAAGAAAAAATAATACAAATAGACCGTGATTAGTTCGACACTTACTTAAAATCCGTTAAAAACCTACCTATCTACATTTTAAAATCACAATAATTTAATCCTAACCTTATTCTAGTTACACTTTTCATGCATGAATACCGTGGATGGCACGATTCTTTTAAATAATTACTTAAAAAATAATGTGATTGAATGCAACTACACCACAGAATAAATAATAGTACTAAGTACAGAAGACTCACTCTAACAAAACGCGTCTGTTACGATCAGCACAGATATGGCCGGGCCGCTAGGTGGCGACAGCGCCACGCGCGGCTTATGGCAAACCCCAAAATTGGGGCCGAACGGATGTACTTTTAGCTACCTGTAGCAAAGCGACGAAATCGCGCAGTGAGACACGCCTGACTACGGTTAGAAACGCAAGTACTGGCAGAATACCAGCGATGTGGCTTGCCGCATCACAATGCTGAGCCAGCGCCTTTTCTGTGCCACGACACATGGCTTCATAATTTTTTTATGTAATAGTTAATAGTTATTAGTAATTAAGTTGTTTTGCATGTTCTTATCTTGTACTTTTTCAATGCCGTGTATGTTGTGGGTATGAATAAAGAAATTATCTATCTATCTACAGCAAATGTCTTATACAGTCTTCTCATATCAATAATGCAATATCATTCTTTACGCTATAGAAAAACAAATTGGCCGATGCTTTATAATTTTAACACGCTGCTTAAGTCTACGTCTTAGGCACATACTTATGAACCTTCCCGCGTACCTCGCTACGAAGGCAGGGCTATAACCGCGAAAATCGAAGTTCGAAAATTGCGGGGATTTTTCTCTGTCACTCTAATTACGCCTTCGTTGGAGTAAAAGAGAAAGATCCCCGCAATTTGCGAATTTCGGTTTTCGCGGTAGCCGCTCAGGTATAGTAAATTATCCGGATTCAATACAGAAATACTTCCCTGAAAACCTATAAAACGACACCCATGCCGACTTTCACGAGTATGTACATGTGTTTTTAGTAATATTAACAAAAGTCTTAGCAACACTGTCTACTTCTTAGGCACATACTTGTGGACCTTTCCTCCATATCTCGCCACGAAGGCGGGTACAGTGAACTTCCGCTTACAGCCCTCGTAGTTCATGTAGCGTATCTTGCCGAACACGGCGCGCTCCGCCCAGCCCTGGTCGTGCGTGCCGCAGATCGACCACATGCAGCCTGCAACAAGGGGAAATAAATGAAAAGTTTGGCATTTGTTTTAAGAGCCGTAACAGACTACCGCACCGCATCGCGACCTTGGTGCGGTG
Source organism: Cydia fagiglandana (assembly GCF_963556715.1). NCBI lineage: Eukaryota > Metazoa > Arthropoda > Insecta > Lepidoptera > Tortricidae > Cydia > Cydia fagiglandana. The sequence continues at coordinate 21,975,041 of NC_085934.1, read as the reverse complement.
CGGTGCACGTATCGAATTAATGTGTAAGGTGGTCGCCGTACTTGCGTTAAGGACGCAGCTATAAATTAGAGCGATACAGAAATATTAACTCACATTTATAAACGTCTCTATCGCGAATTTATTTTATTAGCATTATTTATCGACGTTTCGACACTGGTCGAAACTGATTACCTTCACGTCTTTAACTCACGTACTGCGACCACCTTATAGATTATCTATACGCACCGCACCGCGCGCGCTTTAAATAAGATTAGTTAAAAGGATAATCTCACACTGTAATCATTATAATACATGTAAACTCACCGACATATCCACTAGGATCCCGCCCATCGATGCTATAATGATCGTTCAAGTATATCGCATACTTGAGCGCATCTTCAGGACTGGGCGTCCATTCTAGAATCTTCTTCGCCCAGTACATCCGTAAGAAGCCGTGCATCTTGCCCTCTGTATTGAGTTGTATTTGCGCGGAGTTCCAGAGGTCGTCGTGAGTTTTGGCCTGGGCTAGTTCGTCGAGCGTGTAGATGTGCGATCTTTTGTCTTTTCTGTAACATTTTACAAGTAGAAATATATAATAACAATAATAAGCACAAAAGTGCTGCACTGCAAGAGTTTGCACCTGGCGGGGACCATCTCCGGATGCATCATATTGTGCGTTCGGGGATGGTATCCGCCACGTGTATCCTTTGCTTTTAGATTAAAGTGTCTTAAAGGGCCTCTGCGCTGTTGGCTTCGGCCCCACGTACGCCTCCCAAAGGTCCGGGACCCCATGGTCCCGAGATATGGAAAAGACATGCAAATAATAATAATAAAATGCTTTATTGCACACTACAAAAGAAATGGTACAAAAGTATGAACAGGTACAAAAATGTAGGTAACAACAGGCGGACTTATCGCTAAACAGCGATCTCTTCCAGACAACCTTCAGATAGTGAGAAGGCGAAACAAATTCAAGTATATAGTTTGGATTTGGAATCTATAAATACAGAGCTAAAGTTAAATGTCTGAATAAGTTGATGTTACCATACCCAGTCTCATCTTTAGCCTTAGAGGGTAACATTGGCCATGTATCCATATAAATCTTCTTATTAAATTACGAAACCCATCGTAATCATATATATATGTATCATGAAGTTATGCTAGCATAGGATTGTCAGCTTAAGTATAAGTAAATAAATACATATTATAAGGACATTCTTATAAAAATTGACTAAGTCCGACAGTAAGCTCAAGAAGGCTTGTGTTGTGGGTACTCCGACGACGATAAATATAATATACAAATACATAAAAACATCCATGACTTAAGAACAAATATCTGTGCTCATCACACAAATAAATACCCTTACCGGGATTCGAACCCAGGACCATCGGCTTCACAGGCAAGGTCACTACCTACTAGGCCGACTGGTCGTCAAAGTATAGTATAGTTTTTTAATACTTATCTTAATACTTTATCTCTGAATATGTATAGTCATGTATAGTTTACCTGTGATCGTCCAAAGTCTTCGCCGCCCAACTATGCGCTCCCTTCACACTGTCATAGTGTTCGTTGTAGAAGCAGAAGTTGTCTGCCAGTTCGCGGCGCACTATGGCCTCTTCTAAGAATGCGTTGACACTCTCCGTGTATTTCTTCTTGTACTCTTGAACACAGAGGGCTACTCTTTGGACGGAGATTTGACCTGAAATTCGATACGCATAAGTCAGGAAAATAGGAAGATTTGTTAACCCTTTGAACGTTACGCCTATCGTGTGCGGTGCCACAGAATAAATAATAGTACTAACGTACAGAAAGGAAAGTTCCTACAGAACCGAAGTTTGACAGCGGTTCAGGGTCGAATCATGCTGTACCTTTCTAATGTATGGCGCTATCCCTTTCGGCTATTTAGGGTTGTCAAAATTCAAGCAATTATCTTATCTGTAGTCGTGCACGCAAAAGGGACGTCAAGATGTGTCAACCCTAATAATTGGTCGGAGCAATGCTGAGCCGAACGGAAGAGTTTCGCACCCCTGGCGGTGCGTCATCGTGAGTCTTGTCCAAATGCACGAACGTTGATATTCGGATGTACATAGTTGCGCGCGTCGGTTGACATTTTCGGTGGTCAAATCGTTAAAATGGAGCATTTAATAGCATACAAAGTATATTTACCAAAATGGAACCAAGGGGAGAGGTTGCTAAGTGCATCAAGAGTAGGATCATTCCGCTTCGTCGCGAATATCGCGAGCCTCTTATCCAGGAAGCTCTTCAACATTTTGACCGCGGCGTGGTAGCCTGGAGTGGCCCAGTCCACGGGGCCTACGGACTTGTCGGCTTCGCGGGATTCTATGGCTTGGTCCCAGTCTATTGGCTGAAAAAACAAGAACGAACTTTTTTATAGGTCCGAATTAAATATGTAAGCACTGTTTATATGCCAGATAGGGTAATTTGTCGATTACTGGCCAGTGAATAGAATCCATTTTTAGTTTAGGGTGGCCAGTTATTAGCCGGTGGCCAGTAGGTAATTGACGAATTACCCTACTAAACTTTAAATGACAGTTCAATTGGCTAATTTACTACCTAATCTGGAATCCAGGAAACCAAAAGGCTCATTTATGTATCAGTTGTACTAAAATAATTTTTATATTTTTTTAAAACTAAATATAATCTTAAATCTTACTTAAACGTGAATGACCCATTTTAATATGTGTCTCATGGAAATTTCCATATTAAATTTTTTATAAAATAATATAATTACGTCAGGTTTAAATTTGCTCTTGTAAGGGTGCTTAATAACCGGCGGGAACTGTGTCAAATATTCATCCAGCTTGGAGTTGATCTTGTTCCGGATGGTCCGCGCCGAGTACTCCTGCTTGTCTGAGGCCACCCAGCACGGGACTATGTTGTGAGCGTCCACCTGGGAATGAATAAAATGTGTAGTAATGTAAATACAATCCACAGAAAAGCAAAAATATTATTAGTATAATTATTTTTATTTAGCACAAATTTATCAGTGGTGTAATGTGAAGGAATATGCTATATAAAATACTATATAATTGCTATCACAACCAGGGATGTTGCGAATATTCGCATCCGCATCTGCATCCACATTCGCATAAAATCGATGCGGATGTCGACCAAGTGCGGCGACGCCGGCGGCGTAAGTGCTAGGTAGTTTCGTCATTATATATAATAACGAAATCGTCTAGATCCCGAAAAGTCGGCTAAGTGACTGTTTACTAAATAAAACGCACCTATATTTTTGCTCAAATACTAAACGAATCGTTTTTTTTAAATAAATAATGCTGAAAATGTATTATTTGACGTTTTTAAAGTACGAAATCTTGACATCCGCATCCGCATCCGCGGATGTGCGGCTTTAAATATCTGCATCCGAGAATGTCAAAAAATCTGCATCCGCAACATCCCTGATCACAACATTCACAATTATGTCTGTAAATATTCATATTTTCATAAGGTATCATGGTATGCCTAAAAATTTTGAAGTGTATGTTGCTGCAATTGTTACAATTTAACTGAAAGTGATGTCCTAGGTTTAAGTGAGACCAACACTAATAGGATTAACACATTCACTGCAGGATGGGGTCCAAAGACATCATGCAAAGTATACTAATTATGAGTAACACTAATTACCACAGTTAAGATGTTGAGTATTCAAATAATACCTGAATCAAAGGCACATCTTTCTTCAACCCCTTCTTCGCCTTCTCCAGCCACCCCAGGGGTGTCCTCAGCGGGTTGAAGTCGCACACCACGGCCCCAATCTTGTGGTCTATCACCCATTGTGGTAGGACATCCCCGCCATCGCCTTCTAGGAGGTGGAAGGATATGTCCAGCTCCTTGCATTGAGCTGCTACTGTTTTTAAGCCTGCAAACATGTTTGGAACATAATTAAATGACAACTTATATAATATAACTTATTAGCTATAACAATATTAGGATGGGTAGATGAATATAATGAAAACACTAGCCTACCACACACTTGATCATATCATGTCTTTGCAATGAAGTCCATTGGAAAGTACTGGCAAAAGACCATGTTGTTTTAGACACCGAAAATATGCTTTGTTTTTCTAACTTAAAATAGCTTTCATTACTAGCTTTCATACAAAACGAACACAGTTATAAATAAAAACTACCTACCTTTGATAAGAAAGTCAAACTGCCTCACAGACGCGTCCAAGTACTTCGCAATCAAGCAAAAACACACATGGAGCGGTACTTCGTTCTTCAACGCAAGCTTCTGTGCAAACAGAAAAGCCCAGTTGTCCTGCACTCTACTGTCTCTAGACATCCAGTACACGATGCCCTCGCAGTCATCAGGCACCGTCTGCTCTTGAGATATTATCCTAAGACGCTTTTTGTTGAATTTATACTCCAAAATCGACTTAGCGGTCTCATCGCGTTTGGCTTGCAGACTTTTCATAAAATCGTCAATTGAGATCTTTGATTCTGAGCCAGATATTGAAGGCTGGAAAAGTTTAGGTTTTTTTGCTGCTGATGCCATTTTTAAAGTATTAAAATTCCTCACAAGGCAAAACCGATGCGCGCTTTTAACAAATTTGTTTACAACCACAAAGCCGCGCCATTTCCCTAGCATAGCAATGAAATGACAGCTGTCATTGATTGACAAATGTATTGCCATTGTAAAAAACCGGTCAAGTGCGAGTCGGATTCGCCCACCGAGGGTTCCGTACTTTGTAGTATTAGTTGTTTATAGTGGCAACAGAAATACATCATCTGTGAAAATTTCAACTGTCTAGCTATCACGGTTCATGAGATATAGCCTGGTGATAGACAGATGGACGGACAGTGGAGTCTTATAGTGGTAACACACTATCACGGTGTACCGCACCGCGACCTTGATGCGTCGCACCCATAAGTGAGAGCGAGGAAGAGATATATTTTTCTTGCTGTCACTTATGGGTGCGACGCACCAAGGTGGCGGTGCGGTGCGATACTGTGTTACCACTTTTAGTAATTAGGATTGTTCATTTTTTTTCAAATGTTCTATTTCGAAAACCATTTCGAGATATAAGGTTTTTAAACAGTTTCCGACATTTGCTGCGATATAATAATTGAGGATTGAAGATATTTCAACAAATATCCTTATGACCTTAGTTTGACCTTCTCCTGGGCTGAATGTAAAGTCATTGCATAATAAAAGTTATCGAACCATAGTAAATAAATCCGTCACTCACGTATTGTCAAAGTTATCATTGTCATCGATTGTCATAACAAAATTTTTCAGTTAAACCGCTGCGCTTGTTTGTTACAATTTGATTTATAATTAATACCTAAACAGTAGATTTCATTGCTTAATAATATATCAAAAACCTTGTTCCTATGTGTGGGAATGATTGACAAAAATAATAGTTCGAATCCACGAAGACCTACGACGTGAAAGATGGTGCCGTGAATTAAACTTGGAATACCTACCTACTTCACGTGTTACACACAGTATTGCTGTGAGAATCACGTTGATGTAAGTATAAAATTAATATTAATTTACTACAATTAAGTATTTAAAAGCTCACTTTATTGGTAGGGTCGTGGTATCTATTTATTTTCTGTGGTAATGTAGCCAGAGTATCTAAAGGCAAACCGTTAAACAGAGATGGTGCCTACTAGAAAGAAGGAATATACAAGAATACATAGCCATACTCAAATTTCAGCCTGAAACTGCTTTAAAAAGATATAATTTCTAATTTCCAGGTACATGTTGCAGTTCAAGCTGCTGATATCATGGTGGACAAGACTTAATAAAGAGTTGTGAATAATAAAACATGTTTTTGTTTACCTACTTTTTTATTAATTTGGGAAATATGTTATATATGTTTCCAAAAAAAATAGTAACTTTACATTAAATGTATGTTTATCATGTTCTGCACGAGCATCTGACAATGATGGTTTCTTGTTGACCATCCAGAAGAGAAGTGTATGGTTTGTTATTTACTCTGTTCCCAGGCATTATTTACGGTCGTAAAGTATTACGACGATTAATAATTAATATGACGTTCGTTTCAATACAAAATGCTCAACTTTGTTCTGGGCCCAAGTGCAGTTACATATCTCACAGCTGTATCTAAATAGGAATCACGATGACCTGAAATAATAGGATATAATTAACAAAATTGGCATGTTCCTAATATAGTAGTATAAGTATGTAGGACAATATCCAAACAATGGTGACAAGCCGGTAGAAAGCACCCACTGGGTGCTAAGCTACCTTTAGCAATGGACGCTTGTAACGATTTTATGAATCCAATCTTCTTACAAATCGAATCAGTTAAAATATATATGATGTAGGTGACTTACATTTGTATTTTTGCTCCCTTGATTTCAGCCAAGTTATGGTTGGAGTTGGATGCTATATGGATACATACTCCAATAAAACTAAGTTATATTATATAACTTAGGCAGATTTCTGGAATCAGCTTTCTCAAATTTATAGCGTAGGTATTTTGAAATTAATGATTCAAAATAAACGAGTTTTCCATTCCAGACGATTGTTATTTATAGAAACACGTGACACTGACATTGTCGACAGGTGACATTACAATCAATTGACAATGACAACTATTTTTTTAATGCTTGTTGTTGCTTGTGCATTATCCTAATCAGCCGACGACATGTAATTTACGAGAAGTCGTATCTCATATTTTCAATAAATTATAAATATTCAACCGAGCCACGAATTACTAAATCATTCAAATTGGTATCTTAAATTAACCTATATTTTCAGAAAATAAAATAAAAATGGGGGTCTAAAAAAAATGAACAATCCTAATTGGGTCCCGTTTTTAACCTTTGGGTACAGAACCCTAAAAACTACTGTACCAATGTTACCGTAACTTATTCTGCGCTATAAGTTAGAGCGAGAAAAATATAGCTTTACCGCACCAAGGTCGCGGTGCGATGCGGTAGTCTGTTACGGCTTTTATGTTTAGATGGGACAATTTTTCGGACAGGTCTAAATCCTTCGAGCAACACCGGCTTCGACACGAAGATTAAATCATAATTATGTTGTGGACGTGAACGCCAAAATGAAATTGGCTCGCCGAACGCCGATCCCACTTGATTCGATCGATTGCAATAGTGCTAACAGACGGTTGTACCGGACCCTAAGATTTTGACTAAAAAACTTTGTATACATGGTTATGAAAAAAAATTAAAAAAAAAATTGTCATCAATTGACAGATTGTCTTTGGTGCGCACCGTGCGCACGCGCAGATATCGCAGGCCCGCAATACTCAAAAGTCTCAAAACTTGCCGAAACACTAATTGTACAGAAGAAACTACTGCAGGAGTGCCTTGGATGCTGTTGTTTGCTTTTCTGGCCTAATATTTTTAGTTCAAAAGTGTGATCTACCAACCCCATTGTAAAGATTATGGCTGAAAATCAGACCATGGGTGAGTAAAAAAGCTATTTCTTATATGTAAGATGAAGATTTATTTGTTAATACAGGAAGTCTTGGGATAGTGACGGTTAAGGACATTTCAGCTGTTAATTCTTACCCCGTACCTACGGACACTTTCTTAGCAACCGTTTGAATCAAACTGCCAGAAGTTTAGGTCTCACTATATACTCATAAAACCGGCCAATTGCGAGTCGAACTCGCATTCCAAGGGTTCCGTACATTACCCAATTTTTTACAAAGTATTTCTTATATGTGAAACGCGAGTGAATTGCCTTTAAAAAACCCGCAGGGTTCGGATCAATAACTAAGTAATTAGTCCGACTTACGCTTGACTGCATAATTCTAATAGGTTTTCCTGTCGTCTATAGGTAAAGAACTAGTTTGTATATTTTTTTCAAAATTCTAGACCCATTAGTTTCGGTGATAAAGGGGAGGGGGCGTTATGGTTATTTTTTGGCTATTTTCTTAAATAACTTCTAAATTATTTATATTAAAATTACAAAAAAATATATACATGTTAGAGATTCTCAAAATGAGCCCTTTCATTTGATATGTAACACGATACTTATAGTTTAAAAAACATTATTTTTTTATTTTCTCATTTACCCCCCCAAAAGTGGCCTTCATGTTTAAAATACATTTGTTTACGTTTAGGTATAATGTCCGTATTTGGGTCACAAATTTACATATGTGTACCAAATTTCAACTTAAGAGTGCTATTACATTTCGGGGTTGAGCGAGTTTAGGTATTTTACGCGCTGCGGCAGGCCGTGCGAGCTCAGTATTCCGATCCCTTCTACCACACTCGCACTACAATGATGGATTAAACATTCTTGATCCTTCGCGAAGCATATTGAAATCAACCATAACAACACTAACTGTACTTAACTTATAAAGTCCTAAAACTGTTATTTGGTAAGTACGAAAATACTAAATGCAGTGCAAATGTACATAGGGGCTGTTCATAAATTACGTCATCTATTTTTGACCCCCCCATCCCCCAAATCATCCAAAAATCATGCTTCGGATGACTCTGTTTCCTCCTACGTCATGCTACCATCATCCGATGTCCAGACCCCCCCTCCCCTCCTCCCATTTGAAACGACGTAATTTATGAATAGCCCCATACTCGTACTTAAGAACTTATATTACTCGAAAGAAATTATAGGTACTCGACTACTCGCTTATTTACAAGAAACAAGTTACAAGAAACTGAAGATACACAGGGTCTGATGATGGAGCTGGAAGGTGGCCACGGGTACCAGTCTATCATGTAACTAAACCACTTCGTGTTTGGGCTCGTTTGATTCGTCTCAACAAGATCTTTGACACTGAAGATACACAGGGTCTGATGATGGAGCTGGAAGGAGGCCACGGGTACCAGTCTCTCATGTAACTAAACAATTTCGTGTTTGGGCTCGTTTGATTCGTCTCAACAAGATCTTTGACACAAGACAGTACTCAGGGTCTGATGATGGAGCTGGAAGGTGTTCACCATTACCAATCAACCATACAACTAAACCACATAATAATAATAATAATAAGCCCGCAGGGCAGCTTGTGGCGAGCTGTTGGGGAGTAACGACCCCACGGACCCGAGTGCTCCCGAGAGTCGGTCAGGGTCTCCGTCTCCGGCGTGTCTTCGTCGGTCGGAGTGGACCCCAAGGGGACCCGCAGGACTCTCAGCTCTGGCTTGCCTTCATTGGCCGTCCAGAGAGGAGTCGTTAGAGCTATATGCTCCAGGGGTGGAAGTGAAAGATGCATAAGACGCGAGTTGGCACAGTGGCTGTTAACAGCCACTGGGTAGAAAGCGGCGCACACCTCTCGACACCCCTGAGCCGCTCACACCGATGTTGCTCCTGGTCGTCTTCGCGACGGCAGTTTCAGGGGCCCATCTAGTCAGCGGCAAGTCACCACCTGCCTCGATAACGTGTTTTAGCATTGTTATGGCAGGTGTCCGGACTTCTCTACAATAGCCCAGTCTCATTGTCCATCCAAACTTCAATCCATAGACCGGTATACTATTCACTTTTTTTGCAATAGTCCCAATGCCTGCTGCGACCGATTCATGGGTGTTTATTGTTGCGCCTGTGAACGGGTTCCAGCAGGCGTTCTACATGACATTAAAGCTCTCCAAGGGGCCTCTACGTGTTGGATCTATATCCCCACGCAAGCCTATCAAAAGACCGGGATTTGTAGGCCCGTGAATTCGAAAATGGAGAAACAAATAATAATAATAATAAGCCCGCAGGGCAGCTTGTGGCGAGCTGTTGGGGAGTAACGACCCCACGGACCCGAGTACTCCCGAGAGTCGGTCAGGGTCTCCGTCTCCGGCGTGTCTTCGTCGGTCGGAGTGGACCCCAAGGAGACCCGCAGGACTCTCAGCTCTGGCTTGCCTTAATTGGCCGTCCAGAGAGGAGTCGTTAGAGCTATATGCTCCAGGGGTGGAAGTGAAAGATGCATAAGACGCGAGTTGGCACAGTGGCTGTTAACAGCCACTGGGTAGAAAGCGGCGCACACCTCTCGACACCCCTGGGCCGCTCACACCGATGTTGCTCCTGGTCGTCTTTACGACGGCAGTTTCAGGGGCCCATCTAGTAAGCGGCGAGTCACCGCCTGTCTCGATGACGGTGTTTACATTGTTATGGCAGGTGTCCGGACCTCTTTTACAATAGCCCAGTCTCATTGTCCACCCAAACATCAATCCATAAACCGGTATACTGTTCACTTCTTCTACAATAGTCCCAATACTTGCTGCGACCGGTTCACGGGTGTCTATTGTTGCGCCTGTGAACGGGTTCCAGCAGGCGTTCTACATTACATTAAAACTCTTCAAAGGGCCTCTACGTGTTGGATCTATATCCCCACGCAAGCCTATCAAAAGACCGGGATTTATAGGCCCGTGAAGTCCAAAAAGGAGAAACAATAATAATAATAATAAGCCCGCAGGGCAGCTTGTGGCGAGCTGTTGGGGAGTAACGACCCCACGGACCCGAGTGCTCCCGAGAGTCGGTCAGGGTCTCCGTCTCCGGCGTGTCTTCGTCGGTCGGAGTGGACCCGCAGGACTCTCAGCTCTGGCTTGCCTTAATTGGCCGTCCAGAGAGGAGTCGCTAGAGCTATATGCTCCAGGGGTGGAAGTGAAAGATGCATAAGACGCGAGTTGGCACAGTGGCTGGTAACAGCCACTGGGTAGAAAGCGGCGCACACCTCTCGACACCCCTGAGCCGCTCACACCGATGTTGCCCCTGGTCGTCTTCGCGACGGCAGTTTCAGGGGCCCATCTAGTCAGCGGCAAGTCACCGCCTGCCTCGATAACTTGTGAAAACATTGTTATGGCAGGTGTCCGTACGTCTTTGTAATAACCCAGTCTCATACTCCACCCAAACTACAATCCATAGACCGGTATACTGTTCTCTTTTTCTACAATAGTCCCAATGCCTGCTGAGACCGGTTCATGGGTGTTTATTGTTGCACCTGTGAACGGGTTCCAGCAGGCGTTCTACATGACATAAAAGCTCTCCAAGGGGCCTCTACGTGTTGGATTTGTGTCCCCACGCAAGCCTATCAAAAAACCGGGATTATGGGCCCGTGATATCTAAGGAGATACAAATAATAATAATAAAAGACGTTTATTCAAAAAGTTTGAACATAGGTACATAATAAAAGTACACGATAATGCTTACAAACTAATTGAAAAGGTAAGTGGCTCAGCTTATGTCTGTGCCAGAAGGCTTCGGGGCACAGCGGCCCTAAAGACTTGCAGCAACGGACGCTGTTATTCTGCCACCGCCGTATTTGTATCTAGCTAAGGACAGTAAAAACATTTACACCATTTATTACATGTAGGACAAGATAGCAAAACCGAACAATGTGCAGTGGATAAAACATCGTGTTTAGGCTCGTTTTATTCATCTCAACAAGATCTTTGACACTAGGTGATACTCAGAGTCTGATGATGGAGCTGGAAGTTGGTTACCGGTACCAATCAACCATGCAACTAAACCACTTCATGTTTAGGCTCGTTTGACTAGTCTCAACAAGATCTTTGACACTAGGTGATACTCAGAGTCTGATGATGGAGCCGGAAGGTGGTCACCGGTACCAATCAACCATGCAACTAAACCACTTCGTGTTTAGGCTCGTTTGATTCGTCTCAACAAGATCTTTGACACTAGGTGATAAACCAAACACGAAGCCCAAACACGAAGTGGTTCAGTTATGTGATAGACTGGTACCCGTCGCCACCTTCGAGCTCCATCATCAGACCCTGAGTAGTATCTTGAGTCAAAGATCTTGTTGCGACGAATCAAACGAGCCCAAACACGAAGTGGTTCAGTTACATGGTAGACTGGTACCCGTGGCCACAGTCCAACTCCATCATCAGACCCTGAGTACTATCTTGTGTCAAAGATCTTGTTGAGACGAATAAAACGAGCCTAAACACGAAGTGGTTTAGTTGCATGGTTGATTGGTACCGGTGACCACCTTCCAGCTCCATCATCAGACCCTGAGTACTATCTTGTGTCAAAGATTGTAGCGATGCTACATATTTGCCTAGGATAAATACATGCTTTTCCATACAAGATAACCGGTACAACATGACTGTCGCATTTCCAACAAAATAACATACACCAGAGTATGACACTTATGTAAAACTATAATGTACCTTCTCAGCTGTAGGTTGTTTAGCATATCCTGCCTCCTGGTTAGCTGGTTTCGAAGAAACAAGTCTAAAGATGTATGCCACTTGAACGGAACTTGTCACCCAGATTGCGCGGAGATTGGTGAACCAAACCTGGCTTCATGCATATCAAAATGATCCTCCTAGTCTACCTAAACTGCCCAAATAGGTCACTTCCTAATTTAATTAGTATTTTAGAATCATTTTCGGAATTTTTATGAAACATAAATAAGGTTGAAATTTTGACAGGAGAACTGTCAGAGAGTAGACTATGCGTTTAGTTACCGCATCGGAAAGAAGGTATTCTGAATGAAACAAGGTAGAAAACGTACGATAAAAATATAATTATTAGTAATTATTATCAACCACTTGAAATATTACAAGTATTAATGAGCATTAATATTTTTTCGAGAGTCATACGATTTGGAAAAGGTTTAAGTTGGTTTGACGTTTGATGCGTCGATATGGATCGAAACGGAGGGCTGGGGATTTTGCTAGAATCGACAATGGATGGGGAGTTGGTACTGGGGCACGCTAGCATTTATACAGTTCCTAATTGAATATCGAAATAAACCGCCTCGCCCCCTTCCGCCGCCTGCCCTGGCCGGTGGAAGATTGGGATATATGTAAAGTGCGCCGTGTGTGTACGTGTTGTGCGCGAAAAGGGCGTAGCCCACCGAGTGCTTTCCGTGCCGCCGGCGAGAGCAAGCATGGCCGACGGTCGCGTTGCTCCGAGCGCCGTTGCGCGCTCCCTGATGTGCTGAGCGTCGTGGGGACGCTGGTTTTCACCGCAGGGCGCAGTTTCCAGGGCCTGTGGACTGCGTGCCGCCTGGCGATCCCGAGGTGCTTCACACAGGCCTCCCCTTCACTTGCGTGGCCTGTCGACTCCGAGGCGCGACACGTTGGCGCCACCATCAAGCCGTAGGGCACGGCCTTGACTCGCGAGCCGTGTGTCGGACAGCCTTGCCGCGGTCCGACGATCCCAAGGTATCATCGCGCGGGTCCTTCTTGTGGAACTCCTGAGCGCCGCGGGTTATTCTCGCCCGGGCTTGCCAAAGCCGGAGCTTGAGGAACGCCCGTCGCCCACCGTCAGCGATCCGCCTGCTGCGTTAAATACCAGCGGGCCTGTGGATGATAGCTACGTTCGGTACCCGTGAGTGCACTAGACTTTTATCCCAGGTTTTGGCCAAAACCCCGCGTCTCGTTCATCTCGCGATCGTAGATTAAGGTTTACTATAGTGTCACCCCATAACCGCCGACAGTTTAGAGAAACCGATTGTATTCTGAGCAGCGCCCGCCCTAAAGCGGAGTGCATTGTAGTAGTTAGCGAATTGTATTAAATTGCATGTCATATATTTGGTCTTATCTTTTCAATATCCTATCAAGTTCCCATTAGCCAGGTTAGAGTAACAAGAGGACCCTTGCACTCCAATAGTCCAATGTTTCACTGCGGATCTTATCCGAGGCACTATTTCCATTAATTATTTAAACATTTTAAAAACCTTATTATTTCTCATACACAACAATATCATTTTTTATACACGACAAGATCTTGTTGAGACGAATCAAACGAGCCCAAACACGAAATGGTTTAGTTGCATGGTTGATTAGTACCGGTGACCACATTCTGGCTCTATCATCAGACCCTGAGTACTATCTTGTGTCAAAGATCTTGTCGAGACGAATAAAACGAGCCTAAACACGAAGTGGTTTAGTTGCATGGTTGATTGGTACTGGTGACCACCTTCCGGCTCCATCATCACACCCTGAGTACTATCTTAAGTCAAAGATCTTGTTGAGCCGAATCAAACGTGCCCAAACACGAAGTGGTTTAGTTGCATGGTTGATTGGTACCGGTGACCACCTTCCGGCTCCATCATCAGACCCTGAGTACTATCTTGTGTCAAAGATCTTGTTGAGATGAATAAAACGAGCCTAAACACAAAGTGGTTTAGTTGCATGGTTGATTGGTACCGGTGACCACCTTCCGGCTCCATCATCAGACCCTGAGTACTATCTTGAGTCAAATAAATACATATAGAATGTCAGGTCGTTTCAAATATTTTTAATCCTGTCCGGTAGTTTATTAAACTGTACCATTATAAATTATAATACATACTATAAAAACAGTGCTAGGATCAAAGTCTCTCGTTGCGGTTTCCACGCACACAGTTATAGCGTTTTACACGGCGTCCGCCGCACACAATGATAAAAAACCTCGTCGTCGCCGTTGAAAATGTGCAGAGCCGACCGACACACGTCCTACCTGTACAAGCTCTGCCGCGGCACTGAGCTGGCGAGCGCGCGTCATCGGTAATATAGAGTAGTTTTCAAAAAATTGCCAAAAAATTATAGTAGAATTTCATAAACACTAATGTATACCAACAGTATAAGCAAACGTTGCAGATTGCTTGAGTATGAAAATGACTTCGATATTAAATAGATTTTCGTAGAAATTGACACTTGTTTCGGAGAGAAAATTGAGTTCGTTTTACTTTGATTTTCTCTTTCTCAATAGACCAGCGGTGGAACAAAAATGGGTTTTGATAACATTAAAGTTTTTTCTTTTTTGATATGTTATTGTAAGCATGTTAAATAACGTTCATGTAAAAAGTTAGAAAATTTTAGGTGGAGCGTTCGGCCATATTTAAATATTTCAATTTTTGCTAAATAACTATGTAAATATAAAATTAAAGTTACAAAAAACTTTAACATATTCAATAACACTTTAATTTATTCACAATATTCGGTTTTTAGAAATCTGGAACAGCTGCTTTCTGGTGAACGTAAAAACACGAATTATTATGTAAATACAGAATTAGAGTAGCTGATATTGCAAAATTACGATATTACCTATCAACTTAGTATACATGTAAAAAGTTAGAAATGTAGACAATGTGCTTGTCTAGATATTGATTTCTGGTTAAGCAGTATAGCCAATATTGAATTAAAGTCTGTAGAGTTAATATTACACGGTCATAATAAAGATCTTACTTCTCACACAAAAGATTAGAAATATAAAATCACGGCGACACTAAATACTGATACGTAAGTATGCATTCCGAGCTTATATTTCAAACGCGCGGCGTTTTCGCGCGCCGCGCTGTGCGCCGGGGCAGGAGGCAGCGATCGACGGTCGCGGGCTAGCGGTTAGCGCGGTGACCTTAAAATACGCAAAGCGTTTATAAAATTATTATCAATGGTAAATAGTTATTTTACACAGTACACTAATGGAAACTTACCTTCCCTTATTTATTTCTATATGTACTAGGGATTGCCCGCGGTTTCGTTTACGTAGAATTCGTTATCGTGTTAAGTATAGAAATAATAGATACATTTGAAAATTATTTTAGGTGCATTGTCATACAGATAACTACCCTTGTTAAAGTATTCTTCAAATTCAATACACAGGTGTCATTTCAATATAATTTTGCGTAATTTGGCGCTTTTAGGTTATAAATGACTAGCGACATATATTTTTTAAGAGCGATCATCTCCGATAATATTTACTTTATCATAAAATCAATTTCAAACTAACGTTATTCAATATTTATCATTTTAAAGTCAATATTACCAACCAACTGATCCAATTTACCTACGGAAACAACTCAAAATTTGCATCAAATTAAATGCCACTTTTCTTATCCGTTTCGAAAAATCAAGAGGGCCTTTACGAGCTGATGTGATGAAAATTTTATTTAACCTTCGTCCCTCGAAACCTTCACTACGCTCAAGGTTCAATTTTACGAACCACTCGCTACGCTCGTGCTTCAATTTTAGAATGTTTGAATTTGTGAATGTACTTCCTGCCTCGCACAGCCAAACTGTGGAATGAACTGTCCGATACGACCTTCAAACCTTAAAAGACCCCCATCTTAAAGGTCGGCAACGCGCTTGCAACCCTTCTGGTGTTGCGGGTGTCCATGGGCGGCGGTAATCGCTAACCACCAGGTGATCCGTCTGCTCGTTTGCCTCCTATTTAATAAAAAAAATGTTTCGCTTGTTTGGGTATCAATATTAGCACGAGCGGTTAATCAACAACTTTTCCCCTTGTAAAACAAATAAGGTAGGTGAAGTGCAGGCATATCAGGCCCGGCGGGTAACAAGGCCCAGCATTCAAAAATAACAGTTGCTCCCTATTATTCCCAATTATTCTGAATTTGTACTTGTTGCTAAGAAGGCCCACTGTCAGTGCAGGTAAAAAGGTCCAGTCCCGGGCCTTATTGAACATATGAGATGAAATATTAGATTAAAATATTTTAAGATAATTTTGAATATTTTTAATCTCCTATTAATAAGGTCGATTTGAAGAAACTTCTATAAAATTATGACTTATAAATAACACTTGCACTGCGTGGGCTGTCAAAATTGCTGCAGACTTTTCTTGGTCTAACTCTAATAATTTATCACTTGCTTTATTGACATAAAGACGTTTATAGATCAAAAAGTCTAATAACATTGCGGCACTTATACTTTTTAGAGGCAGTAACTATTTACAAGTGACTTTTTTTGTTAATACATAGGTAGGTATTTACGATAGAAGTGCGAAAAATAGATATTTTGCAACGAGTGACAAATTTTAACACACGGCCAAAGGGAGTGTTTTAATGTGCTTATTATAGCACCGGTGTCGTAATGTAGCACCAGATGTACTGTCAAAATTATGTTAATATAATACTTATTTGTTACGAATAAATATTTATACTGTAAAAAATTATCCCACCAAACACATTTTCATGTAAATTGTTGCTAAGACGAAACCATAAGACTCGCACTGTCAAAAAGTTGTCAGATCTCTTGTCGAGCCAAGCTTCAAACTCTACAAGCCCTAACTTCACTAACTCTACACCTTAGTCAAAATATGTGGCTTGGCTGTTTCGCTACCGCCACATGGGCATAAGGTGAAAAATTTATTAAATTCATTATTTTTAGGGTTCCGTACCTCAAAAGGAAAAATACTGAACCCTTATAGGATCACTCGTGTGTCTGGCTGTCTGTCTGTCACAGCCTATTTGCTCCGTAACTACTGCACCAATAAGTTGAAATTTGGTATACACATGTAAGTCTATAACCCAAGAACATACATGTAAAGTAAATAATAGAAATTCAAATGTGACGTTCCACGGGAAAAGGTACCTTATGAGGGTTTCTAGTTTCGGAGTTATGAAATGTTTTGTAAAGAGGTGAAAAAATGCTCAATTTTTTTTTATTGTGTGATCTCAAACCTTAATGCGTAACGTTTGTTTACCTGTTTTTATTTTTGTTATAAGTTAGTTATAAGCCTAGTAACGTCGTCTCAGAGTTTAGTAAAAAGGTACCTTATGGAAAAAAGGTTGAAAATTTCCAAAAAAACTAGTCAATACGGGAAAAGAAGTTTGGTAGAGAACTGTATTAGCATTCTGCAAAACTAATTTGATAATTTCAGTTCTGGTTGGGGCGCCTAGCAAATATTATAACCGTACATCGACCGACATTATAAATCCAAGTAGCCTGCTATTATACTAAAGTTACTCTCGTCAAGTCTTTCTTAACTAGAATAATCTTCATTTGGTTTGGTCGCATGCAATAAATCAGCCATTGGTTTGCTGAAAAATGCCAATACCCGACGCATTACCTTATGGAATATCTAAGGTCATTGAACCTCAATGCCGCTTGTCTTCAATGGCAACCAAAATATATTATTGATAAGAAATAGACGATTTATAATATCTTTACCCCAAAATATGATTAGTTTATCCTAACCGTTCCATCATCATCATGCCTCATCATGTAACTTAACCACAAGGTACCTTTTCATTACATACAAATTATTGGTCTTTTTTAAGATTATTATGACGAAGAACCAATTAAATTTGTGGCAGTTTAATGTAAATTAATATTTTCTATTCATAAAAGATAAAAGCTTCAATGTGATTGATGTTTTGTAGTGATGTATTATTAGATTTATTTCCATAAGGTACCTTTTCGTAAATGTATGGAGCAAATACTGTTATTGTTATGTAAGTTTAAAGTGGCATAAGGGGTTAAATATAGTATTTAGTTGGGGTTTTAGGATTTATTTCATTTGAATGACTGAATTTCTTTCATATTATGTGCTCAGAAAAATTGATTGTGTGTTACATTAAAAGTAAAAATATTCAATTATCTGATTTTATATGAAAAAGTCAGAAAATACATTTTCACCTCTAAATCGGTATTGTTTTTTGCTTAAACTGTCTCTCAGTGTCGTTTTCTAATAGATAAAATTTAAATCTAGAGAGCTCATTGCAATAAATCGTGAAAATGAAATAAAACTTTATTTTCAAGAGACTGGTTAGTATACACATAAATCAGTCGATATCAAAGGTTTCTATTTGCATTACAGAACAAGTCGCAACATTTTTTAAATCTCAGATATATAAGGTATTATTATTTGTAGTCAACTATGTAACTTACTTCAGGAACATAGTTTTTTAGGCGGCTAAACTTAAAACTTCTGTATCGTAAAGTTGCTCATTTCACAACATTATTTTCAAAAAATCATATCTCTTCTTTTGTATTATCGATAGCTTATTTATTGTAGATTACTGGGGTATGCATAACTCCATACCCGCCATAAGGTACCTTTGACCGTGGGACGTCACAAATAAAGGGGTCACTTTTGAGATGAATGATAAATAGAAGAAAAAAACACTATATCTTGTTATATATCAAATTAAGGGGCTCATTGTGAGAACCTCAGATATATTTTTTCATAATTTTAAAATAAATAGTTTAGAAGTTATTTAAGAAAATACGCAAAAAATGACCATTCCCCCCCCCCCCCCTTATCTCCGAAACTACTGGGTCTAAAATTATGAAAAAAATACACATATTAGCTCTTTTCCTATAGATGCCAGAAAAACCTATTAGAAATGTGCAGTCAAGCGTGAGTCGGACTTAAGTACCTAGTTTTCCGATCCCTACGGGTTTTTTAATGACATTTTACTCACTTTTCTCTAAAAAAAATATATATTGTTAAAATTGTGTAATGTACGGAACCCTTGGAACGCGAGTCCGATTCGCATTTGGGCGGTTTTTGTATTATACTTACAGTAGTTCTTGTAAAAATGAAACGGCCAAGCCACATACTTTTGGTGTAGGGCTAGTAAAGTTAGAGGGCTTGTAGAGTTAGAAGCTTGGCAAGAGATCTGATAACTTTTTGACAGTGCGAGCCTTATGGTTTCGTTTGGGCAACATTTTACATCAAAATGTTTTTGGTGGGATTTCACTTCTTTTTGTAAGTTGCTTATGACAATCTTCCATGCCCTAATTTAAAGGGTTGGGGGTGATTTACTATTAAAAATCCTGAAATAAGTATCTGGGGGCATGGGGGGTACTAAAACTATCTTACATACCAAATTTCAGCTTCTTAGAGGACTTCAGGAAGTACCCGGTATTGATGATCATCAAGTGAGTGAGTCAGTGACGAAATCGAAGTTTTTAGATATGAATAAAATCTAAAGTATAAGAGCTATGCAATTGATATGCTTAATAAGTCCGAGAACTTTGTTTATCTGGTATAATCCAACCCCAAGTTATGAGGGTTCCAAAAAACGACGAAGCGCTTCGAGAAAAGGTAGATAGTGCCCTTGCGCTTTGCTCGTCTTGGCAGGGGCACTGCCGTGCCCCCAGATGTTAAAAGATGATACTACTATAACTAATAAAGATTTATGTTTAGTTACCTACTATTTTCGCGTAAACTAGACAATTTTTATATCTTTAGTTATTAAGGCCCAAAATAATTATTTTCACTTATTATAAATAAATCCTCCTGTTATGAAGTATCAAATATTGTTATTTGTATATGTATAACTCTTAAGTTAAAAACAATAAAATCTGTTATTACCTACTGTCAAAATGATTATTTTTTGCGGGATTAAGTAATACACTGCTAGTGTTCAATAAGGCCCATAATAGGACTTTTAAGGTATATTTTCCAAGAGTATCGTAATATTTTTATAACTATTTTGGTATAATGAAGAAACTTAAATAAATGAGAAACCTATTTGAGTGAGTTTTTCATACTTCATATCCTGTTTATTAAAAAAAACCATTTTAATTTAAGGTGGGCTGTATATAGGCATATACGGCTCACACGGAATATACAATAAGGTAAGTGGCCTCACTTACCTTATTGTATATTCAGGATGTATACCGTGTAATATTGAGCAGTTGGTTTATAATATACATATTATGATATTGACCTTGAATAGGACAGGACATGACAATAGGAACCAGAAATAGGTATAGTTGGTCAAACCATTTGTCAGTAAATAAAAACAAAAAACTATATTCATCCTTTTTTTGGGTGCTAGTACTAGTGTAAGTCAAAGATAGTATGATGATTCTCTCTGTCTATGTTTGAAATGAGACGTTCTTTTTACAAACTATGTATAGTAAAAAATAGTTGTGAATATCTTGTACATTTTTATTACAATATTAGTCAAGATAATGAAATATAGCTGGTCAAGCAAATCTTGTCACTAAAAAAAGGCGCGAAACACAAATTTTCTATGGGACGATATCCCTTCGCGCCTACATTTTTCAAATTTGCCGCCTCTTTCTACTGCCAAGATCTGATTGACCAGCTGTAGGTATTTTTACGTAATAAGATATTTTAATTTCACGTAATGTCCGCATCTAATTTATACATGTGCACGGTAAACAAACAAATGAATGATAAGAAAAGACAGACAGTGTTACTGAGCGGGAGGTGGGGCGAGGGGCGAAGTATAGGTAGGCTATGATAGGCTCTCGAGCGCCGCGCCGGCGACTGACGGACCAGCGCGGCGTATGTATGAATTTCGCGCCTTTTTAACTAGATTTTACTATTACAATGCAAGCTACACGCAGAAATTTCTTACTTTCCATAATATGGCTGCGTATATTATTTTATAGTAATAGACTTATTTTTACAGACTCTAATTCAATATTAGATCTTATAGGACAAAAAACGCATATTAATTCTAGAGCATATATCTTATTCTTCTAGCTTTTTAGCTTGCCTATTAACTTAAAAAATGAGATATGTTGTTGTGGATTTATTAAACTTTAATTCAATATCGACAAAATAATAAGCTAATTGTAGTTTGATAAAGAAGCACGTTAAAAAAATTTCTAATAATTTTACATTATAAAGCGTCATACATATTATAAACAATGGAACTTAAACATTGCACTTTAATTCAATATTAAAAAATCATTACTAAAAATATATAAATACCTAATTTATATCTAACGCTCGTTCTAACTTTTCATCATATATTGCAAATATGCTTAAAAATATGTCCCATATCAGATAAGTATCACTTTTTCAACTTTAGAATTATCAAAACTTATAGTGCAAAAATCCGGTCCCACTATTGAGCTACAAAGGTATGTAGGAAAAATATCGTTTGATATGCCGAAAGTACAGGGTATTAGTAATACAAAATAGCCAGGTTTAGCAGAGTAAACTTCTCAACATTTCCAAATAAGAGCTTGCCGTTCAGTGCTTCACGGGGTTTTTCGGAAACGACCATCAGAAAAAAATTCATTACTAATTTAATAAGTCCTTTTTCTAATATTTACAACGATATTTAAAAAGATAAGAAGACGCTTTTACTGGAACAAGTACTCATTTTTTCTAATAATGAGCACAAAGTCCTGAATTTCGTCGACTAGTATCATCAATTTTGCATTATTTCGACTTTTCTTGTAAGAGCGCTCTTATTGCTCTAGTACTTTTGGAGAAAATGGGCTGTGACAGACGGACAGACAGACAGATGCACAAGTGACCCCAACAAGGGTGTCGTTTTTTTCTTTTGAGGTACCCTAAAAAGAGTTAGAAATTATTAAGTATGCTCTCAATTTCATTATTAATTAAGAGTCTACTTTCATAGTTCTTAATAAATAATAACAATTATGACATTGTCTTTATTAGCTCCTGTGAGCCCATTGCAGATGGCAGTCCCTGGAAACCTAAAAGTCATCCCAAGCACCGTGTTCATGACAGATAATGGAAGAGGTATGTTTGTCTTAGTAAGTCTTAGACTTACTACCTTTTCTTAGACTCTTAAGAAAATGTAGCATGCATTTGCATATAGACAGCGCCACCTGGAGAACTGGAACTGCTGATGAAGACCGAATGAAACTTTTCCACAAGTAGGTATTTTACGTATTTAATTGATTTAAGAGGCACTGTGAGTGTAAATAATTTTACTGGCATTTAAAACTTTTTTGTGAAGTCAGTTATTTCTATAAAAGATTATTTAATGTTCATTTTACATTTACAGCAATTGAGCTATACAACAGTCGTGGGCTGCAGCGCGGCGCCCTAGTTATTTTCAGCTACTCAACGTTCACAACAGGGGAGGAATACAGGGATGTTGCAGTTGCAAGTTTTCATACAAAAATGTTCACCTCTGTCC
Source organism: Cydia fagiglandana (assembly GCF_963556715.1). Taxonomy (NCBI): domain Eukaryota; kingdom Metazoa; phylum Arthropoda; class Insecta; order Lepidoptera; family Tortricidae; genus Cydia; species Cydia fagiglandana. The sequence continues at coordinate 21,952,514 of NC_085934.1, read as the reverse complement.
TGGCGATTTTCGCGAAAACTATAGCTAATAGGCAGCTGACCAGTCAACACCCAATTTAAAGAAGCATGGAGACGGCGGGAAAATTATCAGCTAAACTTTATCTTTATTAGTTTTTCAACTGCAACCTGATCTTTGGTTGCTTAGGGCTAGCTATAGATGGTCAAGCAGATCTTGTCAGTAGAAAAAGGCGCGAAATTCAAATTTTCTCTGAGGAGCTATCCCTTCGCGCCTACATTTTTCTTATTTGCCGCTTTTTTCTACTGACAAGATCTGCTTGACCAAGTTTAACTGATGCTTACACTGGTCATTTCATATTAGGCAGTAGTTTTAGCGAGAAAGATCCTTAGTTAAAACTTTGGCATTGAAATTTATGACTTATGTCTTTGACACAAAGTTTAATTCTGCTTGCTTATTTTTGTGGAATATTTAATTTTATCTGAATAGCCTACTATAAGTATGAGAGAGATCTACAAAATACAACCTTATTATATTGCAAATAAGTTTAATTTTCGAACGGGCTTTCCAACCAATGGACTAAGTATCTCAAAAATTATTTTCACAATAGGACACATAGAGTTAGTAAGGCGTATAGAGATAATAAAGTCATTTAATAACTATTTATTAACAGCTATGGCCTCATCTATAGATTTTATTGAGAGTATCTGATTCGTCGAAACAATATAGGTACACAATATTCCTTTTCATTATGTACCATTAAATTTATGTATTAATTATATTCAGTAATGTCTTATGTATATTTATACGTCATAATTTCATAGAAGTTTGATGTTTAAAATAACGCTTGCACTGCGAGTGCTATCAAAATCGCTGCAGACTTTTCTTAGTCTAACTCTAATTATATAAACTCGGACTGAGTTTAGTATCAATTGAACGTAGTTTAGCGAAATAGATGGCTTTGGTTTTTGAATTTCATTCAACAGATTATCGTGGATTAATATATTCTTTTCCCTAAACTACGTCCAATTATTGATAGAATCGGACCAAGCTAACTCTGTATGGAATTTGCAATGACAAAGTGTAACTGTGTCATCATAAATGTCAATTTTCTATGAAAATATGACGTTTATCTCACTCTTACACTCTCTCACTTTGTTAGCTTAGACGGACTCTAAATTTTTTACCAGTTCTAAATAATATTAAAGTTTATATATATGGCATGGAACTAACTAGAAATAAAATCAAATAAAAAAAAAATGAGTTCTATATTTCAAATTGAAGGAGTATAAATTTAAGATATTACTCAAAATTCTTATAATACATCAAGCATTCGCGAGATGCGCGACTTTGATTTTCAAACACAAAGCAATAGTATAAGAGTCTAACTAAATGCGAAGGCCGAAGGCTGAGCTCTGCGTAGGACCGATTCGAAGTTCCGAAGCGTCCGACACTGGTACGGAACACTAAATGCCTCGAGCTATTTCGGGCTTGGCCAAATTATTCAATGTTGGTTTATTTTGTGTTCAGACTAGAGATGTGCGCCGATGGCAAAATCGTCGGCGGCGGCGTCCGATGATTTTTTGACCGGCGGCGGCGGCGTGATCGGCGTGAAATCGGCGTGGCATAATTTTTAATAATGCATGAGAACGTGGCTGTAGAAACTCTACATTAAAGCCTTCTGAGTATTTACTAGGCTATCCAAAGCATATTATATGTGTTTTCAAAATTGTTGCCGAAAATTATGTCCCGGCATGTCACTTGGCAACCATTTATTACCAATACCAATCTAACGGTTATCAACGGTATGTTTAAATATTAAAATAAAAAGGATACTTTAAAACGCTACATTTTAGGCAGTATTTTTACTTGCTTAGCAAGCGAAATACAAATAAAACACAAAAAAAATATTTAAGTTGCCTTAATTCTATATTGACTTTTCCCAGCCGATGTCGCCTCACCTAGGATTTGTTACGAAATAATGAATGAATACTTTACATTTATATGAACTGAAGTTTAACAGAAATGTATGTTAGAATAAAGATGTCATCGTTTTTAGAAAGTAAACGTCTGTGGCAGGTTGATTCGTTCAACAGAATGTCTTTGAAGTGTCTCGTTTTATGGAATTGGAATATTAAGGTCTACTTTGTTTTCTTTACTGCTAGCTTAGTGATGATACTTGGTAATTTAAGTTCCTATAAGTAGGTTTTGTTTAGGTATAGCTTATTACGAAGCTTTAACCTGACTTTTTAAATTTTGATTGAAATATATATTGTTAAGTAAAAGAAGCTGTTAATCGCCATAAAATGACTAAGAATTGATCGTGTGTATTTTTAAATGAAACTGTATATTATGTGATACATAAATCAAATCATATCTATCATATGATGACCCTCATGCGTGTCACCAGCATCATACGAGAAATCATAAAATACGCAATTATAATCGTGGTGACAGCTTGCTGGAGATTCTAAGAAGAAGATAAACATGCTATCTTCTTCTTAGATGTCCTAGGATATCAACATGCTATTTTCTTGACTTTAGTTCACTGATTAAATTGACAATAAAGAGACTATTGGTGTAAAACAAAATACGTTTTACAAAAAAGCTGTGCGATGAAATATCAAGTAATAACCTGAGATCCATAAACTAGATCTTGTTTAAATTAACGCTAAATCGTTATCACAGACCGCAAAGGCAAAAATGATGTTAATTTGCTTCACTGGCAAATAATAAGCGAAAAAGCATAAGGATCTTTAAATTATACCTCTGACACTATCTACTCACTACCCAACATGGAATAAGACACGATAGGTATCAAACTTTTCCACGCCGATTATACGCCGGTCAAATTTATCGGCGGCGGCGGCGTGGAAAAATCGTCGACGGCGGCGGCGCGGCGGCGCGGCGGCGCACATGTCTAGTTCAGACGTGTTATTTTGAGTCAAGGATGAATAATGAAACCAGAGAATGAACAAAAAATGAACCGTCTGATCCCACCTTTACCTATATATGACAGGAAAACCTATTAGAAATATGCAGTCAAGCGTGAGTCGGACTAATTACTTAGTTATTGATCCGACCCCTACGGGTTTTTTAAAGGAAATTAGTAGTTTGAACTGTTAATGCCATTTTGTTAAAGTCTTAAATCTCTAAATCTATATATATCATCTAAATGCATGAAGTACCTATATATAGTAGTAGACCCTATAATGGACGTGGAACCAGTAATGGGACAAAAAAACATAATTCCTCTAAAATAAGTATCTAAAAGTAGTTTATAAACACTGGCTGTATATTATCATAAATAAGAGTCCTAGAGCTGTTTCAGTTTGAAGTTTCATTAAATTTGGTTGCTTTTTAAGAAATTGGCGTCAACCTAAAAGTTGTCGTGTCACTGAAAAAAAATACCACTACGAATTCTTAAGAGCCAACAGGAGTGGTCATTCCTCCATACAAACGTAGTCCTCGTTTTCCTCCGTGGTTTTTGAAGCTAGAGCAATGATTTTTTCAACACAGATTAATATTGTCAATATCTGTGTCGGACCGTTTCGCTTTTTTTGATATTTTTGTTTTTTAAGGCGCTAGAGCCCTTCAAAAATGGCCAAAATGGCCTAATTGACTATGCCGCAATGAGAGGCGTGGTATTCAAAACTGATATCAATTAGCCAAAAAAGCAAAACGGTCCGACACAGATAATTTCATAATCATTCAAATTTCCAAATTTGGTTACGATTGGTTAAGATTTGGAGGAGGAAAAAGAGGACTACGAAACCTCGATTTTTGACATTTTTACGCAGGATTTTTCGCCTCAGCTGCAGTTGTCCCTATCGCACTAATTTTAGGGGCGGGTTCAAGTTTCTAAATACGTACCAAAGAATATAATACTCACTAGGAGAAGAACGATAACTCCATACAAAAAAATGTCCCCTTTAAAAGTTCGTTTATACTACTAGCGCTCGGTAGGATACCATTGTAATTAGAATTGACAACCCGTTTAGCCTAGCGCCCCTAGCGGGTATTGGCAGTAATCCAGTTCAGGAAGCTAATGGTCCTGGGTTCGAATCCCGGAGAGGGAATTTCTTTTTGTATTATTTTATTTTTTGTTGGGGTCAGGTTTTTAAGAGCCCATCAACGTGCACACTAGCGCCACTGCTGAATACATTAAACTAATTTTTATGTTACTGGATTCGTCAACCTACCTGTTCAAAACTAAAGCGGCCGTTTTTGTTTTGAGCTCATAGACTGACGAATCCAGCAACATAAAAACTAGTTTGATGTATTCAAAAGGTACTTAAATACACAATACCAACAGTCAGTAGCGGCCACTTTTTTAAATACCTGTAAAATTTAAATTTAACTGAAATAATCACGATTATTTATTTTAGCAGTGGTGCTAGTGTGTACGTTGTTGGGCGCTTAAATTAGCATATCACAAATAAATAAAGAAATACGTTATAAGATAATGATTAGGTACTATATTTAAAAATTCGTCAAATATAAAAGGTTACAAAAAGTTACGTATTATTAAGATATAAATATTTTCATTCCTATTAGGATTAGTGTATATATGTTAGGAGAAATACATATGAATACATACATTGATATGGCAAATGGTTACAAGTTGTTATTACATCTATCCGGTTATCGGACATTTCTGCTCCACAGCTCCACGCAGCGTTCTTGGTCACCGGAAAACTAGTCTGTATATGCAGCAGATACGTGCCCTTTGAGCTTTTTCCAAGAAATCATATGACGGGCCAGGATTATATTATTATCTCACGCTTAAGCCATGATTCACTTTCTAAAACAAAATAGTCACAAATTAAACAATATAATCTAACTTCCTAATTACTGACGTCGCTAATTCCTAAGGTCTAAGGTTAGGTAAGGTAAGGTATTTCCGTGTTCTTATAACCCGGCAACCTTCAAATCAAGAGTGAACAGGCACCTTCTGGGCGAGCTCGCTCCATCGTAGGCCACGTCTACGCCTCGGCTAGTCTGTGGCCATGACTAAGCCCATTCATAATTTAAAAAAAAAAAAAAAACTAAATTTACCAGCTTACTCGTAAACAATGAGAGGTTTTACATCTATGATGAATTTAGATTATAATTTCGGACGCGATATAGCGTCCGCGGGACTTACGGGGATAGTAAGATTAAATTATTATATTTGAATTTGGTAATTAGTACGCTCATTTTTATTTAAAGATTGATATATTTCTTACCTTGAAATTATCGCTGTTTCTGGTTTACTACAACGGTTTCCACACACACATTAGGGCTTTTCATAATCCGGATAAGAATTGTTGATGAAGTCGCCATTGCCGGATACATAAGGAAGGAAGAGCGACAACGGTTTAAATTTAACTAAGTCTGTGCGAAGACGCATTTAGATATGTTGCTCGTACATATGAATAGTTTTTATTTTTAAATTAATAGGTAAATAAATATATTTCAAGTGAATAAATCGTTTTATATGAAAATTTATATTTTTGGCGTTAAATGACTTAAATGACAGCATTGACATTACAGACTTTTGTCTTGTCTATGTTCTTACCGGCCAGACTCAAATCAAGGCCTATCAAAGAGGCCTATTGACAAAGATTTTTTTTTAAATTTTATCAAGGAGGGTAGAGGCACGTCTACCCTTCATAGATTTTATGAACATAGACAAAGACAAACTGAAATAGATAATAATTTACATATTTCAAAAAATAAATAATAATTTACATATGACTTTGACTACTTCATAAAATACAAATTAAAATATATTTGATAATATAATTGGATTTGTTCCTAGAAATCGTAGAGACAAAGCCAGTTGTAGCAATGTTGCTATAGTAAAATATTTTTATGGTAATTACTGGCAATACAGCTCTAGAAACGGAGCACACATGTACAATTATGAAGGGTCACGTCATTCCAAGGAAGTCAATAGGCCTTGATACGTACACAGACAGAAAAGTGATGGGCAATAGTCGACATGTAATATCGATAATCTAGTGATGTGAGAAGTTATCGATACACCATAACAAAGTCGCGATTTGCCTCTTAGTAGGCGAAGTTAGTGAAGTAAGTAATACCTATTGCACTTTTGCCTCAGGGGAAACCGTTTAACACTATTATTTCTTGGTTCATACAAAGCTGAGTAGACGCACTTTTATTTAATAATAATTTTTGATTTCATATCTGTGGTAATAAACGCTTTGAATACATTTTTCTAAACATCATTCCGAATCCAATGAGGTATCACACCTTTGAACTTGTACTATATAGGTACCTAATAAAACAACCAAAGTGACAACCAGTGGCCTATTTTATAAAGCTACAAGTTACAATTTACAAGCGGAAGTCTCTTTCTAACCCTATGTGTTAGAACGAGACTTCCGCTTGTAAATTGTAATTTGTAGCTTTATAAAATAGGCCACTGATTTACTAAATAAAGAATGAAATATATTTAGTGATACGATGTTAATCACGATTATATATATTTAATATTTTGAATTTCATTTCAGGCCTCGTCTCAACCTTCGAAAGCGAATTAAGGCGGTACAGTATACTTGTATGTACAGTTCTGCGCCTGTACAAATTGAATCTGCTGCACCGACGTGAATTAAATTAACTCTCAAAATGAATGAATGTATTGCCAATATCTCCTAAGTATAGTCGGATGGTTTTAAATTGTCGGTATCGACTTGAGAGACTACGTGATGATGAATGGCATTGTTATCTTTTGTTAAACCAAACCGCTAATTACCTGTGCTGTGCAATAACAACAAAAAATCTAAAACAGATAACATCTTTACCGCTTGAAGAATAGAGTTAAATTACAATAGCAAGTACCTACTCGATATAGAACCTTTTGGAAACTAAACATGACACGTTGACAAACAGTACAAACACCTGGGCGAACACGGCTTTAAATTCCAAAAGGTCCTATAAGTATCGAGTACCTGCTATTGTAATTGTAACTCTATTCTCAAAGCGGTAAAGTAATTGTTAGCTGTATGGAACCTTTTGTTGTTAGATTAGGTTTGGTTTAACAAAATATAACAATGCCATTCATCGGCAGGTAATCTCTAATGGGCGGACGACGGATGCAATTTACTATCATGTCAAACGATATACGTAATATGGATATGACTAAAATTGGTTTAAATTGTTTTAAATATAAATATTGAAGAAAACGCATATAAAGCGTTAGACTGAAAAAAAGACTGCAGTAGTTGGCATTAGTAATTTTAATTATAACTATTATAAGTATCTACGGGCGTCCGCTCACGCCATTGTAGTAAAATAGGTGAAAACCGTCGCACGCGTCCGCCACTGGAGTGGTCATTAACAGGCGTTCCCCTCTGTCGAAAAAAGGCGGCCAATGGTCAAACACATGTATGGACTGACGTTTATCTGACATGGCTATGTTGACGTTACGTATACATTTGATGTTCCCATCCCCCGCAAAAAACGGCAGACTATTTTGTATCGAAAATTATGGACATGGCGTCTCCGTTGGTTATATTCTCTAAGGTTCGCCATGTTAGCGTTGCTCATACCTACTATTTTTCGTTAACCTCACTCGCTCAGAGTAAACGCCCTACCTTTTTTTAAAAAGGGATTTTCATTATCATGACATACCACAGTAAACCGTTAGGCGTTGGTCTGTGTAACATATATAATAAAATAATCATCACTACTTCCAGGACAAATACTTAAGTGAAGGCTGTGAATATCTTCCTTCTTATAATTATATGATGGCTCCTCTACACGATGGGCCAGCGCCGGCCACTCCAAGGGACGCAGCCATGCGGTAGAATGAGATAGCAATATCACTTGCTCCCTCTAACGCATACATGCGTCCCTTGGAGTGGCCGGCGTTGGCCCATCGTGTAGAGACGCCCTGATAAGTACTATGAAGTCGTGTGATCCAACATTATGATATTTATGATTGTTGTTTGGTACATATAGTTCGTTTTTTTTAGCATTAGAAAGAACTTCGCAGAAGTAAGCTTGTGGTTCCAAATCCGGCACTTTTAGCGGTAATAATTTGAAGTAAATTATATGTATTGACCGTGCTACATTAGATAATTCAATAATTATTAACAATTAAATAGCCTGATAAAAACTGTACGCTTACTTCTGTGGAGTCCTTTCTAATGCTAAAAAAAACGAACTATAGTTTGTAACATTATTTTTAAGGACACTATATTATTTTTTTAAATAACTGATTGTTGTACGTAATGATATATAATAAATTTATGGATTCAAAAAGCAAGACACAGATGTTTGTAGAGTACGAGAGTACCTATGTACATAAATTTTATACCCCGCAATTTTTATATAAAAGTAGACATGAATATTTGTATATGTAATGAATGAATATTGTAATATTTTAAGCGATTACTGTACTCATCCAGAATAGAAATAGCAAAATAACTCTAGGAGGAATATATTTCACGATTTATATTTTTTTACTTTTGATGACTAAACGAATAGGTACAGTCAAGGAATTTAAATTCCGACCCATTTCGTACTTTGTCACAGTGACAATCAATATGAAAGCCGCTAGAGACCTCATACGGTTGTCACTGTGACAAAGTACGAATGGGTCGGAATTTAAATTCCTTGACTGTACCTACTCTACGGTGCAGGGAGGCAATTTTGACTGCGGGACAATTTCAACTAATCGCAATATCTTTCATGTTTTACATTATTAACTAGAGTGCCACATTTATGTCCAGATAGCTAAAAAGATGTGTTGTGTGTAAGTAGTGTGTGACTCTAGTTAATAATGTAAAACATGGAATATATTTCGATTAGTTGAAATTATCCCGCAGTCGAAATAATCCCCCCGCACCTTATATTTTTTATTTATTTTATACGTAGTCAATTATATTTTTACAAGTCATTGATTGAATGTGTAAAGTCTAAGAAAACAATGGTTTGTGGTAACTGAATTGACATAATATCAGCTTTTGTTTTGACACGCGTACCTACAGCAGCGCCATCTACATTAGCTGTCAAATTCGAAGCACGTAACCTTAAAGTCACACATCTATAATGATTACCAACTTCTTTTTTCTTTATAATAATGTATATTAATTAATTGTGTTTTTACTAATTAATTTATTCTCTACATTAAATAGTACATATTATGTGATTGGTTATGAAGATATTAATTTTAATTTATTACCTATTTATTTATTTATAAGGGAACCAATAAAATTGAATTTATAAAGTTTGTTTCTTCTTTTATTTAAAATATGACTAAGCATTTACCGCCTGTAAGAAACGATTAACAATTAACTTATTATAGCGTCCACAACTTCCTCGTAAAATCGGCAAGCCAATGTCCTTCAATTTTCTTGTCTGTACAGGGCCTTAAAACTTTAGTAGGTACTACTAATCTGCCACAGTCCCACAGAGGTAGGCCATAGGCAGTTTATCTCATTTTGTTCCTATAAGATGTGGCATGCGCTCTATGCGTTATACGCATGCGAGTTTCTACCTCTAGAGTTTCTATTCTACACTACCGCACCGGAACAAGGTCACGGTGCGGTAGTGTGTTGTGTGTTATGGCTCCTCTACACGATGGGCCAACGCCGGCCACTCCAAGGGACGCAGCCATGCGGTAGAATGAGAGCAATATCACTTGCTCCCTCTAACGCATAAATGCGTCCCTTGGAGTGGCCGGCGTTGGCCCATCGTGTAGAGGAGCCATTATGGCTATTATAGTGGCGGCGCGCATGGCTACTCTAGACTGGACTACTGCTGGCACTTTCTTGCGTAAGTATAGGTTCTTACCAAAAGCACAAAACAGATATAGGTACAGAAATCAACCTACATACAAAGCGCGCTCGAGCAACGCACACATAGACACTGCTCACGGACACGATATCTCGGACCAGTTGGGACCAGTGCGAGCGCGAGTGCCATCCGCTTGAGACATGCGTCTGTGAACTTTTTTGTGCAATAATGGAGAAACAAAACAAAAAGTTATTATAACTGTACAGTGGACGGTTGTTTAAATTCAACATTAAACGGTGAATTGTCGTTTTTTAAGCTACTAATGGTTTCAGAGAGAATGCGTATGCGAATTTATTACATTGTACATGAGAATGCGAATTTATTACACTTAAAATATAATAATCGTGTATTTCGCCAATCTCGGAATCATCGCAAGATATTTTCTGTGGCAAATTTGTAATATAACAATGACATTAAAATTAAAATACCTATTTGAGTTATTAATGTTATTATTAATTGATATTTCCATTCTTCCCGTTTCATCCTCAACAATAAATCAAACAACTAAATACGAGATACGATACGATAGATACGAGTGCCACTACCACGATAGTTTTTTGTGCATAAGTCATAGTTCGCAACAATCGCAACCCTAGAGCGACCGCCGAGCGTAGGTATGAAAAGTAAAGTACATACATGTGATTGACTTCTGTACTTATCTATTTTGTGCCAAAAGGATCTCTTGCATGAATAAGATTGAAGTAAAAAACAGTATTTTATAAATAAATTTAATAAAAGTTTAAGTAATAAGTTACGTAGAATCGCCGCAAAATAATATACCTAAATGAAATTCAGACAAATAAATTAACTTTGTTTTATTTCGGACGATTGGTTTTGTACAGGTTCGTCGTTATAAATGGCTGAAAAAAATAAAAATTATATATAATAGTTAACGAAACAACACTTAGCCCCAATTCGCACGAGAGCTTTTTCAACGCGCGTTAAAAAGCGCGAAGCGTTTGAATGACACAAATGGATAACCATGTATATATTCACACTACAGCGGTGGCGCTTTTTTATTAAGCGTTGTTGGATTTTCCACTTTAAGCCTTGGTCGTTAAATCGAATTTACAGTGCAGAACTATGTAGTGCAAGCTGTGCAAGTGCATAATTGATTTCCATCGTATTTTCTCGGTGACGTTCGTATTTGTATTCAGTATACATACAGATCTTTATTTGCTAATACAGACAAAAGCCATGCAAATAAAATTATAAAATATTACATACAAACATAAAAACAAAAACAGTAACAAAAAACAAACAAAAAGAGATCTAGAAACAATACATTACCATGCTACTTCAGTCAACGTTATCAAAATGTCATGCTACTTCAGTCAACCTGCCTGATTCAAACTTTACGATACGTCAATTAATAGATCTAGATACGATATGGATAAGATGTGTCAGTGTCAAAAGTGACGGTTTTGTTTAAAGAAATACATTACATATACATACATTTGAATCCGACATATCTAATCCATATCGTTTCTAGATCTATTAATTGACGTATGTTAAAGTTTGAATCGGGCCGAACGTCAGTACTTTTTGTTAGAGATGCACCGGATATCCGGTTACTATCCGGTATTCGGCCTATACGGCCCTTATTTTACTATTCGGCCGGATTTCGGAGTAAACAAATTGGATTTTACGGCCTGACTATAGGTATAGTTCCGCTGGCCAAATATTCGGCGGCCGGATACCGGATATTCGGCCGATGGTCAGGCCGGAGCCAAACAACTATCCGTTGCATCTCTACAGTTTTCGTACTGAGGCTGACGGAAATAGCAAGACGCATTCGTACGTTTCCGTGAAAATACGATGGAAAATAATTACGCACTACATCTGTAGGTATGCCCGAATAAGTAAATATATGTATAAGTATAACTTACATTCCAGTGATTTCGGTAAATACTTAAGAATCAGATAATCATTACACGCGTGACCATTCCCAAGTAGCATGGAAGTGTCGGCAACATCAATATAGCAGCCAATTAAGAACTTAGAGTGATTTAAGGGACGTATAAGAGTGTCAGAAAAGATTTAAGCTGTATAAAAGGTACTTTACAGACATTATACAGCTCAAGCTGTATAAAATCATTATAAAGGATTCTGCGGAAGCATGGGGTGCTTTATCAGAATATAAAAAATCTACTATAAAACTAAAAGTGTTGTGAGAGATTACAAGCTAATTCTATCGTAAAAGCTGTATACAGGCTGTATTGTAGTAACACTTGGCACTTTTAGCTGTACATAAGTATCTGTCAACTCCGTTTTAAAACATTAAGTGTTGTGAAACACTACAAGCTAATTTTATCGTAAAAGCTGTATACAGGCTGTATTGTAGTATCACTTGGCACTTGTAGCTGTACAAATGTATCTGTCAACCCCGTTTTAAAGCTATTTCTTATGGCGTAATCTTACTCTCCTATAAGAATAGTAGTTGTATAACTTCTGTCTGTAAGGGTATTATAAAACCAAATGAATAAATGGCAGCTATAGTACAGCTTTTTTCTGTATTACTGATAGAGTCGCTTATAACAATCTTTTGGCGTAATTTTACACTCGTATAAGTATAGTAGTGTAATAATTTCTGAAAATAAGTGTATTATAACACTAAAGGAATATATGACAGTTACAGTACAGGTTTTTTATTTGTTATACGGATCTCTAAAGAGAATTATAACTTATGTACGGAGAACCGAAATACAGCCAAACGAATACAAATATTCTATTATAAAGCTGTTTTAATTACAAAAGCTGTAAAAGACACTCCATTTATTACACAGCACAGCTACTAAGATTATAATGCTCTCCAACTATCCTGTAGGCTGTTTAAAAATTGTCGCCATTTTACAATAAAAAAAAAACGTATTTGTAAATATAATTAAAGAAATACTTGCAAATATTTAGCAGACTAACGCCGTGTTATGATTACCAGCTAAAATAAATTGTTTAGCCTTAGAATTAATATTTATAAATATTTTTGATACTCTAACCTTAAAAACAAACAGTAACTTTACCGATTTTTGATATTTTCCTTATGGTTTCTCTTTGTTATTTTGCAGGCGCGTAAATATTTTGCCAGAAAAGATACACAGGTTCACAATAAATAATAATCGGCACTTACCAATAATTTAATATTCCATTCAAGTCCTGTATAATATTTACTTTTACTTTTACCATCCACTATAACACTTTATTGTCGCCATTACTATATTACGAATTAACAAGATTAAAGACATTTTAGTTTCTTAAATTATTATTATTCTCTTGTAATTCTTTCTTATAACTCATTTAAAACTTATATTCTTATATCGTACTTATAAGAGATTATCTGTAGTGTTAAGGTTTCCTGTTACACCGAAATATAGCTGTAATGCAGCTATTATGCAGCTTATGTATTGCTTATACAGCTACTCTACAGCTCTAATAACGCCAAAGGCTGTATAATTTGGGCCCTTTTTTTACTTATAAGGGCTGTATAAGCGCTTATACAGCCTTTGTACAGCCTAACTGTACAGCTTATAGTATACAAATAAACTTTAATACAGCTTATATACAGCTTGCAATGCTACTTGGGTTGCTCTTTTCAATGCTCTCTTTTAAGCAGTCCATATTGCAAAACGAGACGAATTTACAGGAGCAGCACAGGATTCGGTCCTCGGTGAGGGGCAAGAAGCATTCAAAGCACACCTTGAATTTTGCGTCCTGTAATTTAAGAATAGAATAGGAAATAAATACCCTTAAATACCTATGTTTTTTACGGTCGCTGAAACTGTAAAAAGAATAAGTGGCGGAAACAACAGAGCAAGGTCACTGATGTTGTAGAGCGCGTAGGTAGCTATATAGTTTGAAGTGGGAACGGGAGCGGGTCATATAGCACGAAAAACCGAATCGTGGAGTAAACGACTACCCGAGTGGCGACCATGGGGGGAGAAGCGTCCCTAAAGTAGCAGATGCGTTGGGACGACGACATCAAAAGGACTGCGGGGAAGAAGTGGCTCCAGGTCGCACAGAACCGTGACGAATGGCGTAAAATGAAGGAGGCCTACATCCGAAGGGTAGAGAAGGGCTAAAGACAGAGAGAGACCAATATAAAATACGGAAATGGCGTTGGATCGGACACGTGTTCAGTAGACCGGACAACTACCAGTCCAAGGGGTCTCTGCTGACAATCGACTGTCAGTATACTATCGGTCTCGCACTACATGGAGGCGATCAGTTGAAATGGAGGCTGGCTCAACTGGGCCCGGCTCGGACGAGCTGGAAGTAATAGCCGCTCAAGGTCGCGACAAATGGAAAATTCTTTTTGCGAGTCCTATATCCCTAGGTACATGAATGCATCATAGGTAAATTATAATATAATTATTTATAGATCTATGTTTTATATGACACTTTCTACTGACGGGGACAGAAATAGGTGCAAATTGTTTCCCTGCCCCGTTTAGCAGACATTTTTCCTACCCGACAAAAAGGAAAATATACATATTAACTCGTATCCTCCGTATAGAGTCCATCTAACCTACGATTGACGTAAATCACGGCATGATTGGACTTTATACACATTTTTCTTTTCTTGAAAGTCTCGAAAAGGGAACAGTCGTACTTACTTACTTACTGCTGTGGCGCAAAGACCCGAAGTGGATCTTGGCCTCCGACATCAAACACCGCCATACTACTCTGTCCAAAGCCGTTTCTGTCCAGTCGACGACGCCGAATTCGCTAAGGTCTTTTTGCACTTCGTCTCTCCAGCGGTACCTAACACCAACACACACACACCCACACACAACACACAGGTAACAGTCGTACAACCATTTTTAGTTCATAGTTCCTGCGAAATAGAGATGATTCTGTTTTACCGCGTTAACAAAGAGCTCTGGCTGAACATATCGCCGCACTGGTACCATTGGACTCTTCTTACCATCTTTTAAGATATCATTCGCATAAGATTCTGACTCATGTTTTTCTGCGGCTGTCACTTTGTTAAAACCATATTTCGTCACCGATCTTAGATGGAAGAAGTGGGCAATGCAAAGCAGATTCCATAGAACGGCTCTGTCTTGGTAAACTTTCTTTTTAGTGGTCTTAAGATGGCGCCAGATTTCCAAACAGCGTTGAGCAGTAATCCAAAGACCGGCTGCTTTTTTGTTTTTACATTCTTTGATAATCATGCTCCAATGTCGGTGCTTGTATCTGGAGTTTAAAAAATAATTGTGATAGGTACCTGGACTGAGGAGGTGACCTGCCTGTCAATCAGTGGGAACTGTATTTATCATCATTTTCATCATCATTTCAGCCTATATACGTCCCACTGCTGAGCACAGGCCTCCTCTCATGCGCGAGAGGGCTTGGGCTATAGTCCCCACGCTAGCCCAATGCGGATTGGGGACTTCACATACACCTTTGAATTTCTTCGCAGATGTATGCAGGTTTCCTCACGATGTTTTGCTTCACCGAAAAGCTAGTGCTAAATATCAAATGATATTTCGTACATAAGTTCCGAAAAAGTCATTGGTACGAGCCGGGATTTGAACCCGCGACCTCTGGATTGAAAGTCGGGCGTCATATCCACTCGGCCACCACTGCTTCTTCTAATTCATAATACTTAATCATAATTATGAACTCCTGTTTGATAATTATTTACAGAAAAACCTCTCTTTCAAATTAAATTACGTCGCTATCCTCAGAACAGATTCTACATACTCATGGAGATATCTTTCGTAGTAGTTCCCATAGGCCTATGTCGCCTCGGTGCTCCCCAATTGGTTATGAACTCCTGCGTTAAAATAATACTCGAATTTTCGTGTTACCTGAACTGATCCCCGCGTTTGGGACCCATGAGATCTTTAGGAATCATGTGTCAAGTGTTACTGCGCAATTCGGGAAATGAATTAGACATTCACTAGATATGAAATAGTAACGACATGTGACGTTCCACGGCAAAAGGTACCTTATGGCCGAAATAATATTGGAGCGGCGTTAACAATATCGTAAGCGCCAACCGCCATAGGGTGCCTTTTGCCGTGGAACGTCACATATCGTTACTATTTCATATCTAGTGAATGTCTAATTCATTTCCCGAATCGCGCCGTTAGTTTGCTGGAAGTTGGCAATAGCCTACTCGATTAGTTGGCTGGATGGAAGCGAAAGTAGAATTTACACCTAAAAGAATATCGATATGTGCATACTTGTGAATGACCTGGATGATTTCATTAGCCAGCTGCGTCTGTAACCACCTGATGTAAATGATCCTTGAGCATTCAGTCATCAGGTCAACCGCTTGCCTGAGGCTCTCAATGTAACGAGAATTATCGGACGCTGGGTTTTCTACTTTTTTCGGTTCAGGTTTTTTAGCCTTCGACAAGCTTGGTTTTGCTTCTACCTTTTTGCCTGAATAGGGCACTAGATCAAGACAAGAAAAGTATAATTATTTGTGTTGCAGGAAGACGAATACAGTGATAGACTGATAGATATATAGGTAGATAAAAATCTTTATTCAACCACAACCTACACTTTGGGAAACGCACAATAACAAAAACAGTAATGCCGGCTACACACGTAACTATAAATCGTAGCGATTAAACTGTGCAGTCCGATTTGCGCAGTTTTATCTACTGTGTGTACGACAAATCGTTGTCGATTATCGTAAGGCTCCAGTACACAGTGGTCAAGGATGGTCCATGCCAAGCCATGCTTTGCAATGCGCAACAGTAGGCCTATATCACGTAGGTGTTCACACAATGGTGCATCAAAAAAAAAAACAAAAAAAAATCAAAATTGCAGGCTCTGATTGATATAAATCTATAATAAACTGATAGAGTCTGGCTAGCCAAAAATTGTTGACAGATATTTCGTTGTTGTATCACCAATTGTCTATGATTTGAAAAAAAGCTAAAAATCAGTTGTCAATTTATGTCATTCATTCAAATTGTTTGCGGTTTATAAGGGTTTTATTTTAAATAATATGAATAATGTCTATACTGAGTGAGGTTCGCAAACTATGATTTTAAGCTCGTAAATAATTACGACAATGTACGAAGTCGGCGTGTAGCGTTGTATAACGAAAAACTGCAATGTTTACAACTCATAAACAAATGTAAACAAATTAGAAGGTTGGTGCTCTATAAATATTTTGATACTTAGCAGTTAAGCATATTTCGCATAGTATTTATGTAATTTTTTTGTGATTGATTAATATTACGGTATTATTGAGCTAGGTCTTATTTACACTACATTTAATTTTTCGCCTTGTTACAATGGTATATGGTGAGAAAGTGTTAACATATGTTTTTATCATTGTCTGTACTTTGACATAGTGGTAGAAATTATGTGAGCTGACTTTGAGTGCACGTCAACGTATATTTAACTTATATCCTTAGGTACCTTACGTGTGCACAGAAAATCAAAAATATTATCTAGTATCAAAACTATAATTCCTACTACACAAAGTGTGACCAGCCCAAGATTTTTTAAATTTCCCGCCAAACATGTGGGTAAAATTTCAGTAGCCAGACTCTAAGTCTCTTCATTGCTCCACAATAATGACATTTTGGGCTATTAACATTTAATCAAGCGGTCAAAAATTGAAGAAACTAAACAAACAATGGCGACTGTGTGAACACCACAGGCCATGGTACGCCACGATTCCTTTGAAGTGTGCCAAAAAACCGACAACTCCCCGATTGCTCACCACGGCTGACAACTGACGGCAGTCGTCCGCCATTGCATACCATAGCCCCCTATAGTACACAATGGCCAGGGTGTGGCATGGCCCATTCTTCACCACTTGTGTACTGGGGCCTTTACGATTTGTCATACACAAATTTTGGAGTGGCCGGCATTGGCCCATCGTGTAGAGGAGCCATAAGGGTTCCGTTTTTTCCTTTAAAAATGCAAAAGAGGCTCAATAGCTATGTCAATGTCAACTTATGTCGATTAACTAGAACGTTAATTGTCAAATTAAGGGTAAACTCTGATAAATGATCAGGACCTAAAGCCCCTCATTCACACTCCTACCTTGTAGTCCGCCTCGTAGTCCGCCTCGTTGGGTAGGATTGTGTATGGGGGTCGCGGACTACGAGCCGTCCTACAAACCCAAGGATGCCTCTTGGGTCCTACAAGCCCCGCCCACAGCTGTAGTCCGCCGCGTAGGATTGGTGTGGGTTGTCGTCCTACGTTGCGGACTACCGTGTTTGACGTATGACAACAGTGCGCGCCATTGTTTTGAAATTTATAAAGAAAATCGCTTTTTTATCCAATAACAAGAAAATAAGCAGAAGAGCTATTTTCTTTTTTTTAATTGCACCTAAGATTTTCAAGAGTAAGTAGACCGACACTTGTGAGAAACGAAGCAGTACTGGTGATGGACGGCAAAACAGTAGGTACCGTGTGTGAGCTATTTCTTGCTCCGTAGTCCTGCAAGGCGTACTACAATGTAGGATGGTGTGTGAGCTATATCCTACGCCGTAGTCCTGCGAGGCGGACTACAAGGTAGGAGTGTGAATGGGGGGCTTAAGAGACATAAATAATATATGTTGCCATAGTTCGTGTTCCAGGCTCAAATTGGTGCATACAATACCGGTCGCTCAGCGACATCTGTGACTCTGTGTACTGTCGCGGTGAACAACTGCTCCGGAAGAAAAACAACAACTTAAAAGTGGACAAGTGAAAGCTCTAGTCAAGTCCGTGAGCCTGTTTTCTTCAAATTGAACTTACACACAAATGTCGCCGAACGACTCTTCAAAATACAATCCACTGTTTTCGACGAGGTGAAGCACTCTCAGTTGACCGCCGAGCTAAACGTCGTCGAGCCCTGTAGATCACCACTGAAAGTTCACAATGGACCGCGGCACCATTGTCTGACTCGTACAGTCGCCATCAGATATATCGAAGCGGCCGAGGTGCTCAAAAACATCTGAACACGAACTCTAGCGCCTTGAGAATGGAGGCGTGTTCAGATATTTGTGAGCACCTCGGCCGCTCCGATATATCTGATGCCGACTGTATATGGAAACACTACTTACTACCAGGGGAATCATTTGAAGCCGTCGCTGTGGGGCGCGTTATCACACACTGCGGTTTTACCATCACGAATAGATTCTGATATTTGACACCTTCACATTCACATTCAATCAACGGATCGGCTCCAAACAATAAGAGGTTTGTTAGCTAAAACGGTAAAAAATCAATGAGAGCATGGTTAACAAGGAAAGACAGAAATCTTATTTCGAGGGGGAGTGTCAAGGTATAAATATGGCCGACCATTCTAGACAGGTCAGTCCGTTGCCGCCGTTGCCGGGCGTCAGAACGTCCACATCTCCTGAGGATGCCACAGTCCTGTCGAATTCTTTTGGTGGTGGTTTATTATATTTATTTTGGCAGTGGGACCCTTGAGTCCGCACGGCCTGATTTGATCGGCCAATTTAATCAGATTGGCGAAAAATTGTCCCCGTCTGGGCAGGCATTAGGTACTACTACTAAGTACTAAGACAATGATTATTCTTTAATAGGCAAGTTTTCAAATATTTTTGTATTTTTATATTATTATTATTATTTTTTACATCGATAATCTGTCCGTGATCTGGGTGCTGGCAGAATCATCAGTGCTTCACCCGAAAGAGTGGAGCGTATTACTGAGCCAGAACCCTTTTGTTTTGCTGCAATGCAACGCACACAGCACATTTATTGATACATATTGTTCCTGATTTTAGTTTTAGTTTGATATTGTTATTGTTTCTGTTTTTTTCTATCAATGGGTGTATTATGGCAAGTTAATAAATGGTTATCTATCTATGTGTATGTATCATTAAGTTTACGAACCGTTTGACTCCGCTCCACATTACCCAGTGTCCTGAAGTACGGCATATAAAACATCTTGACCAGAATAGTCTGGTTAGAATCGTCAATGGCGGCGTTTAAATTGGTTTTGGGATTCTTGATAATGATGTCCAGCAGATCCAGGCTTTTCGTCGCTTCGTCGACAGCTGAACGCCCGTTGTATCGCTCTAAAGGGTCGCAGTCGTATTCGACCAAGAGATGAATGATTTCTCTTCGAATCTGTAATAGTTATTTGTTTTACAAGGGGGCAAAGTTGTTGTTTAACCGCTCGTGCTAATATTGATACCCGAGCAAGCGAAAGATTCCAAAATTGAACCACGAGCGTAGCGAGTGGTTCGAAAAATAGAATCTTGAGCGTTGCGAGGGTTTCAAAGTACCAGGGCTAAACAAAATTTGCCCCCGAGTGAAACACAACATTTTTCACCACACCAACCCGAAGCAAATATTAAATGAAAATATCAAACTAAATCGAACCAAATCAAATCCAAATGAATGTTATTAAATATTTATCATCCAAAATCATCATTTAAAAGTCAATTCTACCAGCAAACATAAGAAAACAACTCAAAATTTGCATTTGATTACTTTGCCTCACATGTGAATAAAATGCAACTTTGCTATCAGTTTTTGAAGTGCAAAGTAAGCCTTTCCGAGCTGGTGTGGTGAAAAATAATAATTATTATTAGTTATTAGTTAGCAGTAGAAGGTATAGGTATGATGATGACTGGTTTTACATATTGGGTTCACTTTTCACCCTTATCGTTAAAACATATTCAATTAGTAACAATTCGTATGTGACTTTGGTTGATTGAATTATTAGCATTCTAACTTTGTTTTTACCTAAAATAATATAATACCATTACCTATCTTATGAAACAAAACACTTGATTAAATATAAACGCTTCACACACCTAACTTAATATTTTAATAAAATTATTAACTGACGACAGGGACGCAGCAATATGTAAAAGTGAGATGCGAGTGAGATCTTTACCGTGCCTGACGATTAGCTGCTCCTCTGTCCTTGGTTACTGAATTAAGGTGTGTGAAGCAATATAACAGGTACAATCTGATGAAAGGAATGAGTAGCACTCACGTCTTCCTCAACTTCGCTTTCCACTCTCCTCGCTAAAATATAATGGAGCAACGTTGGCCCCGGCCCTAGTTCTATCAGCCTTGCGGGATCCCTTGGCGAAAGACGCTGGAAGATGGTCAGCCGATGATTAGCGCTTGCGCCGCCCATCAGCAATGTTAGTACCAAATCCAGAGTCGTTTGGTTTAGCGGCAGAGACATTGCTATGTCTAGTGGCGTGTAGTTGAAATGCTGTGGGAAAACGAAAAATTGGGGTCATTCATTGCTGTTAAGGGGCCCACTGACTAACTGCAGTCCGCCGGACGGTATCGGTCTGTCAGTTAGGACAACATTTTTTTACTGAAATCGACCTAGCTCCAAACTAAGTAAAGCTTGTACTATTGGTACAATACGTATATAGATAAATACATAGACAGCCATGACTCAGGAACAAACATCTGTGTTCATCACACAAATAAATGACCTTACCGGGATTCGAACCCGGGACCATCGGCTTCATAGGCAGGGTCACTACCGACTATAGTTCGTTTTTTTTAGCATTAGAAATAAGGTAAACAATCTTGATGTGTCTTTTAATTGAAAAACACATTTTAAAAATAAGTTACGGTAAGTATGTAACAATTATAAATCTAATACGATCATTTATATTCTTCTGCTTTCATAAGTAATCGTTTTTGATTTTTAAAAAGCGTTTTTCAATCAAAAGCGTCGTTAAGATCGCTTACCTTCTTGCAAGTTCTTTCTAATGCTAAAAAAAAACGAACTATAGGCCAGACCGGTCGTCATTATCATGTGCCTTTATCTGTTCGTCTCAGCAAATAGATCTAACAATCCTTTAACTATAGGTTTGTACATGTACCCGAGCCGAGACCTTGTGCACGAGGATTACTGCAGGTGCCATCTATTGAAATTAAGTCTCACCTGAGGATAAACCTCATTGACATCAGCGCCGTAGTGTATCAAACAATCCACCAAATCCGGGGCGCCAGCGAGGATCGCCATGACGAGCGCCGGCTGCGGACACCGCACCAGGCTTGGCTTCGCTCCATTATCGAGGAGTGTGAGAATTGTCAACTTGATTCGACTACATCTGAGAAATATGTCATTAAGTTCAATTAGTTGGTATATGATACAAGTGGAGAAAGATAGGTAGTAACATTTTTATTCTTCCTTGCCCTGTAAGCTGCATGTGAATGTTAATAAATCTCTCTTTGTAATTACCATGTATGTTGTGGAAATGAATAAAGTGTTTATCTATCTATCTATCTATCTATCTTGTAGAAGAGTAGCCGGAAAGCGAGGATAAAAAAAGATTTTTTGTAAATATTTGCAAAAAAATCAGGATGGGGAATGGGGGACTAAGTACACCGACAAAAAAAAACCGGCCAAGTGCGAGTCGGACTCGCGTTTCTAGGGTTCCGTACATAAGTCCGACTTACGCTTGACTGCACATTTCTAATAGGTTTTCCTGTCATCTATAGGTAAAGAACTATTTTGTGTATTTTTTTCAAAATTTTAGACTCAGTAGTTTGGGAGATAAAAGGGGGAACGGTCATTTTTTGGGTATTTTCTAAAAATAACTTCGAAGCTATATAAGTATTTTAAAATTATAAAAAAAACATGTCCATCTTTGGGTCACCAATTTACATATGTGTCACAAATTTCAACTTAATTGGTCCAGTAGTTTCCGAGAAAATAGGCTGTGACAGACGGACAGACAGACAGACGCAGCACGAGCACTAAAAAAAAGGTAATAGTATTATGTTAGGTACCTACTTATAATTTAGGTACTAGTCAGTATTTTATAAGTATATTGTACATATTAGTTATATGATAAAGGGGTTTACATATCTAATTTACGGGTTTCTGCGGTAGCCATAGAAGTATCCTCGTCTTTCTGAGAATTCCAAATCGCCTCTTTACTCGGCTTAGTTGGTTCCTTAAAAACATGGGATACCATTGATTTCGGATCCTTTTTCTCAGGTTGTGCCAATTTTTTCTGTTCTGTATTAATTTCGTCAACCATATAATTGAGATCAAATAGATATGTTACTGGTTCAGCCACTGGTTCAAGTGTATCTGTTACTTTGATCATATATTCATTATTGACATCTCTATACAATTTACTTTCGGGATCATCTTCATCTATTGGGTTTAATGTGTCTATGTTTATTTTACTAGGAGTTGGGATATCTTTTACAGATGATAGTGATTTGTTCTTCACGTTCATCTTGGTTATCGTCGTCTTGCTCGAAACCTTTGCTAATGTGTTTTTCGCAGGCGCTGCTTGAGTCTCCCTGGTTATATTCCAATCCAATACTGTTGGTGGTTCGAAGGCTGAAATATGTGCTATCATATAACCTTGTCGTGCCGTCTCATTAATAAGTATTCATAATTCATTAAAAATGGAAAAAGTGATGAAATCGTTATTCATGAAAAGTAAAACTTGCAAGCAAGATCAGCCGGCCTTGCCAAGGTGACAATCGCTATCGCTTTGACAACGAAACATTTTGTGTCTATCACTCTTCCATATTATATTAGTGCGAGTGCGACAGTGACAGTTGCGTTTCGATCGCCACGGAGCGTAAGCGATTGGCATGTTGGCTACGCGGCCTGAACTAACCAATTTCCGGTGTCCACTGTCCAATTTAACTGAAGTTATGCTGAACCATTGCAATGATACCGGTATGCGTAGGCAAGCAAGCCAACCAGACTGGCGTGATGGTGATGATATAGTTTGAAAAGATGGCAGAGGTAAGGAAGGGGAATGTAGGTGTGTAGGCTCGTCACAATTGCCTTGATATTTACATTATTTACCTACCTGGTAAATGACTAAAGAAAAATACAATTCAGGGTAGATTGTGTTGAATTCACAGACAAAATATCCTCGACTGAGCATAGTCGCGCTACCCCCTCTGCCACGCATACGGTAATTTTACTCCATGTCCGAGTCGAAAGTGTCTTTGTGTGACGTCTGTATCTTTGAACGGACCAATCACGGCACGGGACTTCGCTCACCTCGCCCCGCGCACCCCCGCATTTTTGGCATCATCGGTTGCATGAAATAATAGCTCTAAACTCGGTCTAGATGATTCCAAGAGTATGGTTGAATTATTTGAACTACTTTTCACTGCGACTTACTAGCAGAAGCAGTCGGAGGTACGAAGGCTTGCATCATCCCGTCGCTGGGGACGTCTCTGCTGGCACACAGGAGCCTCATCAGGGCCACGGCCAGAGGAGTGCAGCATGCGTCGTTGGCACTGTTCACTCTCGCACCACCCTCGGCTAGGAAGGTTATGAGGGGGACTTGGTCTCCGCACTGCTCAAAAGATTACTATTATTTCAATATTCTAAGGCCCACTTGCACCATCCCACTAACCCGGGGTTAACCGGTTAAACCTGGAATTGCCATGGTTACCAGTACAATTTGACACTAGGTTAACGGTTTAACCGCTTAACCCCAAGTTAGTGGGATTGGGATGGTGCAAGTGGGCCTAAAAGGCATCATAGAATAAGAGTGAAAGAATAAGGATCAAAGTCAAATGGCGTTCTAAGAGTTTTAATTTGTGTCGAAAGATGGCAGTAAATTTACTACTTACTGAATACATAATTTACTTTGACAATATTCCTCTAATTCAAATTCTCTTTGGTTTGGGGCCAGTTCGATCTGTGTAAGATTGTCTCCAAATATTTTTTTTATTTTTTTTTAAGTGGAAAAGCGTATTTGCATTTAAAAAGTCTGAAATCAAGTTGTAATAGAGACCAGCGTAAAATATTGTGTGTGTCGTGTGTTTAATGGCTCCTCTACACAATGGGCCAACGCCGGCCACTCCAAGGGACGCAGCCATGCGGTAGACTGAGATAGCAATATCACTTGCTCCCTCTAACGCATAAATGCGTCCCTTGAAGTGGCCGCCGTTGGCCCATCGTGTAGAGGAGCCATAATACTCACAGTAGCATACATGATGGCGGAATTGCCTAGCATGTCAGTGACATGCGGGTCCACTCCGCGGTCGTTGATGAGGTCGGTTGTGGTGGCCACGTGACCCAAATAACACGCCATTAGCAGAGTCCTTAAAACATTCGAACATATAAAATATTTATAGTTCTTTTTTTAGCATTAGAAAGAACTTGAAAAAAGGTAAGCGATCTTGACATGTCTTTTAAATGAAAAACGCTTTTAAAAATCAGTAACTATTACTTATAAAAGCAGAAGAATATAAATGATCGTAATAGATTCATAATTGTTACATATTTGCCGTGACTTAATTTTAAAATGTGTTTTTCGATTAAAAGACACATCAAGATTGTTTACCTTATTTCTAATGCTTAAAAAAACGAACTACCTATAGATCACAACGGTTATTACACTCACTTGTTTTGTTTACATTGTAAAATACAAGTCAGTGTAGTGCATAATTTATTTCCGTTCGTATTTTCACGGAAACGTACGAACGTGTTTCGCTATTCGTCAGTCTCTGTACAAGAAGCAGTGACGTTGATTTTAGCATGACAAATACGAAAATTTCTGAGAAAATTCGGAGGAAAACAGGAATTAATGCACAACATCCATTATCGAACCGAAAGTCGAACATTGTCATAGTGACATTATATCGAATTTCAACTATCTTCAAAATGTAACAAGGAACCCTGTATATAATATTGGGATTATTGGGCCAGCAATTTGTAACCGTTGTAATCTAAATATTTTAAAATATGTCTCAGGAAAGTTTAATTTCGATCATTCCATGAAAGATTGTAGGTAGAAGAGGTGAAAAGCGCATATAACAGGGCCCGAATTTTTTTTTATTAGGTATTAAAACATTATGGCTGGTTTTAGTGTCACGCGGACCGTCCGTGCGGATCGCTCCGCACCGATGGCTGGTTTTAGTGTCACGCGGACCGTCCGTGCGGATCGCTCCGCACCGATGGCTGGTTTTAGTGTCACGCGGACCGTCCGTGCGGATCGCTCCGCACCGATGGCTGGTTTTAGTGTCACGCGGACCGTCCGTGCGGATCGCTCCGCACCGATGGCTGGTTTTAGTGTCACGCGGACCGTCCGTGCGGATCGCTCCGCACCGATGGCTGGTTTTAGTGTCACGCGGACCGTCCGTGCGGATCGCTCCGCACCGATGGCTGGTTTTAGTGTCACGCGGACCGTCCGTGCGGATCGCTCCGCACCGATGGCTGGTTTTAGTGTCACGCGGACCGTCCGTGCGGATCGCTCCGCACCGATGGCTGGTTTTAGTGTCACGCGGACCGTCCGTGCAGATCGCTCCGCACCGATGGCTGGTTTTAGTGTCACGCGGACCGTCCGTGCGGATCGCTCCGCACCGAATCAATAAGTTCAGGGAGCGTGTAGAGCGCATATGCGGCCCGCGAACCTCTCGCTTGCGGCCCGCGAGCCCCCCTGGCTATTTTGTATGTAATATTGTGAAACCACAATGTCTGATAAAATAGCTTATATTAACAAAGTGCGGCCCGCGTCAACTTCCTTAATGTGGCCCTTCGTTGTTAACACTTTTAACAACCTTTTAACTTAAAAGGTTGCCGACCGCTGGTGTAGAGCAAAGCGGACAGCTTTCTCATACAATTTAGCAGTGCGGAGCGATCCGCACCGACGGTCCACGTGACACAAACCTGCTATCCAATTCATGCATAGCCGGAGGCTTGAATTTACTCCTTAGTCCACTCAGCATAGCCTCCAAGTCGATAAACACATCTCCTCTCTGTTTTTCATGTTTGAAGCAATGTTTCATCATGTCTATGGTCACTGGATCGTTGTTCCATGCGTAGTATAAGCCTGCATATTCCGAACTGTTTTGGCTTTCGCTATCAAGGTACTGTAGATACAAGGAAGTGTAGTATTAGATCGATTCCTGTATCAAAAATTAAGACGTCTCACCCTATGATTTGAACAAAGTTTATGATACTAGACGGCCATATAGTATATTTTATATGTATAGTAGCTTCTTAAGGCCTGCATCTTTTAGCTGTTTAAAAAATTAGTATGGTGTGAGTTTTTGTTTTTTGCGCTCGCGGACACTAAAAACAATATTCATCCATAATCCTACTACATACATTGCACGTAGTGTATAGTGTTGTTAAAAAGGATTAAGTACTTTTAACTACACCATCTATTTTATTTGAAATGATGTTTATTAGTATTAGTGCCTTGTAAATCTTGCTACCAACGTAGTAACGTAGTAATACGTATAGGTATTGTTTGAATGATAACGATTATCGGAATAGAAAATGTCGAAAAAGTACTTTTCGACAACTTATGGATCTAACCTCATTATTTTGAGCACTGTCATATTCCTTCAGCGTATACACCTTCCCATCATAATACTCGTAGTCAAAAAGCTCGACAGGGCAGAGTCGACTCTCGAGGTCCGTACAATGTTTAGGATACAGTCGAGCCCAATTTTCAGTTGCGGACACTGGGTCTGAGCCGTGTTGCTTCAAGAATTCCATTGCTTTGTTCACTTTGTCAAACTAGAATAAAAAATTAAGCGGTCACTATATTTAACACATTCACTGCTAGCGACCCGCTAGGCGGGTTATCTGTTCGTAAGCGCTTTTCGCTACATAATACGTAACTTTCCCATCATGTTAACGGACGGCGGCGTAGTGTAACTAATCTAGCCGTGGGCGAAGTCGCATCTACGAGGCCCTTTTCTTTCGATGTGCCCAAAGGGCCCATGCGCGAGGCCCCTCTAGGGGCGCGAGGCCGTGAGCGACGGCCCACTTCGCCCACGCCTGTCTATGCCACTGTTATCGGCTACGCTCGTAGCGCTTAGCTCGCGCTGGCACTGGGTATGTTAAGAGCCAACACGAAGGATCCAACTGCATTTCACATCTATAGGTTTTTTCGTAATTGCATTTTGGCACATGTTACATAATTATGTATAATATGGGTTGTACATATTTGTAATTTCAGGACCCTAACTGCTGAGACAGCCAGGAAAATATTTACGTTGTTTCCCTGTCCCCCTTAGCAGCAGACAGCAGAGAGTAATAGAATACTAACAGTTCTAAAAGCTGTCTGCATCTCAATCCAATGTGGGTCCACGATCGCTCGGCCTCCCGGCCAGGCTGCGAGTTCAGAGGCCACGGGGGGCAGCGGCGTCAGCGGCCGCCGAGATAGGCGGAATAGCTTCATAGAATAATAGAAAACCAACTAACAGTTCTAAAAGAAGTCTGCATCACAACCCGATGTGGATTAACGATTGCTCGGCCTCCCCGCCAGGCTGCGAGTTCAGGGGCCACGGGGGGCAGCGGTCTCCACGCTAGGCGGACTAGCTTCGTGCTGCGCCAGAGGCCGACGTTGGCAGTATCGTCCGCGAAAGACTCTACGCCGGGGCCATAGCGGACGTCGTTGTTGAATAAACCCTAATGAAGAAAAAGGTATGTTTTCAATTAATCGATTGGCTAAGGCTTCTACAAACGATGCAACAAATGGCATGCGATTTTAGATTATTGCCGGCTAAGTAAGATCAACGAATTCAGTGGATTAGATCTATCATGTTATCGGACAATGTCTGATACCCACAAACTCCAACGTAAACGCAGATATATTATAATTAGATAATAACCCCTTGAACTTGAGCGCAGCCTAAGTACCAAAATACAGAAAACAGAAAGCACCGTCGTCGACACATTTAACTGATCATACCAAAATTTTTGACAACCAAAGACATCACCAGACGCGCGTTACTTCCGCCCAACCTTAGTGAATTCTAACAAGAACATTGTCGGAATTCACTAAGGTTGATATTGGGGGATGACGCGCCGCACACGATAGGCGTGACTGGGCACCGTTCAAAGGGTTAAAAGGGCGGCCGCTGCAGGGGACCATCGAGTGCGCCGACTTCTGGCCGAAAGGTGTCGTGTCTCGGAGGTTCCGGGGCAAACTGCCGAATCCGACACAAGAGCAGCCGACGCATCACGCAACGGAGCCACGCCGTTTTGTCGTCTAAATAGCGTTTAGTTTTAAGTTTATAAAATACATATGTATGTCTGTAAGGTATTTGTAATATGGGCCTTGTTGCCTGAATTAAATATCTAAATAAATAAAAATAAATAAATAAAGGGTTAAACCATTCAATAAGATGCCAATCGTTACTTGTTACTCACAGTGTAAACTTTCCCGTCCGGGTACGACATGACCCCGTAACCGTGCATATGGTTAACGTACAATCTTCCCTCGTATGTTAGGAACAGCCCCTCTCTGCCTTTATATCGGCAGCGGTATTCGCCGGGCCCGTGCATAGTGTCGCGGAGGAAACTGCCACAATGCCAGTCGATGGACTGGAATTTTATAATGATGAAACTGTAATGGCTGATGGCTGAGATACGCGTCATACTCGTGAACGGGTGCTGTTTGTGGAGACTGGTCTGTTTAAGCTAACACGAGCTATTATACTTAGTAACTTAATTTTTAGTGTTCCGTACAAAACTTTGTTTACGGAACACTTATTCTTAATTAATTACAGTGAGACGCCTCATTCTGTTCTCGTATGTTTCTTTTCTCTTAATGAATGTATTAATTATACAGGATATTGACTCTTGGAGAAGTTGGAGACCCTATACATCTCTAAGGATAACTTGATAAACTATATAATCTTATAGTTCTGACACCTAGAGACATTTACACCTCTAAATATTATAGTTTTTTTTTCGTGTGTTTTTTTATCTGTATTTTGTATGTAATTCGACATTAAGAGACCATATACATCTCTTAGTAATTGTAATACGTTAGATTGTATTGTTAGTATTATTTTATAAAATTGTTGATGTTATTATTTTTGCTTTTATGTAAATTCAATGTTGACGTGTAAAAGTGCCCTTGTGGCTTATTTTTGCTGAATAAATGTTGATGTTTGATGATGTTTGATGTAATGACGAATGTTGATAATACCTTGGAATGCCAGGCGTACTAATGCATATATCCTAACCCAGCTTCGAATGAATACTCGACCATCCACCGTATGCCAACAACGCATACTGTCATTTCGAACACAGTGCGCAGAGGCGACGAAAGTTTTGAAAAACTGTGGTTGGAAACACCGATCACGCGGTCGTTCACCAAGAAGATGGACCGATCAAGTTAAATACTCGTCATCCTCTGCTTTCTACACGGACGTCAAAGACGCGTTGGACAGAAACCGGTGGAGGCAGATCATCCGCTCCAGATGCAACCCTGATACTGACCACGATCCTCAGACATGAGGGACCGACCAGAGAGAGAAACTGTAATATGTATACGGAATATATACGGAAGCAAAATATCCATGTCCCGTTTTCAATTACCTATTATGCCTTTTTCCATGCGCATGTGTTTTGTGCATTAGCGCCAGCATTAAGTATCTACCTAGTTTAATTTAGAATATTTGTATAATATATACCTGTGAGATTTCATTGTTTTACTGCAAAATACAGGATGCGAACTACTGTCTGTGAACGTCCCTATGATTTTTAAAACTTTCGCGTTTTGAACACATATTAACTCGCATAGAAGGGTCTAACGCGAAATTTATTCAATTAGGTACATTTATTTACCGACCATTCGACACAGGTTTCACTGGTCGAAACCCTGTACATAAATGTGAGTTAATGTACCTATGATGTTTGCGGGATCCATTAGAAACTGTTCCCGCAAAACTGGACGTCAGTGGGAAAGAGCTTTGACGATATTCACCTCAGCACCCGTCCAGCAGTTCTGTCCAACACCATGCCTCCTATCCTGTTCATCCTTCTCACCCAAGTAGTATTCGTAGTAAGGCAACGTTTCACGCTTCACCGTTTCAGGCAACTCGCAATATTGGGGCTCAAACATTGTTTCAAGTCTTGTCAGTGTTGTACGTAATTCATTTCGAGTTCAGTAAAGTTATACAAAATTAAAAGATTGTTGTACAAAATAATGTACACGAAATTGGCTTTTGACAAATTTGACAAAAGTCAAAATGTGACAAGGAGGATGGGCAGTTTAATTACCTTTGAGTTTAGTCGTCAACTTTGTATAAAACCTTTTGAATTAGAAAAGGTATCTTTTGCCATCAAAACAATTAAAAATAAATAAATGTGACGTTAATTGAGGCACTTGCGCTATACTTGCGCACTTTATCACGTCAAAGTCAAGCAAAAGTCAAGTTAAAGTCGGTGCAGAGTGAGAGTGACTTTAATCTTGCGTGTGTAACTATGATAAAGATCCTGATCGAATTTTTAGTCATCTTGCACAATGATTCAAGAACGTTCCTGCTGCTGTTGTGTTGTATACAACATCTATGAATCCATGAGTTTTGACCACCACACACGTATGAAAGGTTAAATACAGTATTTCACAGTACACAGTAGGTTAGTAGAGGTAGGATGTAATAAAAATAAAATTCCCAATTTTGTATTTATAAAGCAGTATAAAAAAATACATTTTACTAATATAATGATTGTGTTCTTAAAAAATCTTTTACAAACAATTACACCGAAGGCAACTCGATTTTGCTCTTTCAAAATATGTGTATTCCTGAAACAAGAAAACGGTACTTTTAATATATAAAAAATACTGGACACATCTTTTGAATATTATTAAATATTAAAGTCTTTGAGAAGGCATTCTTTACCAGTCAATTCCTGCCGGCCTGGCGGACTATAGGTTATAGTTAGTTTTTTTTAGCATTAGAAATAAGGTAAACAATCTTGATGTGTCTTTTAATTGAAAAACACATTTTAAAAATAAGTTACGGCAATTATGTAACAATTATGAATCTAATACGATCATTTATATTCTTCTGCTTTCATAAGTAATAGTTTTTGATTTTTAAAAAGCGTTTTTCAATTAAAAGACATGTTAAGATCGCTTATCTTCTTGCAAGTTCTTTCTAATGCTAAAAAAAACGAACTATAGTAATGCTGATATCGATAGATCGATACCTATTTATAACTAATTTTTTTCACAACAAACTGTAACAGATTCATATATGTATATTTTATGTTTTCAGGAAGGACTACGCATTAGCATACTCGTATGTGTATGCAAGATTTGATAAGTATAATTATTAAAAAAAAAGTTCCGTGGTACTTTTTGCGCCGGTGTACCATAGCCCCGAGAAGATGGAATCTTCCAGGTTACCGTGGCCCTAACGACTCATCTCGGCCCTTGGGTAAGTTCTACCTGTTATTGGGGGTTTTCTGATTGTAGGATCTTAGGAATTGGCGCTGGCTTTAGTATTTAAAACTGACAGTCTGACTGCAGCGTGTGTCTGTGTGAACATACCAGCAGGAATGAAGCCGCCAGCAGCAGTGCCTTATGCCGCGGCTGGACCGCGTTGTGCGGCATGGAGAGGGTGGTCGTGAAGCTGACTAACTCGCGGTCCCAGCCGTGGGCGATCTTTCCCACCTCCCGGAGCGAATCACCTGTCATTATCTGAAAAATAAAGACCGGTAGGTAAGGCGACTAGTAATCTCATGACTGACTTTAAACATAAATAAGACATTTATTTGAAAGGGCCCTTATGCGCTAATGGCACGGCAGATTATGACCTGAAGTATAAGGAAGGATTTGACGTAAAAATCTCTTTATGTAAAAAAAAAAATGCAATCTAGAGAAGACAGAAGAAATCATTGCGCATCAATGGTGTCACAATCACAAACTCTGTTGAGTTTCAAATTTGATATTTTTATTTAATAATTGTGCGAAGAACGGTTGCGCGATGAACGTAATATTGAACGTTTGTTCGAAAAATCGGAATGGTGGTTATGTCGCACTGTTGCACGTTTGTCAGGCTAAGTTTAGCCGCATTTTTGACATGAGAGAGCTAGTCAGCCTCCTGTTTGTATAAAATCACTTGTTTTTTTAATTTTGCATTTTCTTCGAGAATGTTTTTTTCTTGAACTTAAATCACCACATATACATGAATCAAATAAACATATATGAAATGAAACACACTACACACCAGAACCAGACAGCAGAACTAAAGTAACCGATGTAGCCCTCCGAATCGCTAAACTTAAGTGGCAGTTGGCGGGGCACATTGCCCGTAAAACCGATGGCCATTGGGGCGGAAAGGTTCTCGAGTGGCGACCACGTACCGGAAGGCGCAGCGTGGGTAGACCCCCCACGAGGTGGACTGACGACCTGGTAAAGGTTGCGGGAGTCCGCTGGATGCGGGTGGCGCAAGACCGGTCATTGTGGCACTCTTTGGGGGAGGATATGTCCAGCAGTGAACGTCCTCTGGCTGATATGATGATGATGATGATGATGATGATGATGAAGTGAAAGCATTGAATCCACATCACCTTGAACTCTGAAAGCATGAGCGCGCTCCGTCTCATGACCGCTGGTCCCTCCACAGCGAATATGACCTGGTCGTTGGCGTCTCTCACCAGGTAGAACGGCACCACCCACGTGCACTGCTGCTGTATGCGACCAATGTAGTCTCCGGGGGGAGTTATCACATTAATTTCCTGGAGACAGAGTCAGTTAAGTACCTTGAACTCTGAAAGCATGAGCGCGCTCCGCCTCATGACCGCTGGTCCCTCCACAGCGAATATGACCTGGTCGTTGGCGTCTCTCACCAGGTAGAACGGCACCACCCACGTGCACTGCTGCTGTATGCGACCAATGTAGTCTCCGGGGGAGTTATCACTTTCATTTCCTGGAGACAGAGTCAGTTAAGTACCTTGAACTCTGAAAGCATGAGCGCGCTCCGTCTCATGACCGCTGGTCCCTCCACAGCGAATATGACCTGGTCGTTGGCGTCTCTCACCAGGTAGAACGGCACCACCCACGTGCACTGCTGCTGTATGCGACCAATGTAGTCTCCGGGGGGAGTTATCACATTAATTTCCTGGAGACAGAGTCAGTTAAGTACCTTGAACTCTGAAAGCATGAGCGCGCTCCGCCTCATGACCGCTGGTCCCTCCACAGCGAATATGACCTGGTCGTTGGCGTCTCTCACCAGGTAGAACGGCACCACCCACGTGCACTGCTGCTGTATGCGACCAATGTAGTCTCCGGGGGAGTTATCACTTTCATTTCCTGGAGACAGAGTCAGTTAAGTACCTTGAACTCTGAAAGCATGAGCGCGCTCCGTCTCATGACCGCTGGTCCCTCCACAGCGAATATGACCTGGTCGTTGGCGTCTCTCACCAGGTAGAACGGCACCACCCACGTGCACTGCTGCTGTATGCGACCAATGTAGTCTCCGGGGGGAGTTATCACATTAATTTCCTGGAGACAGAGTCAGTTAAGTACCTTGAACTCTGAAAGCATGAGCGCGCTCCGCCTCATGACCGCTGGTCCCTCCACAGCGAATATGACCTGGTCGTTGGCGTCTCTCACCAGGTAGAACGGCACCACCCACGTGCACTGCTGCTGTATGCGACCAATGTAGTTTCCGGGGGGAGTTATCACATTCATTTCCTGGAGACAGAGTCAGTTAAGTACCTTGAACTCTGAAAGCATGAGCGCGGTCCGCCTCATGACCGCTGGTCCCTCCACAGCGAATATGACCTGGTCGTTGGCGTCTCTCACCAGGTAGAACGGCACCACCCACGTGCACTGCTGCTGTATACGACCAATGTAGTCTCCGGGGGGAGTTATCACATTCATTTCCTGGAGACAGAGTCAGTTAAGTACCTTGAACTCTGAAAGCATGAGCGCGCTCCGTCTCATGACCGCTGGTCCCTCCACAGCGAATATGACCTGGTCGTTGGCGTCTCTCACCAGGTAGAACGGCACCACCCATGTGCACTGCTGCTGTATGCGACCAATGTAGTCTCCGGGGGGAGTTATCACTTTCATTTCCTGGAGACAGATACGAGGGGCAAACTGAAAGTTTTTAGAATAGAGAAAAAGTGTAATTACTTAATTAGGTAGTCATTTATAATAAATTTTCATAAGCATGGAATCGCCCTGAACCGCTCACGGCTTAGTCTCCCAAAGCCCTTTCTATATGGCGCTTTTGGGTTTATAGAGAATTATTTTATTTAAACTTAATCGCACAAAATAAAAAATTTACAAATGACAGACTTAATGCCTAAAGGCATTCTCTACCAGTCAACCATAGGGCTAAACAGAGATGTTAATGGTGCAAAAAGAAAAGTAAGATTTATATGGAATATTTACCATTTACTCCTTCCAGCTCGAAGCTCCGAGATTCGTTGCCTATAGATTAATAAGTACCTACCTAATATTGTAAAATGAGTAAAACAACAACTGAAATGTCTATAATTTACCTGTAATCTGCAAGGGAAGCAACAAGAGGCTGCAGCTAGCCGCCTCTGCATTTGCATCGCCTCCTGCCTCGTGTTGTCATGGAGATGCATCACGAAGGCGCGGCCAGACCCGCACAGACATCGCTGCGTCTGGCTTGAGACCTCGCTGGCCAGGTATAGCGATTCGCCGTTCGGTACTCGGACTATGTAGCGGTTTTCGGAGTCTACTCTTGAAATTACTGGAAAGGAAAAAATAATCAGCTGCACAAATGTGTTGAATCGACGGTCCAAAATTTCGCTAAGACCGAAAATTCTGGCATCAGCTTAGTTGCTACTGACTAGGCCTAGCCACATTGCACGCAGAGAAGATAGCCCATGGGGTCGAAAAGTGCTTGAATGGAGACCACGGACTAGCAAGCGCAGCGTAGGACGTCCACCCACAAGATGGACGACGACCTTGTTAAGGTCGCCGGAAGATGCTGGATGCGGGTCGCTTCCAACCGGCACGT
The DNA here is from genome assembly GCF_963556715.1 of Cydia fagiglandana. Taxonomy (NCBI): domain Eukaryota; kingdom Metazoa; phylum Arthropoda; class Insecta; order Lepidoptera; family Tortricidae; genus Cydia; species Cydia fagiglandana. The sequence goes on along the minus strand of NC_085934.1, from coordinate 21,917,096 downwards.
ATGGAGGTCCAAGGAGGAGGCCTATGTTCAGCAGTGGACGTCTTATGGCTGAGATGATGATGATGATGAGGACTAGGTGAAGATCTTCCACACTTCTTCACCTTCTCTGGGTCATTTGCACTAAGCACGATTGACGGAGTGATCAACGCCACTCCACTCAGCAGTGAACTATGAAAATTCCAATACAATAAAATTTTACTAATGTTTTAACGGATACAGACAGTTTGTTCCAACAGACCCTAAGTCGGAAAAGGATCAGCATTATACAGGGTGGCTAAAAAATAACTGCATTCCCGTTGCCACGGAGGTTTTGGGATTATGCTGAGCAACTTTTAAAAGTTTGGCTGTTTCATACATTTCGTCGGGTTTATTTTCTATGGGAGGGTAATAATTTTTTTCGCGATTTCGGGGTTGGTCAAAACCTCCCTAGCAACAAGAATACAGTTATTTTTTACCCACCGTGTATAACGCTGACGTAACTCTTAACTGAATATCTGCACACTAGTACAGTAGTCACGGTACTCACGATCATCCAGCTCCACCGTCTGTTGGATCTGTAGCGTGGACACACCGATGAGAAAATCTAGGCCATGGACGGGGATGAACTGGCCTCGAGGGGCAGAACGCCAGTCTAACGTGGACACCGGGAGCTCGGCGCGGGACTCTGAGGATTAAGAAATTTAAGTATGAGTGTATAAACTCCCATTGCCCGTAGAACCGATGGCCATTGGGGCGGAAAGGTTCTCGAGTGGCGACCACGTACCGGAAGGCGCAGACGTAGACCCCCCACAAGGTGGACTGACGACCTGGTAAAGGTCGCGGGAGTCCGCTGGATGCGGGTGGCGCAAGACCGGTCATTGTGGCACTCTTTGGGGGAGGCCTATGTCCAGCAGTGGACGTCCTCTGGCTGATATGATGATGATGATGTATAAACTCCATCAAGTGGTGAGGGCTATGGGAGACCGAAACCGAAGGAGACAAACACAGGAACTGCAAAAGCAAGTCCTCAGTAATAAGGGACCGACGAAACTAACGTTGACACCGGCAGCTCGGCGCGAGACTCTGAGGATTATGGAATTTAAGTATGAGTGTATGAACTCCATCAAGTGGTGTGGGCTACGGGAGACCGAAACCGAAGGAGACAAGTCACAGGAACTGCAAAAGCAAGGCCTCAGTAATAAGGGAACGACAAAACTGACGTTGACACCGGTAGCTCGATTGGGACTCTGAGGATTAGGATTAGGGTTACTGATCAATTTAACCAGTCAATTTTACTTCTCTTTTTAATGCTCGAACGATTTGACTAACGTTTGCTAAAGTCGCAAACCTCTTATCTCCTCCAAAGGAGTTTAGAGCATTGCAACTTTAGATATTGTTAGAGATTTGCGACTTTAGTCGACGCTAATGCCGACTTGCACCATCCCATTAACCCGAAATTAATTAGATGTAATAAATGTACCTACCGTTTTGTCTTGGCTGTACACTGATGATCAAATCTGGCCTCAAATTTGATCCGTCATCTGAAACATGAAAAACTTAGTTCATGATACATATTTCCCTACGTGAGGAATTTAATTAATATCCGCTACCAACCCATGGTCCTATTATTAGTAGGCACTACTTATTTAGGTGTAACGAAATTCACCTTTAATTCTTTTCGTTGGAACAGAGTAGTTTTGTATTCGATTTTAAAACAAAACAAACGCAATTCTATAGGTAGTTTTTTTTTGCATTAGAAAAAAGGTAAACAATCTTGACGTGTCTTTTTTTCCAAAACTTTTTTGAAAAATAAGTCACGTGACAAATATGTAACAATTTTGAATGATATACGATTATTTATATTTTGTTGCTTTCATAAAGTAATACCTAGTTACTGATTTTTTAATGCGTTTTTCAACTGAAAGAAAAATATTTTCAGAAAATAATTTAATTTGTTCTAAATACTTCTAATAAGCGTTTTTCAATTAAAAGACACGTCAAAATCGCGTAGTTTTTTTCTAATGCTAAAAAAAACGAACTACCTATAGGTAGTAACTATACTTAGTTATAATTTAGTAGGTGGTAACTATAGTTTTGATTGTGCAAGCGCGAAGCTAGGGCAAAATGCTTTCATATGTCTGTCCGGCTGTTCTTGATAAAACACGACATTTCTCAACTGAATCTCTTGATATTTTGTGAGCAGGTTTCAGATTTTTTTGCTGATTCAGTTTATGGATTTTTTCAAATGGCATAGTTATTGGGGTTGGCAAGATCAGTTCACAAAGTAAGTAGTCACTATTTCACTAATTTAATACATTAAGTACCTACCGATACAAATTTCACTCGATTTTTCTCGATAGTGGGTGGCTAGAGGTTATCAACAACATACTTAATAATTGTTATTGATAAGTTCTAATAATTACCTTCGGTCGCCGTTGGATTGTCAAATCCCTTATCATTTAAATCAGTTTCACGTATTTCATTCATCTCTTTTGTTTGTCTTTATCACTTTTTCTTTCTCACAGGTTTATCCTCCGTTTTTTTAAACTTTTTTGTTTTTGTAAGTTTGTTCACACGCGTTGTATTAATGATGTTGTCGTGAAGTGTGGACGCCATGTTATCGATGTATCGGCGCTGTTCTTATCATGTTATCAATAGCAGATATCTTTGGGTATCTCTACGTGGCTGGATTAAATAACATTTATTTCTATTATGTTTGTATATTATAATGCACTGTGCAGCTTATATTTAACGTGTATGATATAACAATAATATTTCCTCTGATTACTAACCTAATGGGCCGAAGGTCTCCGACTCCGTTTGACCTAGGGCAATAATGCTTTCGTTTTTCTGTCGGGGTTCATATACAAGTCGCATTTCTCAACCGATTCTCGTGAAATTTGTAAGCAGGTTCCATAATTATATGTATAGTTTTATGTGGTTTCACTTTTTTTGGAAAATATGGCAAGTATTGGGTTGGCTAGGTCTACACCTACAGCTCACAGAGCCAGAAGTAAATTAATCGGTTTTCAGTCTAGTCACATTGATAATAACTTAGATTACCGCTTTGTTGTCTCAGGTAAACGTACTGGTGCTCGACGCGGTCCCAGTACATGTCATCTTGAAACTTAAGTCATTGTCAATAGAGGTCACAGCAAGGTGTCATCTATTGGGCATTAGCATGTCGAGCACTAGTACGTTTAACTCATCTAAAATGTCAACTAATAAATAAAACCCGTGGCCTCGGGCGCCCTGTACACTCTTGGCAGCGGTCCGTCACAAATGAGCTACGAGCGGTCGGGTTGAGCTGGAGCGTACTACCGCGAAAACCGAAATTCGCAAATTGCGGGGATCTTTCTCTTTTACTCCAACGAAGGCGTAATAAGAGTGACAGAGAACAATCCCCGCAATTTGCGAACTTCGATTTTCGCGGTTACAGCCCAGAGCGGTCGCTGAAGATAGGAAGGCGTGGCGCGAGCTTGTGAAGGCCCTTTGCACCTCTGGGGTGCCTTAGGACAACAACAATAAATAAAACTAAATTCTTTATTGAAAACCATTTATTCACGTGTTTAATACTTGAACATTTTACGAATAAAGGTGATAACATTCAAGTTGTTTAAAATGACCGGTAACCACCGTCAACTACATGATAAATTACATTGATTAATTCTATCTACCTCCCGTGATCCCCCACTAAACTTGTAAACTCTACTTAAAACATGCAAGTTACAAAGAAAAGTCAACGGCGTTTTGCCTCTATTAGACATGCACAAAACCTTAAAAATTTTCGGCCCGATTGGAACTTTAAGATACGTCAATTAATATATCTAGAAACGATATGGATTAGATATGTCAATGTCAAATGTGACGTTTCTTCAAACAAAAATTTGACACTGACGCTTCTAATCTATATCGTTTCTAGATCTATTACGTAATTGACGTATCTTAAAGTTAGAATGGAGCAGTTTGTGTTTTTTTGTGTAAAAACTAGTTTAAGAAATTATTTGTGTCAACTACAGTAAATAATAACGATATTCTTTCTTATTAAAACGTAACGGTATAAACATATCCAAGTAAACAAGTATCTCCGCATTAAGGGGCCTTCCTTTAATAACATCACACTTTTAGGGGGAGGGGAGGGGTCATACTGTGACAAGGGGGAGGAGGAAGTTACAAACTTTGTGACGTCACTTTAACTTCACGAGTAACCGAAAATGTATTATTAAAATTATTTTATTCGATGTTAAATAACAATATTTTTGAACGATCATCGTTATTAGGCTTCCGTATCCAAAGGGTAAAAACGGGACCCTATCACTAAGACTCCGCTGTCCGTCTGCCCGTCCGTAGTTCGTCTGTCTGTCACCAGGCTGTAACTCGAGAACCGTGATAGCTAGACAGTTGAAATTTTCACAGATGGTGTATTTCTGTTACCTATACTGCTATAACAACAAACGTGATTTTATTTGTCGTTTTATGCGTAATGGTACGAAACCGTTCGTGCGCGAGTCCGACTAGCACTTGGCTGGTTTTTTTTTTCAAATTTGTGTGACGTAATTAATGGACGACCCATAACGAGTTTAGAACTCCCATCAAATTCGTTACGTTTTAAAAAGAACGAATACACATTGATATTTATCTCTATTTTTTCCAGTATCTACTTAGTAATAAAAAAGGTCCAAAATTAAATCAAGAAAAATGTCCAAAAACGAGTATCTTATCTTCGCATTCACGAGTATAAAACTCCCGTAATTATTATTTATTACACCCTACATCAATATTACACAGAAATACACTTTACAGTAACATGTCTATGATGTTTTAAGATCCCGGTATCATCAAATATCAACCCCAAATGTTCTTATATGTTTAGATATTGAGCATGTCGAATAGAGGCGTAATGTAGTGCACAATTTGATGCCAATTTTGACCGGAAGACTTTTGAAACGTGTGCCTTTACCTAAAGATTACAAAACTCGGAATAGCCGTGTATAAGCCAAAGGTTTATTGTCCAGTAAAGTCTAAAGGTGGTTTCTACGGCAATTCACAAAGACCGTCAGGCAGGATTTGGTTTGAATTTTCGATACAGGGTTATGATTCTTGGCAAGCGCGTTGTTGTTTACAATTTTTTTTAAGTAAGGGTTACCCCAAATATGTCGACGTAATCGGAAAAAATCGTTAGGAAAAAGCTTTATGTCTGCGGAATAAGAGTGAAAAAGTCGTTCGCTTTTGTTGCGCGGACATAAAGCTTTTTCCTATCGGCTTTTGCCCAATACGTGTCGATATATCTGGGGAGACCCTAGGTAATATGGCAACTCTAGAATGACAGCGACATTGCAAAGGAAAACTTTAAAAAACATTTTTTCCGGTTGCATACTTTGATAATCTTCAAGACTTTCTAGTGCTTACATATCACCTACTCAAGCGTTTTCTAGAATTTAAATATGACGCATCACTGTGAAATCTTATAGAATAGCTTTGTCCTTTTCTGTCACAGCGAAGCATTAAATTACTTTTGACTGGAATTTAGTTAGTTACACTAAATATCTTGCTACATTCAATAAATAAGTATCATAGAAAATATTTAATAGAATTAACGCGAAAATAAAGACAAAATTCACGATAAATGTCATACTTCTTAAAAATACGCCATTTGAAATATTATATTTAATATATAATGAATATAATTTTCCGTCTTAATAATATTAAAAATATGAAGATACGTTTATAATAATTAATAAATACAAACACGTCGACACACCTTAATACCCAAAACACAAATAGTGTGTTAATACATTAACGTCGTCTGAATACTCGACGATTCTCAATAATTTTATATCTAGTCCTGCCCCTTTACTCCTACAATACCTAATAAATAGAATTATATCAGATATATATTCGCAAAAATATATCTAGCAAACAAATATGCACGTCGAATAAGTAGGTATGGTACATTTAAAACGTAACGATGTAAGCATACCCAAAAAAACAAGTATCTTCTTACTCTCGAGTTTAAAACTCCCATCTAAAATAGTTACGTTTTAAAAACAACATACAAATAGAGATACAATATATACATATACATAATAATATATATTTAAATCACACGTAACAACGAAAGCGTATCCGATACTCGCTCGCACCGCGCAAGTAACTCCTATATCCTCATGACGACCTATTTTCAAAATTTGCCAATTTAAATTTAATTCTGTTAAGTCGACAAAGAGTTAAATGTTGCTTGAGGCCCATGTCCCACGTGTAGGATGCCGGTCGTCAGGAGGATCTTCGCATATCATAACTAGATCTCTTACCCTACGTCCATACGGCTCTATGGCTGGTTAGAGCCGTACGAATAACGAATATTAACTACTAGTGAAATAAATGTGATTAGAAAAAATACGACTAGTTAAACATTTTCGTGGAAACGGTATGCTCATTCTATTCTCATATTTTCAAGAGTTTATTATAATTTATCGCTGCAAGGCGCGTTGCCATCCGATGTTGAGTTTGAGAGTGGCCGGGAGACAGGGGCTGGCCTCGCATTCCCCGTCGAGCTCGTCTGCCAGGCTGTCGTGCAGCTCACGGAGCGCCATGAGTGCGGAACGCGCGGCGCGCTGGCAGCCTGTGTCACCTTCACAAGTCGTGTCGGCTTCTGAGAGGAATACCAGGTCGCAGGTGGTCGGTGGTGCCTCGCCCTGTAAATTTACGATTACACACGTCATGATATTGATACCGTAGTATGTCAAAGAATTAGAAGTGCTGATATTTAATAGACTGATACTCAGTACAAGCCTGGAGTAAGTTGATCAAAGTGCACGTAGTTAATTATTACAATAAAAGCTAAAGTAAAGTTGGTTCATTAAAGCTAACATCAATGCCAACATTAGCAGTGGCATAGCGTGATTGAATCTAGCCGTGGGGCAAATCGCATCTGCGAGGCCCTTTTCTTTCACTGTGGTCGAAGGGGTCTTGTGCGAGGCCCCCCTTGGGGCGCGAGGCCGTGGGCGACGGACTTTACCCACGCCTACGCCACTGAACATTAGAATATTTATAATCATAACGTACTGAATATGATCCTGGAGGAAATTGATCGAAGTACACGTCACGATAATAATAAAAGCTAAAGTTGGTCCATTTAAGCCAACACCAATGCCAATATTAGAATCTTGGCATACTCGCTCTATAAAGCTACACGCTGTACCCAGTTCTACTTACACATAGGTAGCATATCTGGTGCAGACTGCAGAGAGGCAGGAACAGCTGCCCACGGTCCCCGGCCAGAAGGTCGACTCCGCGGCAACGCTGCACGATCTTGGCCAAAACTGGGCAGGCGCCTGTGGCAGTACCTGAAATTTTTAAACAATTTACTAGTGAAAACCTGTTGAATTTTATACTAAAACACTGAATACCTGCTCCGAGTCGTTTGTTATTGTACAGTCATCTGCAATATTAAGTTACACAACGAAGTCTGCAAATATTTGACACTATCTTATTTGTAGAGCCGTAAGAGTGTGTCACATATTTTTGCGGCTTTCGTTGTGTAAATTAATATGGCAGGTGACTGTACGCTAAATGGTATCAAACATTCTTTTAAATGCTCAGGCGACGTGTGTAATGTTTAAACTTTAAATTGATTGCTTAGATTTTTTGAATCATGGTGGTTTTAAGGTTATTTACCTGTTGCGACAACCGGTGTGCGATGCCTTCCACTTCCACCCATGTAGCCTTCAGAGAACTGATTCTCAATCTTGCCATTCAAATAGTGACCGGCGCCTTGCTCTTCCTCAAAGTCATCCTCCTTATCATCTTCTTTGTTGAATAGAGGAATCTCGTTATTATTGATGTCTACTTTCTCTTTCTTGACGGCTACACGCTTTTCTTTTGCCTCTTCGATTGGCATATGCGAGGGTCCCATAGTAGTATCAGGCTTCTGCGTTTGCAAGCTTTGCTTGAATTCTCTCAGGGCCTTTCTCATCTTCTCCAAGCTGTATGCCGCAGCCAATCGAGAAAGCAGTTTTTCCTTCATCTCCTGTTCTTCCTTGGTATCTAGTTCTTCACCAGCGTTTGAATAGTGTAGTGCTTCATCTACTATCATCCCTTCCATATTTCTTAGTTTCTTATCGATGTTGTCTAATTTCGCTTCCTGTTCTTGGGCGGTGTTTCTCTTATCACCGTCGCGTACTGCGATAGCTCTTTCATTGTCTATTTGTATTTCTGTTTCTTCATTTTCAGGACGCTGTACGTAGTTCCTTTTCACATTGCTGTGCTTTCGAAAGGAATTTAAAGGATACATTACTTCTTTATTGAATGTGTCAAAGTATTGTTTCCTCAGCTTATTTTCATTGAAATCATTAAAGGATACAGATTTCTTCTTGCGCTTATCGATCCCGAAGTATGTGGACCAGTCAATTGATTTCTTTTTTATGGTAATAGGTTTATCATTGTCACTATGATCGTGATCGTGCACATGCTCAACTTCCTTGCCAGATATTCCAGGGTGATGTAAATTGTGATGATGTTCATGACTAGCATCATCGGGTGATGCAGAAACATTAGATCGTTCGTTGGTATGATTGTGAGTTGGTAAGTTGTGTGCGAGCTGTGGCGGTTTGGTCTCATAGGAGCTTCCTTGCTGATCACTGCTTCTCTTGACAGGGTTCTTAATAAGTTCTGGTTCAGAATCACCAAATAATTTCGATAAATCTTTAATAATTTTTGGATCAGTGCCAGAACTGCTTCTGAATCTTTTAGAAACTTCACGCTTGTCCTGATCTTGGGCAAAGCGTTTCTTTGTCTTTGGTTTACCCCAGTCGTACGGCCCACTGCTCCGCTTGGTCACGGGAAAACGTTTCTCGATGACATCGTACCTGTATTGGTCGTCATCCGCTAAATCCGACAGACTGTCATCATCTAGAGGCTGAAAAGCGATTGCGTATTCTTCACGCATGTCATCATTATCATCATCAGGCTGATCATAGACGTTGAAATTATTGAGATCTACAGGTCCTGGTAAGACTTTAGAGTCATCAAAATTTGTCATCGCGGAGCGTTCGTTTTCAGCTTCAGGACTTCTCTTTTTCTTGAATGCAATAGGACCCCAATTATCTGGGTATCGTTTTTTGACAATCTTTTCTTTGTAAAGTTTAACGACTCCTTGTGGAGCTCCTTCTGAGTTATGTTGTTTATTGTTTTTGTACTTTGACCACAACTGGCCTAGCAGTAAGGCGTATTCAGCATCGTTTTCAGCGCGATCTTGCTGCACCTCCTTAGGGTTCTCAACCTCATTCCTATCCGTGAACAGATCCCGTAGTCTATCGTTGTCGGAATGATGGCTCCTCTCGCGAAAAGCTGACTCTTTCCTATTAATCTCCACTGGGCCCAAGTGGTTGCTCTTTTTCTTAACTAGTTTGTACTCATAACCTTCGATGGGTCTGTCATTCTCTTCTAGAAGCTTGAGAATATAGTTCGTTTCCGGGTCTTCTTCTAAATCTTCGGTATCCACAGTGTAATCAGTATCTGGAAAATAAATGAACTTTCAATAAAGAAGAACGAACACCAACAAAACCCTGTTGTTACTATTTTCAGTCTAGGTTTAATAGGATTCCTTGAGGAGTTGGGCTGTGTGAACTAGCTACCCACTCCCTCCACTCAAAATAGGTACCAGTCGTCGAGTTGCAGAAACTTTTGCAATACAATACAATAATTTCTAGTACACGACGCGGCGATCCACCACTTTTGGCAGAACTCTAACAGTGATACTAAGTTACCTTTATTTTTATAATTGGGGTGTTGAGGGCCTTTGAGTGTCGCATCGACCAGCATTGATCTATTGTGACGGCTATTTAAAGTTCATTACCAATGCCCGCTGCATCCAGAAAATTCCAGATTTTTTGGGAAGTAATGTTCTGTACCTCATAGGATTGCAATACTGGCCGCCCTAGGTAGGTACTTCTTTTTGACATTAGTAGTTCACAGGAACAGAGAATGTGCATTGCAGTCTCCTCTGACTCCTGACAGAACCTGCATGTCGCATCTTGTTTCTTGCCAATTTGAAACAAGTTACCTTACCTGGGACGTAACCGTTCGGAGGGAGAACTTCGTACAGATCATAGTCGGGAGCCATGGGGGGCGCCCGCCCCCGCTGGCGCCGTTGCAAAGCCTCTAGAGCGCCGCGGAGCGACCCCCCGCGCTCGGCAGCGGCCGCGCCGGACAGCGCCAGCGCTAGGACCCATAGGACCCATGCTGTAATCATCTGTCGACAAAAGTTGCAAGTCAATAATTTTGTACCTACTATGTAAAACTGATGGCTTAGAAAGCTAGAGTCGGACCTAACTCCGCAACTGCTAATGTTTATTATAGATCAGAGACGAGGAAATCCTGAAGAAAGGCCAGGTCAAGAGCACCCTAAACTGGCGAGCGTGTATGAGGAATATTGTGAAAGTGAAGGAAGCGAAAGAGGTATGTCAGGATCGTAGCAAGTGGAAATCCGTGATCTCTGCCTATCTCTCCGGGAAATAGGAGTGATTATATGTATGTATGTATTTAGGTATAGTTATGTATTAATTAGACTACTTCGCTTTGTTCTGATCAAGTCGCACTGCAAAGTTAGCTTAGACGGCGTCTAATTAATTACCGAATTGAATAATAAATGTCTCATATTTAAAAAAAAAGTTTGCTTAGATGCCGCGTCTTTAATTCTTTATGTGGTGACGTTAATAACATTTAACTAAAAGTACGGAATCAAAGATCATTATGAAAAAAAATGTCATTACCTAAATTCTACTCGCAGTCATAAATCCATATAAGATACATACCAAATGTTACTTAAAAGGGATTTCATGTTTCCTCTCATGTTTCAATAAAATTATGTATTTCAATTCTGTAGATTGTAATTCCAAAATCTGTCGGAAATCTCACCTGTCGCGTGTCTTATCAAACAAAAATTATAAGAGGGTGTTATCTTGGAAGTTTATTTTAGGCGCTGCAAATTTCCGGCTTAATTTTCTCTGTAGATATTTTCACCATCCTGTTTAGCATTCAAGCAATGTTTACGTGACCATAAAAAGCCCTTTTTAATGAAAACTCAATTTCCATATTATAAAAAAAACATACAACCGATAACCTCCTCCTTTTGAGATTTGGAAGTCGGTTAAAAATAGTATTCCGTATTGCTTCAGTGCAAACGCGCATTTAAATTGTACCTTAACACTTCTTAATTCCTGTTTCAGACAAGGCGAGTTGAATCCTTTGTATTTGTAGGTAATGTAAATACATTGGGTACCAACGTTAATAGCCTTGAAATCTGAATTACAAAAGGAGGCCCTTCGAAAGCCCCTTTTTATACCCTTTTTGATCCCCCGCCAAATACAGAAGCCGCGTTATGATTCTAAAGGCAGAAATATTATTATTCAAAAAGAATTCCTTCCACTGTTTCTAAGAAAAAATTCTTTACATAAATCAGTTTTTATTATTATGTTCTGTTCGTCTACAAATCGAATAAGTGCTGACGGCAAAACTCAGCAAAGACTTTGGAATATTGAATGTAAAAAATTAAGATTTTAAAATGTATTTTCCGAAAGGTCTCGAAAAGTTACTTTGTTTGTGTTCGTTTATGCACATATTCAGAGGGCCTACCATGAACACTGAAATTCGCAAATTTCGGTAGGTAAGCGATCTTGACATGTCTTTTAATTGAAAAACGCTTTTTAAAAATCAATAATTATTACTTATGAAAGCAGAAGAATATAAATGATCGTATTAGATTCATAATTGTTACATATTTGCCTTAACTTATTTTTAAAATGTTTTTATCAATTAAAAGACACATCAAGATTGTTTAGGTACCTTATTTCTAATGCTAAATAAACGAACTATAATAAGAGTTAAATTTTCGCGATTATAGCCCAGAGGTCCTGATAAATATGGAGTAGAAAATAGACTAGACTGTAAAAGTCATAAATTTAGTGAGATATCAGCTTTGAGCCGTAAGGCACCGTTTCGCTGAAACGTTTTATGCCGAGAACTTGATATGTTCTCCCAGATGGCAAATCGATGGATGGAATTTGTAAAATTGGTGTTCAAGATAGGATTCCCTCTCCGTCCATCTGGCGTAATGCCACAGACATGTTAACTCGAGATGTTCTTGATGAATTTTGTATGGTTGATCAACTGAGTTTGGTGGACATCCACTCTACCTATATTTTAACTACTGAATTAAGTAAGGGTATGAGCAGTCTTTGGAATTTTGCCAAATATGTCAAAAGTAGTATGCGCACATTGGTTTATTATTTTAAAATTGTTAAGCAAATTGTTGCTTAGTATGGATTTTTTCAGATTTTCCGCAATGTATTCTGTCGTGTCGTTTCAATAGACTTTGAGAAATCATAAAGTTTGAAATTATTAATGAAATCTTAACTTTAAAGTCCACGGTGAATAAAATTACCGAATCATCTATATTTCAAGCTAGCCAGCGTATCATAAATTATAAAAGAGAATAATGTTTGACAATAATATTAAAGCATTTCATTAGATTTATGCTTTTAGTAGATTAATAGCAAAATACATCCACCCCCAGGGAAATATATGTATAACGAAGCTCGTTCAGCAACTTATGAATATTTGATACCACGGCAGGCCACGGACGCGCAAGCCAATCGCAAATATATGATATATGTATGAATGTATGTCACTATTGCACATAAAATGTTTGCATAAAACGGACAAAACAAAACAAAAATAAAAATGTTATGTACAAAGGCGAACTTATCCCTAAATAATAATTTTGCATGATAAATATTTAATAACATTTATTTGGATTTGATTTTGTTTGATATTTTACATTTAATATTTGCTTCGGGTTGGTGAGGTGAAAAATGTTGTGTTTCACTCGGGGGCAAATTTTGTTTAACCCTCGCAACGCTCAAGATTCCATTTTTGAACCACTCGCTACGCTCGTGTTTCAATTTTGGAATCTTTCGCTTGTTCGGGTATCATATTAGCACGAGCAGTTAAACAACAATTTTGCCCCCTTGTAAAACAAATACTTAACTATTATATGCCATTAAAGGATTTGTCCCCTGGACAACTAATCTATTGTTTCCCAAATAGTTTTAAGTCATAATGTATTGTTTGTCCGAATTTTCGTTAGTCATAATTGGTTTTTCTCAGAAACGCGTAACTTTTCAGGATTGCCATAAATCAAACCTAACCTAACCTATCCTATCTATAGAATGTCCTTACGAAAATCCTGAAAAGTTAACGGTTTCAGTTTTATGACTAACAATAATATGACAAACAATACATTATGACTTAAACCTTTATGGGAAACAAAGGGACCCCACAACTAATTGTAACCGTGGAAACTAGTTACGCTAAAAAGTTCATTGACCCTTTTAATAAAAAGGGAATGTACCTACCTCATGCGATTTACAAACAATATCACTTCTCTTTTAAAGAAAATGTAAACAGACTTCTTTGTTTATTAATGTAATCTAAGAGAATGTTTTTATGGTAATAGAGTGAACGCTGTTCTTCATAAGCTTTTATTATGGAAATATTTAGATTATTCTAAAACAGATCAAATAAAAATGAGCAAGTTGCGGATAATTTCCAAATATCTGGAAAGGTTTTTGAAAACATGTGAAATCAAAATCACAAGAAATAAAGGAAGTTTCCAATTTAGAAATGGTAATCTCGTAGCCCAAACAAAATCCCAAGTTTCCTAAATAATTCCTCGATGGAAATTTCGTAATTTTGGAAACTCACCGACGGCAGATCAAAGGACACATCTGTGGAGTGTTACGTATGATAAACTATATACATGATAAATGGTACATAATATTTTTTTTGTAGTCCAAAAATTTATTACATTAAATGTAGTTTTATGATATCCAGCAGCGCCATCTACAGTGTTGATTTAAATATGGAACTGTGGTGTTCCAAATATGTTTTTGATATGAATTGCTGTCATGTCGTTCTGTCACACAATAAATTGTCTTCGGTTAACATGCACGTATTTTATTAATAATAGGTTATGGGCCCAGAATTCTGCTTGTTGTATTGGGTTGAGTGGTAGTTCTAATGATAGGCTAAGAAATTCAGATAATATCTCCAATCGCGGTTTTATGCCTGCCTTTATCTGTACAAAACTATAATCGGACCACTTAGAAATCAGCACTGGTGGAAGTTTGGACAGTACGATTGATGAAACAGTCACATCATGCATATATACTTCACGGCCAACTGCGCGTATCGCTTCAGTAAAGTTTTGTATTTTCACGGAAAATGCAACGATATCACTGTGAGTTTCTCTATGCGAATGGTAGCAACTAATGTTTTGTGTTTTGCACATCGTTTGAATTTAAATGTGTAAATTGCCTCTAGTTTTGTATATATTCTGTGTACTTTATGTGTTGTGTAAATACTGTGTAAAAATAAACTGTACATATTAAACTTTTCGCGTATTTTTCGTCATCGGCGGCCCGATTGCCTACAAAAGTGGTCAACTTCGAACCGGATCTAAATGTTTAAGACACCACCAGCCGCAGTGATGAAAACGCGTAGTGCTGCGCGAAAAGAGCTGCAAGTACCAATATTACACAGTACATTTAACATGGAAGGTAACAAACAACCGTCGCTGCGTAGCAAAAGTAAGTCTCTTTCTATGTCATCCTCTATTGAGACCAGACGCAAGCGGCTTGAACTAGAGGCAGAGAAACAAAAAGCCGCTATTCAGTTACAGCTCATCGAGAAACAATTACAGGCGGACTTAGCCGAGCTAGATGAAGAGAATAGTAGGCAACAGTCATATGCGGGCTCTATTAGCGATGTCAAGGACTGGCTCGACACACACGAACCACCGCAGCAGGAACTACATGAGGAGCAGCAAGACCACACTGATGGTAATAACTCGGTCGAACTGCGCCAACCGGCGTTTGTCGCCCATACTCCTGCCGGTAATAAGTCGTCCGCGAGCACACATGCACATGACAATGTAGCCGCCGCCTCTGTAAGTAACATAGAGCAACAAAATGACCGCCAGTCGGCGGTAGTCACTGCTGACAGTGTCGCGATACTAGCGAGCGCTATCAAAGACTTAGCCGTTGCCGCTACTAATAATAAACCGAATGCTAGCCTACTTAGCAGAATTAGCACTTCGCGAGACCTGCCTGTGTTCTCCGGAGACCCGATGGAGTGGCTACAGTTTAAACAGGCGTACATGCAGTCAACAGAGGTGTGCGATTTCAGCCCGGCTGAGAACATGTGGAGGCTAAGGAAGTGTCTACGTGGTGCTGCAAAAGATGCTGTGTCAGCTCTTTTAATTAGTGCTTCCTCGCCCGACAAGGTCATCGCGACATTGGAGCTACAATTTGGTAATGCTGACACTATTTTATTCAAATTGATGAACGATATAAAGAAACTTCGCCCGGTATCGCCCGAGTATCACAGTGATATCGTTGCATTTTCCGTGAAAATACAAAACTTTACTGAAGCGATACGCGCAGTTGGCCGTGAAGTATATATGCATGATGTGACTGTTTCATCAATCGTACTGTCCAAACTTCCACCAGTGCTGATTTCTAAGTGGTCCGATTATAGTTTTGTACAGATAAAGGCAGGCATAAAACCGCGATTGGAGATATTATCTGAATTTCTTAGCCTAGAGGCGGAAAAGATATCGGCCACGGCGAACGCTAGTTTAATGTGCACTATGAATACGCAACACAACAATAAATATGTCACTCGGGCGCAAGCTGTACTAGTGCAAGCGGACAGCCAGATGAACCGCAGTATTGCTCACGTAAACTGTATTGGGTGTCAGTATTGTAAAATGTCTGCACACGAACTGACCGAGTGTAAGAAGTTTAAGAAGGCGTTGCGTAAGGATCGCTGGCGATATGTTAAACGCTCTAATGTGTGCTTTAAGTGTTTGCAAGCTCGTCACGAGGCCGAATCCTGCTCGGCTCCCGTATGTGATACAGATAACTGCGGCGGCGAACATCATCGGTTGCTTCATTTTGTTGGCCGCAACAGCGCTGATCCACGGCTGAGCACGGACTCGGCCGCAACTTCGACGTCGCCGCCGCCTACAGCGCCTACAGCGGCTACTACACCTACCGTAGAGACCGTAAACCACGTGAAAGCGACGGACACTAAAGTGTATTTGAAAGTAGTGCCAATTAAAGTTCACGGTCCTAATGGCGTTTTCAATGTAAACGCATTTATTGACGACGGATCTTCGGTAACGATGGTTAGCCGCGAGCTCGCCGCCCGCGCCGGGTTGCGCGGGCGCCCTCAATCTATGCTCGTCAGTGGTGCGTGGAAAGGTGACGACTCAGTGCATGACACTACAGTGTATAATGTCGATATATCAAGTGAAAATGATGAAGTGTTTAGCATTAAGGCTCGTGGTGTAACAAATTTGGATTTGCCAGAACAAAATGTATCCCATATTAACCTAGACAAGTATTCTCACCTTAGAGCACTAAAAAATAAGTTGTCTCAAAATGTTGATATGAAGCCCGAAGTTTTGATAGGGCAAGATAATTGTCATTTGTTTATTCCTTTAGAGGTATGTGTAGGTAAACGTTGTGAGCCGTTAGCTACCCGAACACCCCTAGGTTGGTCCGTGCATGGCCCAGTGCAGGTTCCGCACGTAGAAAGCTCAGCCATGCAAGCACACACGACGCTGCTCTTGTCCGGCACACCTGTAGTCGAATCTGAACTCGGCCTCCGCGAGTTGCACGAGGTGATGAGGCGCTCTTTTAGTATAGGAAAGCCAAGGCAGAAAAGCGACGACGTGACCACCCAAGCAAAGCTTGAGCAAACTGGGACTATCATTAACGGTAGGTGGCAAGTAGGATTACCGTCGAAGCATGACAATTGCAAAATACCCGAAAGCTTTCCTATAGAAGTGGCGGTGCCGCAGCTGACGCTCAAGACCGCGCTTCCTCATTTTGGGGTGAATAACCCAAACGAAAAGAAGCTCAGGCACGTGTTTGACGCGGCCGCTAAATGTGAAGGTATGTCACTTAATGATCCCTTACTTGCAGGGCCAGATTTGCGTTCGGCACTTCGGTGGATGGCAAAGGCGCCACGAAGAGGTTGGCCGCGATATTTGTATTCCAATAACGATACTAACCTGCGGGACGCTGATTTGGAATTGAAGAAAGCCGTTCACGAACTAGATGATGAAGTCTTGAAAAGAGAAGCTGCGAACGAAGGAATCCAGTGGTCATTTATTCCATCCGCTAGTCCCCATTGGGGTGGGGCATGGGAACGACTGGTGCGCAGAGTAAAGACTTCGCTAAAGGTAATTTTAAAAGAAAGAGCGCCCAAAGATGAAACTTTGAGCACTCTTATAGCCGAGGTAGAAAATATAGTGAACTGTAGACCCTTACCTCACGTATCTGTTAAACCTGGAAGTGATGAGGCTTTAACGCCAAATCATTTCCTCCTGGGTACGTCGTCTATCTTACCTGTATTAGGTTGTTTTAATGATAACGACATACATCTCCGCAAGCAATGGCGCAAGTCACAGCTTTTAGCAGATATGTTTTGGCAACGCTGGGTCAGAGAGTGCTTGCCGGTTTTGATACCACGACAAAAATGGAACCAGGAACAGAGGCCTCTGCAGGTAGGTGACCTGGTGCTGATAGTGGACCCTGGAGCTCGCCGAAACGTGTGGTTAAAAGGTGTGGTAAGTCAAGTATTCCCGGGAGCAGATGGTCGGGTGCGCATGGTTGAGCTGAAGACTAAATCGGGAACGTAGAGGCGTTCGGCAACACGCGTTGCGCGAATCCCAATAGTAAATGAGTGCTGAGCCAGCACTGGGGTGGGGAATGTAGGCGACGGACCTATACCAACCTCCGTGCTGCGCGCGTGCTGGCCGGTAAGAATGCCGCGGCCAGCGCGCGTCTTTTGTTTTTGTAAATATTTTTTCACTGTGAGTTTCTCTATGCGATTGTAAGCAACTAATGGTTTGTATCTTGGTAATTGTCATGCTTCGACGGTAATCCTACTTGCCACCTACCGTTAATGATAGTCCCAGTTTGCTCAAGCTTTGCTTGGGTGGTCACGTCGTCGCTTTTCTGCCTTGGCTTTCCTATACTAAAAGAGCGCCTCATCACCTCGTGCAACTCGCGAGTGGCCGGCTCGTACGATGCATTCATAACCCAACTATAGTGGAAGAAGTATGATAGTGAGGGCAATGTGCGGTTCCGAGCCAGGTTAGTAGCCAAGGGCTATACTCAGAAGTACGGAGTGGACTATGAGGCACCTGCTTCAAACTTTTGGTTTCCTCTTCATTATTAGAAAACACAAAGAAATCATCGACATATAGAGCTACTACAGTCAAACCATTATCATATAGTGGGGGTGTAGTTTTATGATATCCAGCAGCGCTGGATGGTTGAAAGTGGTAACGAATGTCAACGTGCTTCGACCTATTGTGAAACACAGGGTTGGCCAAACCCACAAAACATATTTGGAACACCACAGTTCCATATTTAAATCAACACTGTAGATGGCGCTGCTGGATATCATAAAACTACACCCCCAACAAAGCAAATAAAAGTCTGAGAGTTGTATGCCTTACCACGGGCGCGAAGGTTTCCTCATAGTCCACTCCGTACTTCTTGTACTTAAGGTCATTGTACCATGAAATTACAAATAAGATGTCATTAATTACAATTTATAATGACAACCAAAGTGCCCTGAAGTTATTGGCCAACCCTGTGTTTCACAATAGGTCGAAGCACGTTGACATTCGTTACCACTTTCAACCATCCAGCGCTGCTGGATATCATAAAACTACACCCCCACTATATCTAAGCATAGCCATCAGCATCATCAGCATTAAAAAAAACAGCTTTAAAAAAAACTACACATACCTACTACTTAGGCACAAGTCCTAACTTCTCGAGAAATCTAAAGTGCTTGACAAACCCTAGACTCTTCGTTAATAAGTCAGCTGGCATCTCAGCTGTTGCTAAGTATTTTGCTTCTACCACACCACGGCCACACGTCCACACATTAATAATAGGTTATGGGCGATTTAAATTGATAAATACGGGGGGTTAGTCCAGTATTAGATTGCTAGTTTATAGTGTATCGTGTGTGATATATTGTGAGTGCGATCTGTGACAGAAATCCGAAGATGTCGTCACCAAACTATGTGACGAATGTGCCCAAGTTACGTGGCCGAGAAAACTATTGTGAATGGGTTTTCGCTGCAGAGAATTTTCTTATCCTAGAGGGCACGCAAAAGTTTATTGCGCGTAAGCCAGAAGCTACGGGTACAGAAGTTGCAGATGACGAAAAAGCCCGTGCGAAATTGATTTTGACAATCGACCCTTCCTTGTATGTCCATGTAAAAGGCATCAAAACTACGTTTGAATTATGGACTAAACTCAAAAGCTTATTTGATGACTCTGGTTTCGCCAGAAAAATTACGTTGTTGCGAAATTTAATTTCCATAAGACTCGAAAATTCGACTTCGATGACAGAATACGTAACGAAAATGGTTGAAAATGGTCAGAAATTGAGTGGTACGGGTTTTGCCATTAGTGATGAATGGATTGGCTCGCTATTATTAGCAGGTTTGCCTGAGAAATATTCCCCGATGATCATGGCAATAGAGCATTCCGGCATTTCTATCACGACAGATGCCATCAAAACAAAACTTTTAGACATGGAAGAGAAAAATTCAAATTTGACAAGGAATGGGAACGAGACTGAGACTGCGTTCGCGAGTACGTCAAGTTACCAACATAACAAGAAGAATAAAACCAAGATTGTCTGTGGTAAACAGGATGGCGGCGAAATGTCAAAAGTCAGAAATGTCAAAGTGATATGTTTTCGATGCAAGGTCCCGGGGCATTATCGAAATCAGTGCCCAAATATTGAAAAGAATAGTACACGTAAACAGTCGAATGCATTCAGTGCTGTGTTTTTAAGTACCGATTTCAAGAAAAACGATTACTACATTGATAGTGGCGCTAGTACTCATCTTACGGCTAATGAAAGTTGGGTTATGAATGCATCGTACGAGCCGGCTACTCGCGAGATAGTTGCAGCAAATAAGGCATGTATGCCAGTGGTGTGCTCCGGAAACGTACAGATTACGACTGTGACTCCCGACAGTGAATTCGACATAACTGTTGAAGATGTTTTATGTGTACCGAGTTTAACTACGAACCTGTTATCTGTAAGCCAACTGATAAAGAAAGGTAACAAAGTAGACTTCACTAAGAAAGGTTGTAAGATTTACAACAGAAGTGGACAGCTTGTTGCTACGGCTGCTTTGACAAACGGCGTTTACAAATTGAATATGCCAGAAAATACGACCAACGTTGCTATGGCAGTGTCTGCCGAGACTTGGCATCGTCGCCTCGCCCATGTTAATAGCTCATACATGGCGAAAATGAAGGATGCAGTGGAAGGTTTCAGTATTAGTGACAAGATTGACATCAGTAAATGCAAGGTATGTTGTGAAGGCAAACAATGCAGACTGCCATTTCCTAATAATTGCAATAGAAGTGACAATTTACTGAATGTTATTCACATGGATATAGCTGGTCCAATGGAAGTGACATCTCTTGGAGGATCACGATATTATTTGCTATTTGTGGATGACTATAGTCGTATGGCATTTATATATTTTTTGAAAGAGAAAAGTCAAGCTCTGGATTGTTTCAAAGAATTTAAAGCTAAAGTTGAAAATGAACTTGACAAAAAGATCAAGATTATAAGGAGTGATAATGGTCTTGAATTTTGCAGCAAGAAGTTCAGCGAGTTCCTGAAGGTAAATGGGATACTGCATCAACGGACGAACCCTTATACGCCTGAACAAAATGGGTTGTGCGAGCGCCAGAATCGTGTGGTGTGTGAGAAGGCCAGATGCTTGTTATTCGATGCTGAGCTTCCCACAGAATTCTGGGCAGAAGCATGTAGTTGTGCAGTTTACCTACGGAACAGGACAGTAGCTTCAGGATTGAACAACAAAACACCTTTTGAAATGTGGACAGGAACAAAGCCAGACCTAAGTCACCTAAGAATCTTCGGCAGTACTGTCATGGTCCACATTCCCAAAGAGAAAAGGTTGAAGTGGCAGAAAAAGTCTAAGGAAGCTATCCTAATGGGTTACCCAGAAGGGGTCAAAGGATATAGACTTTTCGATCCTGAAAAGAGAACATTTCTCACAGCGAGGGATGTAAAAGTTTTTGAAAAACAAGAGTATTGCCAAATTGAAGTTCAACAACCAACAATACAAAAAGCTGAAGTAGGGTGTCAAAGTTCAGTGGGGGATGAGAATCCAGATATCTCCAGAACTTTGACTGATTCATCTTTTGAGTCGATGAACCCTAGTGAGTATGAGGATGCAGATACCACAACTGAGAGTGTTTCAGTTCCTGAAAATGTTCCTGCTCCTGAGAGGATCGGACCAGTCCTGAGAACAGCAGAACAAAGAAAAGCGCCTGAAAGGTATGGCATTTCAAATCTATGTTCAGATGCTAGCAGGATGGATGATGCCAGTGGTCTTACACTATCAGAGGCTTTGCGCGGACCAGAGAAAGAGCAATGGAGACAAGCTATGGCAGAAGAGTTGAAAAGTTTCGAAGACAACCAGGCCTGGGAGCTTGTCAGCGTTCCAAAAGACTCTAGTGTCGTAAAGTGCAAGTGGGTACTTAAGAAGAAGTATGATAGTGAGGGCAATGTGCGGTTCCGAGCCAGGTTAGTAGCCAAGGGCTATACTCAGAAGTACGGAGTGGACTATGAGGAAACCTTCGCGCCCGTGGTAAGGCATACAACTCTCAGACTTTTATTTGCTTTGTCGGTTCAATTAAATTTAGATATTTCTCATTTAGACGTGACTACTGCTTTCCTGAATGGCTATCTTGAGGAGGATATTTATATGGAGAAGCCAGAAGGTTTTCCTTCATCTGAAGGTAAAGGGCAGGTGCTTAAGTTGAAGCGAGCCATATATGGTCTCAAACAATCCTCAAGGGCGTGGTACAGGAGGGTAGATGATTGCTTAACTGAGTATGGTTATACTAGGTCTAAACTTGAACCTTGTTTATATGTGAAAAATGATAATGGTTTGACTGTAGTAGCTCTATATGTCGATGATTTCTTTGTGTTTTCTAATAATGAAGAGGAAACCAAAAGTTTGAAGCAGGTGCTGTCTTCACATTTTAAATTAAAAGATCTTGGTCAGGTCAAACAGTGTTTAGGTATGAATGTGTGTGTTGATAAAGAACATAATGTGATAACTTTAGATCAGGAGGATTATGTTAACAAGTTGTTGCATAAGTTCAATATGACAGACTGTAACAGTGCTCAAACTCCTATGGAGGAGAGATTGAACTTAGATAAAGGTGAGAGCTGTGATACTGAATTACCTTATCAACAACTCATTGGTAGTCTCATGTACCTAGCGGTTTTGACGCGGCCTGACATTGCTTTTAGCGTAGGGTATCTGAGCCAGTTTAATAACTGTCATGGTAGAGAACACTGGGCTCATGCCAAACGTGTTTTGCGTTATCTCAAGAAAACAAAACACTATTGCCTCAGGTATAGTAGTGAGTCTGATTCAAAGCTTACCGGGTTTGTTGACGCTGACTGGGGCAGTAATGTTCTTGATAGGAGGTCCTATTCAGGATTTTGTTTCACTTTGTCTGGCAGTGTAGTTTCATGGTGCAGTAAAAAGCAGAATAGCGTGTCATTGAGCAGTTGTGAATCGGAATATATTAGCATTTCTGAATGTATTAAAGAAGCTATGTACTTAAGGTCATTGTACCATGAAATTACAAATAAGATGTCATTAATTACAATTTATAATGACAACCAAAGTGCCCTGAAGTTATTGGCCAACCCTGTGTTTCACAATAGGTCGAAGCACGTTGACATTCGTTACCACTTTAGTAGGGATATAATTGCTAAAGGTGTGGTAGAAGCAAAATACTTAGCAACAGCTGAGATGCCAGCTGACTTATTAACGAAGAGTCTAGGGTTTGTCAAGCACTTTAGATTTCTTGAGAAGTTAGGACTTGTGCCTAAGTAGTAGGTATGTGTAGTTTTTTTTAAAGCTGTTTTTTTTAATGCTGATGATGCTGATGGCTATGCTTAGATATAGTGGGGGTGTAGTTTTATGATATCCAGCAGCGCCATCTACAGTGTTGATTTAAATATGGAACTGTGGTGTTCCAAATATGTTTTTGATATGAATTGCTGTCATGTCGTTCTGTCACACAATAAATAGTCTTCGGTTAACATGCACGTATTTTATTAATAATAGGTTATGGGCGATTTAAATTGATAAATACGGGGGGTTAGACCAGTATTAGATTGCTAGTTTATAGTGTATCGTGTGTGATATATTGTGAGTGCGATCTGTGACAGAAATCCGAAGATGTCGTCACCAAACTATGTGACGAATGTGCCCAAGTTACGTGGCCGAGAAAACTATTGTGAATGGGTTTTCGCTGCAGAGAATTTTCTTATCCTAGAGGGCACGCAAAAGTTTATTGCGCGTAAGCCAGAAGCTACGGGTACAGAAGTTGCAGATGACGAAAAAGCCCGTGCGAAATTGATTTTGACAATCGACCCTTCCTTGTATGTCCATGTAAAAGGCATCAAAACTACGTTTGAATTGTAGACTAAACTCAAAAGCTTATTTGATGACTCTGGTTTCGCCAGAAAAATTACGTTGTTGCGAAATTTAATTTTTCCATAAGACTCGAAAATTCGACTTCGATGACAGAATACGTAACGAAAATGGTTGAAAATGGTCAGAAATTGAGTGGTACGGGTTTTGCCATTAGTGATGAATGGATTGGCTCGCTATTATTAGCAGGTTTGCCTGAGAAATATTCCCCGATGATCATGGCAATAGAGCATTCCGGCATTTCTATCACGACAGATGCCATCAAAACAAAACTTTTAGACATGGAAGAGAAAAATTCAAATTTGACAAGGAATGGGAACGAAACTGAGAGTGCGTTCGCGACTACGTCAAGTTACCAACATAACAAGAAGAATAAAACCAAGATTGTCTGTGGTAAACAGGATGGCGGCGAAATGACAAAAGTCAGAAATGTCAAAGTGATATGTTTTCGATGCAAAGTCCCGGGGCATTATCGAAATCAGTGCCCAAATATTGAAAAGAATAGTACACGTAAACAGTCGAATGCATTCAGTGCTGTGTTTTTAAGTGCCGATTTCAAGAAAAACGATTTCTACATTGATAGTGGCGCTAGTACTCATCTTACGGCTAATGAAAGTTGGGTTATGAATGCATCGTACGAGCCGGCTACTCGCGAGATAGTTGCAGCAAATAAGGCATGTATGCCAGTGTTGTGCTCCGGAAACGTACAGATTACGACTGTGACTCCTGACAGTGAATTCGACATAACTGTTGAAGATGTTTTATGTGTACCGAGTTTAACTACGAACCTGTTATCTGTAAGCCAACTGATAAAGAAAGGTAACAAAGTAGACTTCACTAAGAAAGGTTGTAAGATTTACAACAGAAGTGGACAGCTTGTTGCTACGGCTGCTTTGACAAACGGCGTTTACAAATTGAATATGCCAGAAAATACGACCAACGTTGCTATGGCAGTGTCTGCCGAGACTTGGCATCGTCGTCTCGCCCATGTTAATAGCTCATACATGGCGAAAATGAAGGATGCAGTGGAAGGTTTCAGTATTAGTGACAAGATTGACATCAGTAAATGCAAGGTATGTTGTGAAGGCAAACAATGCAGACTGCCATTTCCTAATAATTGCAATAGAAGTGACAATTTACTGAATGTTATTCACATGGATATAGCTGGTCCAATGGAAGTGACATCTCTTGGAGGATCACGATATTATTTGCTATTTGTGGATGACTATAGTCGTATGGCATTTATATATTTTTTGAAAGAGAAAAGTCAAGCTCTGGATTGTTTCAAAGAATTTAAAGCTAAAGTTGAAAATGAACTTGACAAAAAGATCAAGATTATAAGGAGTGATAATGGTCTTGAATTTTGCAGCAAGAAGTTCAGCGAGTTCCTGAAGGTAAATGGGATACTGCATCAACGGACGAACCCTTATACGCCTGAACAAAATGGGTTGTGCGAGCGCCAGAATCGTGTGGTGTGTGAGAAGGCCAGATGCTTGTTATTCGATGCTGAGCTTCCCACAGAATTCTGGGCAGAAGCATGTAGTTGTGCAGTTTACCTACGGAACAGGACAGTAGCTTCAGGATTGAACAACAAAACACCTTTTGAAATGTGGACAGGAACAAAGCCAGACCTAAGTCACCTAAGAATCTTCGGCAGTACTGTCATGGTCCACATTCCCAAAGAGAAAAGGTTGAAGTGGCAGAAAAAGTCTAAGGAAGCTATCCTAATGGGTTACCCAGAAGGGGTCAAAGGATATAGACTTTTCGATCCTGAAAAGAGAACATTTCTCACAGCGAGGGATGTAAAAGTTTTTGAAAAACAAGAGTATTGCCAAATTGAAGTTCAACAACCAACAATACAAAAAGCTGAAGTAGGGTGTCAAAGTTCAGTGGGGGATGAGAATCCAGATATCTCCAGAACTTTGACTGATTCATCTTTTGAGTCGATGAACCCTAGTGAGTATGAGGATGCAGATACCACAACTGAGAGTGTTTCAGTTCCTGAAAATGTTCCTGCTCCTGAGAGGATCGGACCAGTCCTGAGAACAGCAGAACAAAGAAAAGCGCCTGAAAGGTATGGCATTTCAAATCTATGTTCAGATGCTAGCAGGATGGATGATGCCAGTGGTCTTACACTATCAGAGGCTTTGCGCGGACCAGAGAAAGAGCAATGGAGACAAGCTATGGCAGAAGAGTTGAAAAGTTTCGAAGACAACCAGGCCTGGGAGCTTGTCAGCGTTCCAAAAGACTCTAGTGTCGTAAAGTGCAAGTGGGTACTTAAGAAGAAGTATGATAGTGAGGGCAATGTGCGGTTCCGAGCCAGGTTAGTAGCCAAGGGCTATACTCAGAAGTACGGAGTGGACTATGAGGAAACCTTCGCGCCCGTGGTAAGGCATACAACTCTCAGACTTTTATTTGCTTTGTCGGTTCAATTAAATTTAGATTTCTCATTTAGACGTGACTACTGCTTTCCTGAATGGCTATCTTGAGGAGGATATTTATATGGAGAAGCCAGAAGGTTTTCCTTCATCTGAAGGTAAAGGGCAGGTGCTTAAGTTGAAGCGAGCCATATATGGTCTCAAACAATCCTCAAGGGCGTGGTACAGGAGGGTAGATGATTGCTTAACTGAGTATGGTTATACTAGGTCTAAACTTGAACCTTGTTTATATGTGAAAAATGATAATGGTTTGACTGTAGTAGCTCTATATGTCGATGATTTCTTTGTGTTTTCTAATAATGAAGAGGAAACCAAAAGTTTGAAGCAGGTGCTGTCTTCACATTTTAAATTAAAAGATCTTGGTCAGGTCAAACAGTGTTTAGGTATGAATGTGTGTGTTGATAAAGAACATAATGTGATAACTTTAGATCAGGAGGATTATGTTAACAAGTTGTTGCATAAGTTCAATATGACAGACTGTAACAGTGCTCAAACTCCTATGGAGGAGAGATTGAACTTAGATAAAGGTGAGAGCTGTGATACTGAATTACCTTATCAACAACTCATTGGTAGTCTCATGTACCTAGCGGTTTTGACGCGGCCTGACATTGCTTTTAGCGTAGGGTATCTGAGCCAGTTTAATAACTGTCATGGTAGAGAACACTGGGCTCATGCCAAACGTGTTTTGCGTTATCTCAAGAAAACAAAACACTATTGCCTCAGGTATAGTAGTGAGTCTGATTCAAAGCTTACCGGGTTTGTTGACGCTGACTGGGGCAGTAATGTTCTTGATAGGAGGTCCTATTCAGGATTTTGTTTCACTTTGTCTGGCAGTGTAGTTTCATGGTGCAGTAAAAAGCAGAATAGCGTGTCATTGAGCAGTTGTGAATCGGAATATATTAGCATTTCTGAATGTATTAAAGAAGCTATGTACTTAAGGTCATTGTACCATGAAATTACAAATAAGATGTCATTAATTACAATTTATAATGACAACCAAAGTGCCCTGAAGTTATTGGCCAACCCTGTGTTTCACAATAGGTCGAAGCACGTTGACATTCGTTACCACTTTAGTAGGGATATAATTGCTAAAGGTGTGGTAGAAGCAAAATACTTAGCAACAGCTGAGATGCCAGCTGACTTATTAACGAAGAGTCTAGGGTTTGTCAAGCACTTTAGATTTCTTGAGAAGTTAGGACTTGTGCCTAAGTAGTAGGTATGTGTAGTTTTTTTTTAAAGCTGTTTTTTTTAATGCTGATGATGCTGATGGCTATGCTTAGATATAGTGGGGGTGTAGTTTTATGATATCCAGCAGCGCCATCTACAGTGTTGATTTAAATATGGAACTGTGGTGTTCCAAATATGTTTTTGATATGAATTGCTGTCATGTCGTTCTGTCACACAATAAATTGTCTTCGGTTAACATGCACGTATTTTATTAATAATATTAAAACAATCATAAGTACATAGGCAAAGGGTTAGGTAATACATATGTGGGTAGGGTAGAAAAGTGGTTTCAATCGATGTGTGGAAGGGCGGCACCGTCGTCGAACCCAAGCCACCTGGGGCCCGATTTTTGAATTTCGATCGGCCGATTTCGTCACTCGAAAATCAGCGGAAAACGGCGAAATGCTAATTTTTGAAATACGAGCGATCGAAATTTGGAATCTAGTGGTATTGACCACTCGATTTCAATTCTATTAGTAGAATTTAAACGCCTAGTAGTGGAGATATCATTTAACGAAATACACAAAGTCGAGTGGTCGAATTTCAAAAATCGGTCCCCTGGCGGTGGACTTAAAACGGTGGCGTGTGCCTCGGATACACATGCTGGTGGCGCGTATAACGGCAATACTGATCCTACATCTCAGCCAGCCCAGTATGGTGCTTAGAGAACGGTTCCACCGTTGAGATATGGTTTCTGTTTATGGTACATAAATACTATTACATGACATTATCAGCGTCATTTTTATTGCAATATTTATCTCTCTATCCATACCCATACTATTTTTGACGTGACAACGTCTTATTCGATGAACACCGGTAGCATGCACGAAAAAATGTCACGTTGTGGACAGATCACCATGGTAACGTTGTGGACAGATCTCCATGATAATGTTGTGGACAGATCTCCATGGTGACGTTACGTAATGTAATGGTAATGTTTTCTTATGACGTTGTCATGCAAAATTATCGTCCGTAATCCGACTTTACAGACAACCATATTTTTTAGTAAGAAGGTAATTTTAAATTGTGCTTCAATATGCTGTTTATCGCCAACCTACTTCCTTAATGACTCCATTTCCTAGCAAATATTCCCCACTTAAGACCTTTTAGGTCTAAAACACAGAAAGGCCCGGAATGCATTAATGGGCTACGTGTGCGAACGCAGAGAATCCCCCCCCCCCCCCGTAGCGGTGATATTCCCAGTTTATTAAATAACTTGGTTAGGTCGTGAACTTTTAATGAGAAATGCATGACCTTTTCTGGTCGTAGACTAAATTCTGGGGTGTAATTCCCTAATATACTTAGGTCAAGGCTGTGCGTTTAACGAATCTTTTTATTGGTTTAACGTGGCGTAAGTACGTAATTGCCTGAAAGTGGACAGAAATTTAGCTCTGTCAGTACGAGTAGTTCATTCTACGAATTTATTTAGGACAACATTTGGAAGCTTAGAATTTGCAATAGTTAGAAGAAAGTGCATGTATTTTACAGTAAAGTAATGGGGGTAACGATTTAAGGGGATTCCCACGAGAAGGGTCTACTTTGTCGGGGACTTAACACGTATGGCACCTTAATAACCTGCAGAAAAAGTCTGTAGGGATTTTGATAGCCCACTCAGTGCAAGTGTTATTTATAAGTCACAATGTCATAGAAGTTTGACGTTTAAAATAACACTTGCACTGCGTGGACTATCAAAATCGCTGCAGACTTTTCTTGGTCTAACTCTAGCGCCGTGGCAGTCGCCAGCCGAATGTCACTTCTTAGTTTCCAGAATAACACATAACCTAAATGTACAGTCGTACATATATGTACATGTACGTTGACATGGTAGGTACTCGTTGAGTGAAGTTCATCCCCAACACGTCATAAAACGAGGGACATGTCTCGTGGCTCCAAGCAATGCTCCCTCGACCTCTATTTTATTGCTTTACGACACTTTCGTTTTATGTTCTACACGAATTCTTACGTAGAATAATACAGATAGTTTTAGAAAGCCTAACGCTGATATAGTCGTATAGCGTCGTGTAGCGGTTTGGTTTAACAAAAGATAACAATGTCTCTCAATAATCCAGTAAATTTGTCGAATTTTGTAACCTGGCTCTTTTGCGTCAAATCCGGTAGTTCTGATTTTCTGCAGACTTGTTTATGATGTTGGCCCAATGAATAATCCAAGTTTGTGACCTCGAGCGCCGAACGCAACTTTGTCAAAAATAGAATAAACCGCAATTTTTTTTTAGATTTGGGCGATTATAACCCTAAAGTACTAGTTTTTGGTAGTAACTTCCTAGGTCGTTTTTAAAGTAGACTAAATTTGCTACAATAAGACACTAGAATTGTCTCTGTACATCTAATATTTTCCGAGATAAAGCCTTTCAAAATTTTATATTTAAATTTTTATATTTTTAAATATTTTTTCAAAATAGGCACTCATACATTTTTTTATGGAATATTTAAATATTTTGTAGAACGTGCCGGCGATGAATTCCATATAAATTACCAACCTAATAACCCTTATATTATAGCTAAGAACTGACGTAAAATTATAAAATTTTGAAAGGCTTTATCTCGGAAAATATTAGATGTACAGAGACAATTCTAGTGTCTTATTGTAGCAAATTTAGTCTACTTTAAAAGCGCCCTAGGAAGTTACTATCAAAAACTAGTACTTTAGGGTTATAATCGCCCAAATTTAAAAAAAAATTGCGGTTAATCGATTTTTGACAAAGTTGCGTTCGGCGCTCGAGGTCACAAACTTGGATTATTCATTGGGCCAACATCATAAACAAGCCTGCAAAAAATCAGAACTACCGGATTTGACGCAAACGCAAAATGTATAATTTTACTGTATTACAAGTGGATACCGACATTTTAAAACCGTCCGACTATAGGTACGCAGTTCCAATCATTTTTATTTTTCGATTGATGTTTGTTGAGATATGAGTGTCGTCTTGGCTACGACCCCCCAAGGTGCTGGTGTTGTGTGTACAGTCGCCATCAGATATATCAGAGCGGTCAAGGCGTCCACAAATATCTGAACACGCCTCTATTGTCAGGGCGTTACGAGTGCGTGTTTAGATATTGTGATCACCTTGGCCGCTCCGATATATCGGATGGCGACTGTATCTACTTATATTTCAGCGCGGCTGAATGGATCAGTAGTTTTTTGGCCGAAACCGAACCATTGATTGACACATGATTTTGATGCCGCAACCGGAACCGAAACTTTGGTCAGACAGTACTAATCCAGTCAAAATAATCATAAACTATAAGGAATTAACCTAGCCCACGTCTTAGTACTTTTTGCGGATTTTATTTGCTTTTATTTCAAGGCAAGCTAAATGCACTATTTTCATTCTAGGACTTATCCTATTCCCTTAAACTTAAATATTTAGTTTAGACATAGCTACGACTAAGCTCTAGTTATGGTAATTTACTAGTAATGAACCCCGCATAGCTCCTGCCTATAGCGGCCGCCTAATCCAAACAAATGACTTTAATTACACGAAGCTATGGCTAATTGTTTGTGAATCGGATACTTTAAGTAATGAAATTAGTTTTCATTTTGTTTTAAGTCTAAGAGAATTAAACCTTGTACATATAATATTTTATTATGATTGATTACCATTTAGTTTGTTGGTCATGAATATTTTATGAATGATAGATGTGATTTTAAAGATTTTAACTCTTTTCGTGAAACATTGAACGGAAATTGTGCTTTCAAGCGTTGTTTGCGCTCACAGATATTTTGTGCTTAATAAAACGTAAAGAATAATTGCAAAAAAATAGAAATGGAGCTAAGAAAATATGCCTTACATTGCCTAAAATGTTGTAAAAAAAATAATCGTTTTTAAATAGGTACTATTAAACAAGTTTATGTTTAAGGCGCTGTAAGCATTTTTGGCGTTTTTATACTTATTTCAATTGAAAATAGGTACACAATACTTACACCATCTATCGTGGTATGCCGATGCGTCATTTTGCACCGGAAGCGGTAAGGAGCTAGGAGTTATGACTGCTTCATGTAATCATTTTTAGTTAGAAAACGAATAATTCAATAAAATTTGATTAATTTATTACTAGAGACTAAAGCTAAGATTGACGAAGTTCCGGCACTCAGCCTAATTGGGAGCTAGGGCGAGCGATCGAGATGTCTATCGGAAAACCATTACGGGAAACCGTTCTTACGATCACGATTCTGATTTTAACAATTTGTTAAAGTTTATATAAACGTCGACTTATACATATGTAACAATATATACTGTATTGGATCCCCATACATTTCACGACTGTATTTCAATACCGGTTTCAGCCGTGTCAAGTTATAACATAGGTACTAGCGAGCCAACAGGAGTGGTCATTTCTCCATACAAACGTACTCGACTGTTTCCTCCGTGGGTTTTGATGCTAGAGCAATGATTTTTTCAACACAGATTAATATTGTCAATATCTGTGTCGGATTGTTTTGCTTTTTTGATATTTTTGTTTTTTAAGGCGCTAGAGCCCTACAAAAATGGCCAAAATGGCCTCATTGACTATGCCGCAATGAGAGGCGTAGTATTCATAACTGCTATCAATTAGCCAAAAAACAAAACAGTCCGACACAGATAATTTCATAATCAATTAGATTTCCAAATTTGGTTACGATTAGTTAAGTTTTGGAGGAGGAAACATTCGAGTGCGAAACCTCGATTTTTGAGATTTTTACACAGGATTTTTCGCCTTGTCCTTATCGCACTAGTTTTCGGAGCCGCTTCCGTTAGCGAGACGGGTATGTTTACCTAAAATATTTAAAACTCAGCTCCTGTTTCGTCTTAAATGATACACCTAAACTTTCTTCAAGAATCACTCTATCGGTAGGTGAAAATCGCATGAAAATCGTAGTTGTTGAGTTTATCGCGAACATACAAACAAACAGACAGACGCGGCGGGGGAGTTTGTTTTATAAGGTGTAGTGATACGGGTAAGTCACTCACCTCATTTGCACCATCCCATTTACCTGGGATTAACGTGTTATGGCTCCTCTACACGATGGGCCAGCGCCGGCCACTCCAAGGGACGCAACGCAGCCATGCGGTAGAATGAGATAGCAATATCACATGCTCCCTCTAACGCGTAAATGCGTCCCTAGGAGTGGCCGTCGTTGGCCCATCGTGTAGAGGGTATAAACCGATAAAACAGTGTCAAATTGTACTGGTAACCATGGTAACTCCAGGTTTAACCGGTTAACCCGGGTTAGTGGGATGGTGCAAGTGACCCATATCATGGCTCCTCTAGTCTACACGATGGACCAACGCCGGCCACTCCAAGGAACGCATGTATGCGTTAGAGGGAGCAAGTGGTATTGCTATCTCATTCTACCGCATTGCTGCGTCCCTTGGAGTGGCCGGCGTTGGCCCAACGTGTAGTGGAGCCATCAGAATCGGTATCCAGATTCCAGGCCCAATCGAAAGTCAGCAATAAAGAAGTCTGTCTTTATTATCGTCTGATAGCGCGTGGGTTTGCAATCTAACTTGGAATTTCTATTTTAATTTGTAATCGCTTTGGATAATTTGAATTTGCTTTGTTTGTTCTAGGTAACAAGTAAAGGTGAAATAAAGGTGAAAAGGTTAGGTAAGTTTTAAGGATTACGTAATATATTTTATGAAAGTAGGTAAATGAGAGCAAACTGTATAGGTACCTACCTAATATGTAAATAAGATATTTTTTTCTTTGGTTTTAGACATAGGTCTTTTTTAAATTTCTACTCAGAATCATAAATTAATTTTAGAGTTGGCGGTAGGTACAAATTGAATATAGCATTTAGAGAAAATATATTACATAATATTATAGTATCAAAAGTCCACTGTCTAACGAAATCATTGTTAGGCAAAAACAAAATATTATTTCTACGAATCATTTATTTATTTAACCTTTATTGCCCAAAAGAAAACCTTAGAGTACAAAAGGCGGACTTAATGCCAACATTAACATCATTGAGCCCTACAAAAGGTTGCTTTGGACAAATAACCATAAACAAAATCAAAAGAAACACATGCCTCATATATTATTCAATGTACACCCACTCATTTTGTTAACACCCTAAGTTGTCGTTTTAAAGGCAAACAACTCTTTGAGTTTCCCAACACCTTAATTAGGTAACTTTTGTATTTCCATTAAGTTTTGTATTTAATACCCACCCGGCCATGCACTGACAAAATGTTGTTGTAGGTAGAGGAAGGGGTGGATAGAATGAGGAGGGGACGGGAATCGAAATTTAGAAAATTAATATTTAATTACCTACAAATGATCTCTTAATAGGTACGTTAAATTACAACCTCTATAATTCCTTGGTAAAATCACACTTGGACAATCACATAGAAATATGGGGAAGTTCCGCTAAAACTAAAGGGATGTTAAAATTACACAAAATAAATGTATTAAAGTTTTGTTCCATTATGAGTGTGTCGGTAGGTACTAAAAGTACTAAAGCACGAAGCGCTTTGCTTCTACTTTCCTTATGCGCACTGCCAAGGAATGGAATTCCTTGCCGGCGTCTATATTACCGTGTTCTTATAACCCGGCAACCTTCAAATCAATAGTGAACAGGCACCTTCTGGGCGAGCTCGCTCCATCGTAGGGCACGTCTACGCCTCGGCTAGTCTGTGGCCATGAGTAAGCCCATTCATAATAAAAAAAAAAAGGTTGACTGAAGTAGCACGACAAATACGAACCTCTCCGAGAAAATATGAAGGAAATAGTTATTTGTTTCATAAGGGGGCAAAGTTGTTGTTTAACCGCTCGTGCTAATATTGATACCCGAGCAAGCGAAAGATCCCAAAATTGAACCACGAGCGTAGCAAGTGGTTCGAAAAATGGAATCTTGAGCGTTGCGAGGTTTTCAAAGCTCGAGAGTTAAACAAAATTTGCCCCCGAGTGAAACACAAAATTTTTCACCACACTATCTCGAAGCAAAAATTAAATGTAAAATATCAAACAAAATCAAACCGAATCAAATCCAAATGAATGTTATTAAATATTCATCATCCAAAATCATTTAAAAATCAATTCTACCAGCAAACATAAGAAATCAACTCAAAATTTGCATCTGATTACTTTGCCTCACATGTGAATAAAATGCAACTTTGCTATCAGCTTTTGAAGTGCAAAGTAAGCCTTTACAAAAGCTGGTGTGGTGAAAACAATAAAGCACTACATCTGTACAACAAAACAACCCAACCAATATTGGTTTGTTATAGAATAGTTAGTTGCTATGGACCGGGCCGGCGCGTGCAGCAACAGGTGGTACCGAAGCCCCCCGGTTAAGGTCACGGCTACCCACAATAACGTTACAATAATTATCGAACTTAGGCAACCCTTATTAAGTCGTGCAACTTTATTTAGCTATAGTTAATATACAGTATAGAATTTCTATTTATTAAAAGTTCTACATACCTACATGACAAAAAACATACAACTAAGGCTTACAAATAAAAATTAAAACTATAAATTTAAGAAAACAAACCGCTCCCTGCCGATCCCAGTATACAGTATTGTATATAGTAGTTTGTAGAAAATACTTTCAGAAAGAATAATTTTTAGTTTAGATTTTTGTTGCAAATAAATGAGATTTGTAAAACTTGGTTAAGCTTATAAAAAATAATAAATATTAGGGGACATCTTACAGAAATCAACCTAGCCCCAAACTAGGCAAAGTTTGTACTATGGGTGCATATTGACTAAATTTTTCTTCTCCGTCGAATTACTCTTGGCAGAGCAGCCGTGGTCACGTTGAACGACCAACGATTCTACGCCAGTTCTCCCTGGCAGATGCTTCTCTGGCACATGTGTTAAGTTAAAAGTGGGGTGTTGGTAAGGGCTTTTATCTGATCCGTCAACGCATTGGGGAACGTCCTCTTGACCTACAGCCTTTGACCCGTCCCTGGACAACAAGTCCAACAACACATTATACATGATGATGTTGATGGGTAGGTAACAAGTGACTAAATACAATGTTCTTTATAATTAAAAGGTTCATATTCATCTATGATATTTTATAAGGGCACGTCGGGTTATATGTTAAAGAAACCCTATTCTACGCTATAAAGATAAATAAAGAGCCCACACATTTACAAACTTCAGCCTGAAATAATAGCATTGCCTGTAACAGGAACCCTCGAAACGGTAAAAAGCTCGCTCGGCCATATACATATCAGGTTAGCCAGTAATGACGAGGGGGCAGGTAGGGTATATTTTTTGTTTTATACAGCCTATTCATCCTTGTTAGTGGATATATCACGGTGTGAAAGAAAACGCCAATTTAAACTTCCGTGGGTCATACTAACATTTTTTGTTCATTATTTGAAGCGCCGGTAGTCAAGCGGTAAGAGCTTGCGACTTTCAATCTGGAAGTCGTGGGTTAAAACTCCGGCTTGTACCAATGTACAGTCAACTGTAAAATGTGGGTACACAAATCATCTCAAAAATATGTCCCATAGCTGTTATTTCAGCGAATTAAGAACTATGGGACATATTTTTGAATAAGTTGGCTACACCCATATTTTTACAGTTGACTGTACCAAACGTACATAAGTTCCGAAGAAGTCATTGGTACGAGCCGGGCTTTCAATCCGTGACCTCCGGATTGCAAGTCGCACGCTCTTACCGCTAGGACACCAGCGCTTCTTCTTTAATACTTTGGCTTATCTATAATATTAGACATCTATTTCAATTTATATTTATGAAAATTCTTGGGAAAACCCCGGTCAATCAAACTACAAAAAGTGTTTAAAAGGGCATCCATCTTTATAGCAGCACTTGTACCCAAATGCCATGACACCATAATAAGTCGAATCAACCCCAGGTTAACACAAAAACCCCCAGGCTTTTGTTAAAATTGCCGAACAAAGAGTCTCAGCTTTAATTAACGCCCCAGTTGTTCCCAAAATATCGTCATGAAGGCGTCATTAGAAGCCTTTTCGGAGATTTAACCAGACGGTATTATTTTCCTTTTCGGAGATTTAACCAGATCGTATTATTAACATGCACAGTCGAGTTGTTATGTATACATTTATTCACCCTAATCCATTGTAATAGCGTGAAAAAATGTATACAAATTTATGAACTCGTCTGACGTATATATGGGCTGGTTATATTTGGATGTTTTATGTCATTTCCATTCAGAATCACGAGCTCTCTCTATCCTAATTATCCGAAGAGTCCTGAGATTTTTATATCCATTCCCAATATGACATTATCAAAGACTTTGTATAACGGTGACGCAATGGAAGGAACGAAAAAATTATGGAAACTTTATGTCACTTTTTTTTC
This sequence comes from Cydia fagiglandana, assembly GCF_963556715.1. Lineage (NCBI taxonomy): Eukaryota > Metazoa > Arthropoda > Insecta > Lepidoptera > Tortricidae > Cydia > Cydia fagiglandana. The sequence continues at coordinate 21,880,484 of NC_085934.1, read as the reverse complement.
ACCTATTAAAAATCGAAAGAAATACCTAAAATAAAAATTCCCAAATATGAAAAAACCGGGCAAGTGCGAGTCGGACTCGCGCACGAAGGGTTCCGTACCATAATGCAAAAAAAAAAACAAAAAAAGCAAAAACAAAAACGGTCACCCATCCAAATACTGACCACTCCCGACGTTGCTTAACTTTGGTCAAAAATCATGTTTGTTGTATGGGAGCCCCATTTAAATCTTTATTTTATTCTGTTTTTAGTATTTGTTGTTATAGCGGCAACAGAAATACATCATCTGTGAAAATTTCAACTGTCTAGCTATAACGGTTCGTGAGATACAGCCTAGTGACAGACGGACGGACGGACGGACGGACGGACGGACGGACGGACGGACAGCGAAGTCTTAGTAATAGGGTCCCGTTTTACCCTTTGGGTACTGGTTTACTGGTACACGGAAAGCCAACAAAGAGTTTCAGATTTAATTAACGCCCCAGCTGTTCCCAAAATCTGGCCATTAAAACGTCATTAAATATAAACTCATTTGGGTAAAACGTTGCTGAAAGCAACCAGACGGTATTATAATTAACATGTAGGTATGTAGGTATGTATTATTATACTCTCTTAATAATAGAATTACCTTTTCAACTCTAATTTTTGGGACAATTACGGCCTAAATTTAGTACAATGGTAGCTTTTATGGTGTTGCGTGGCATTATTACCAGCCGGTTGAGCCAGTATTACCGACAGCGGCATAAAGAGGAATAGGTACGATTTTTTTTTTCTTGGTATGACATTTACAACTAAAATAATAAATAAAATACAATTTGTTTGATCCCTAATGTTAGTTACATGAAAAGTTATGCTAAAGTTTGACATACTAATCTCAAATCAGGAAAACGGTTTTCCATTAGAAAAATTAAAAACTGCACACGGCCGCCGGCTCATTGAAGAGCCATTTTTAGGGTTCCGTACAAAAAGGGTAAAAACGGGACCCTGTTACTGAGACTCCGCTGTCCGTCTGTCTGCCTGTCTGTCTCATGAACCGTGATAGCTAGGCAATTGAAATTTTCACAGATTATGTGTTTCTGTTGCCGCTATAACAACAAATACTAAAAACAGAATAAACTTAATATTTAGGGCTCCAATACAACAAAGGTGATTTTTTGGCTCTTTTTGCGTAATGGTATGGAATCCTACGTGCACGAGACTGACTCGAACTTGGCCGGGTTTTTTTTACAGTTTTTGATAAAAATTTGAAGGTTTGAAGAGCTCCTGATTCTGGTCAGAATAAACACGAAATCCTAATTTGATAAAAAAAAAATGCACGTACCTAAATTCCCATTGAGATACTAAAATTCCATAGGTTTTCCTAACTTAGTGGAAGATATTATGTATACAGATATATATGTTGTACAGAATAAGAAACCACAAAATTTTATCAGAATCTGAAAATTTAACAACGACAACAAAATAAAAATAGCCTTAAACACTTTTTGTTTGCAATTTTCCCTGACTGCCCAAATTCGCGTTGTCTTGCTACCCCAAATTAAAGGATCTTGTCAGTCTTGTCACGAAGCTTTTAATGCTGTGCTACAGTTGTGCTACGCTACGGGAAAATATTCGTACCTACCCTGTATGATTCCCTCGAGCATATTGCGGAAACGGGGTATTTCTTTTTCCGGGGACGGTACTTTAATAAAGTGGAGTCCGTCGTGTTGTCCCGGCTTTTTGCCACGGCTCATAGGAACATGGGGTCCGCTTAGCAACTAATCCCAAGAACTGGCGTAGGCACTAGTTTTTAGGACAGTGACTGCCGTCTGACCTTCCAAACAATTATCTTTTATTATTGATCTAACTCCTGGAAAATTAGTACTAAATTCTTTTCAGTCTTGTTTTTTTTGTCTCCATAAAATGTGGCGGTGGAGCTTTTTGCATGAGATTAAATTTATTTATTATTCTTATATAAAATATAATCTATTAGATAGAAAGACATACAATAGCAATGTTATTTTTATTAATTCGATAAAAGTAACAAATAAAAGCGTGGAATGGTCAGAAGCAACACAATTAAAATAATTTTAATTTAAAAAAGCATTTCATAGCTTAAAATTTTACCATTAAACCGATTTCCGTTTCTGACTTTATTACCTGTCCCAAGTCAGTTCTTCTAAATTTTATTGAATAACAAAAAAGCCTAAATTAGTAATGTAAAAATACTTAAAATAAAAGAGGTTATCAGATATCCCTAATCTAGCTATTTCCACTGAACTCCAATTTTCCTTTTTAATGCATGAACCATGTAATCATAATTATTCCGATTAAAATCATCTATTATTACGCACCAATCACCGAGCATTGCATCCACACACACAAACGTATCGTTACAAACACACTTACCTTGTTTGTCTACAACATTGGAAAACAAACGAGCGCTAGATTCTCGTGCGGTCCGGGAGAATCCGGGAAAACAACTGAGCGTTCTCGTCGTGCGCGGACCGATGCGCAGTCGACGGGTTAATTCACAAGTGTAAAGGCTGTGTTTGAGGTTATATACCAGTATTTTTGATCCGTGCTTTTCTACTAACTCTTTTAAGCTTAAGCTCTAACTATACTGGTCTTTTCTGTTGTTATCAGGTTTGAAAAACCAGCGTCATGAGCTGCAATTTCAAACAGATTTTAAGAATGGAACGGTCAGTTTACAGTGGACAATATAGTCTTGTTTGAGTGAGGAATAGGTGTATAGGGGTTCCGTAGAGGTTCCGAGCGGTTGGAGCCTTGTGAATGGGGGGCGGAGGGGAGGGGGTTTACATAACGCGCGGATCGATCGGCGCGGTTTGCTGGAAGCCGCGATTCTGAAGGACGTTAACTAATTCATTGAGATTAGATTGGGTTCGTGAGTCTCGTTCCCACTTAAGTATCTGCTCAAAATAATAAGTATTTTAATACTATTAATTGCAGATGTCACCTTGTTTCTGAGAATTTATTTTAAAAACCGGCCAAGAGCGAGTCGGACTCGCGTTTCTAGGGTTCCGTAATATAAGTCCGACTCAAGCTTGACTGCACATTTCTAATAGGTTTTCCTGTCATCTATAGGTAAAGAACTATCTTGAGTATTTTTTTCAAAATTTTAGACCCCGTAGTTTCGGAGATAAAGGGGGGACTGGTCATTTTTTGGCTATTTTCTTAAATACCTTGGAACCTATGTGTTTTAAACTTATAACAAAATATGTCCATCTTTGGGTCACTAATTTACATATGTGTACCAAATTTCAACTTAATTGGTCCAGTAGTTTCCAAGAAAATAGACTGTGACAGACGGACAGACATCCTATAAGGGTTCCGATTTTTCCTTTTGAGGTACGGAACCCTAAAAACTAAATTAACAAAGATTTGGGCTTGATATCATTCGTCAAATAAGTTCACCTCACTTAATTTATGAAAATATTACAGGAAATATTAAGTAAAGCGAAAAAAACCTTAAATAATAATCACGAAGTTTGGCATTAGTCTAGTATTTAGGCGCATGATGTGATAGATATGTCGCAGTCGGATCGTATAATCCGCCGTATTACATTACGGCTAGCCGTTTTCAAAAACAGGGGCGTTTTGAAATGCGGCGGTTTAACGATTAGCCGTATTGAATGCGGCTGAATGAGAATCCGCCGGAATGTATTCGGCGCCATACGTTCTTCAACACGGCTAGCCGTAATGTAATACAGCGAGTCATTAGCCGCCGCTTTGACAGTTTTTAGTTCCCATTTTTAACACTCGTGGCGCTGCCTGACAAACGCTGGGGTGTCCATCAAATCTGGAGTTTGTCGGACTGTTTCTTTTCAAAAAAAAATTTCCTTCGCAACTTAACTAGACGGAGCCCCGCTTCGCGGGGCTCCTATTTCTGAGCGGTTTGCCCTTCGGGCATCTGAAGCTACCTAACGAACCTAACCTACCTACCTATTGATTAAGTGAGACGTCCGTGAAAACATTACACTTTGGGGAAAAAAGCGTAGGTAGGTAATTAGGTTAGGTTCGTTAGGTAACTTCAGATGCCCGAAGGGCAAACCGCCCAGAAATAGGAGCCCCGCTTGCGGGGCTCCGTCTATTTAAGTTGTGAAGGAAATGTTTTGGAAAAGAAACACATGTAGTGCGGTGGGACCATGGTAGAAATAAATTAAATTGCAAACATTGTCAAACTCCGGTTACGTAGGCGACCGAAAGAACTGGTCACTCTACAATGTACGATGCGGCTAAACGTGGGCCGCCTTATTGAAGAACGTATCGCAGTGACAATCCGGCTAATCGTCGAACCGCCGCATTTCAAAACGCCCCTGTTTTTGAAAACGGCTAGCCGTAATGTAATACGGCGGATTATACGATCTGACTACGACAGATATATAAAATAACACAATTATGATTAACGTACTGAAATAAGTACCTAATTTAAAAGTGTAACTTTTGTCTATGCAACGTATTTTTGTGTGTGAGTTTCTTCTGAACGCGCAACACCCTTGCATTGCATGTGTCGGAATGCATCACTCTAAAGGGGCCCACTGATTAACAGTCCGCCGGATGGTATCTGCCTGTCAGTTGTTCGGAACTGTCAACTTTTTGTTCTAACTGACAGGCCGATTCCGTCCGCCGGACTGTTAATCAGTGGGTCCTTTTAATTTTAGATTGGAATTAAAGTTTTCGTACGGAATACCATCCCAAAACGTCGCAGAACCAAAAGGTGCTATGTTCTATAGGTTTCGGAGGCGCTTGTATCATTGTTGTATGTGTTTATAGAGGTGTCTTGCATTCGCTTTGGCTACTGGAAAGCGGTTTATTGCAACTGTTGCCATTTCGTTAAGCGCTTTTGTTTATATTGGGTGAATGGTTAGTTTTATTCGTTTTTGTTTAAAGTTATAGTTTACTACATTGTTAGTTTAAGATTTAAGCTTTTCTTTAATTAAGTAATGAGATGGAAGTTTTAAAATTACATTAAAAATGGCATACGACTGATTACCTCTATTATTAAAACTTGTTGTTGAATGATCTTGTTGTTTAAATTTTAGTACATGTTTAACGTAATCAACTAATCACTTTACCTATAAAATTGTTAAACAATAGAGTAATTAGTTTAATAAGTACTAGTAGATAGTACCTGCCTACCCCTGGTCATATTATTGTTTTCCTATGATAAAACAGTTATAAGCAACTATATACCGGGTGTGGCCTGTAATATGAGCAAAAAATTTAACTATAGGCTTTACTCCTCATACTGACCAACATTTGTTCAGCGAGTTTTAAAAATAACTTGTGGTTTGATTTTTAATACACGTTAAAGTTTATTCTAAGACGCAATAATGTATTGCGAATTTTGTTATGTTTAAGGCGTGACAAGCAACGTCAATCACAATGATATGGCGTGGCGATGGCGTTCATTGAAGACAATATTTATTTTGTATGAAAAATAGGGAGTCTAAATACTTCATAATTTTTAAATGTTGTTGAACAAAAGTGTCATCGTTTGAGGAGTACAATCTATGTTTTAACCATTTGTTCGTGTTACAGGCCACACCCGGTATATGATCAACAAGTGTCTATTAAAGTAATCACTTTGAAGTAGACTGAGACTTATCATTTCTATACATTTTCCCCCTTATTCACAAAACTTTACTAGCCTCAATTAGTTAATTAATGTTTTATCCCTTTCTCACAAATAGATTAGTCAAGATGACAGATTAAGCGGCAAAACGATTAATAGCTTTGAGGTTTGCAAGGCGCTTATAAATTGACATTTCTGGAACAATCTACATTTACCTACCGTGAGCTTGATACACACGGCGCGATTCGGAAGTGAATTAGAGATTAACTAGATACGATATAGTAAAGATATGTGACGTCCCACGGATAAAGGTACCTTATGGCGGTAGGTGCTTACGATTACTAACGTCGCTCCAATATTATTGCGGCGCTATGCGACGTAAGCGCCAGCCGCCATAAGGTGCCTTTTGTCGTGGAACGTCACTTATCTTTACTATTTAGTATCTAGTTAATCTCTAATTCATTTCCCGAATCGAGCCGTGTATCTCATGAATCGTGATAGCTAGGCAGTTGAAAATTTCACAGATGATGTATTTCTGTTGCTGCTATAACAAGTAACACTAATAACAGAATAAAATAAATATTGAAGTGGGGCTCCCATACAAAAACAGTGATTTTTTGCCGCTTTTTGCGTAATGGTACGGAACCCTTCATGCGTGAATCTAACTCTCACTTGGCCGGTTTTTACTATTTATTTCTATTTAATAATACATATAATAATATTTACCGTTCACAAGTTATAAAATTCTAGACAGACTTAACACGACATGTTAGTATACCTACTGGCTTCATGTATCTACCTATATAGAGTTATATCGCGCTAAAAGCAACATAAAAACATGAATGTCCACTCATAACAGCTGTATACCCTCTTATATGACGTGTGTGAAGTGTCTTATCTTTTAGAACGGTCCATTTGCTACGAGGGTCTACGCCGTAGCCGCGTAGAGGCTCCGTAGCGAAGTGGTAAAACATTTTTCATATTGGAACCATATTTTTTAACACATTTAGGGCCAAGAACCCGACAGTCGGGTACACTGATCGTAGCGCCTACGCGCTACATACGCCGAAAACGTTGCTACGCGCTACGAGTGTAACCCGTAATGTATGTCATAATTAAGATTTTTTGGGCACTTAGACCGTTGGGTAGGACTTAGTATACAAAAGAAAAGAAAGAGTAAAGGGTAACTCACGTTAGACCGCCGTATCCGGGCCGGAGCTTCCGGCGCATCGTTTTCTATGGAAAGCATCACGTGATTGCCTGTCATGTCTTAAGGGGCCCACTGATTAACAGTCTGCCGGACGGTATCGGCCTGTCAGTTGTTCGGAACTGTCAAAATTTTGTTCTAACTGACAGGCCGATACCGTCCGGCAGACTGTTAATCTGTGGACCCCTATAGAAAAGTAACCTCCGGAAGCTCCGGCCCGGACACGGCCCGGTCTAACAGTCATCCTTGAAGTGATGTTTCATTTCTAATGGAAATGCTTTAATTCCGAACGATATCAAAGCCCTGTCCTGTCCGCAGGCTCTTTATTTAACCGAATAAAACAACCTTTTACGCGTATTTTCTATTCATTCCTGAAAGTATTGCTTTAGGATAGCGCTGTATTCCTATCCTAAAATATCACTTTATCATGACATCTGTATTCTACTCACCAAAGTAATATGGCGGATATGTTAACGACATTCTGCCCTAGTAATTTTCCAGTAATTACTTAAATAAATACATAATGTATTACGGTATTAATACAGTCACCCGTTCGTTGTTGGCAAATGGGTTAATTATAGTAGACATTATTTTGGTAGGTATAAAGTTGGTCAATTATAATATATGTATACCCATACATAATTTGGACTCCGAAAGAAATTATGTTTTTTTTTGTGGCTGCCGCTCTTTAGCCCCCCAACGGAGAAGCAGCTGACGTATAGGTAATTAATATAATGCTCCATTTTGCATTTTGTAAATTGTTAGCAGGTGACGCCGCCACAGAAAACTGCGTCACGAAAATGTTTTTTTAGTATTTAAGATTTTTATTATTGTAAATATGTTAGTTTGTAAGGTATCTATGGGCCTTAGTTTCCTGGTAATAAATGCTTTGATTGATTCATATTTTTTTATCGAGTTGACAAATCTAGTCTCTAGTTTCTCCAATTTAGTCTGTAATGGATTTAACGATTTAGTTCGAAATGGTTCGAAAATCGCATGCGATTTATTTCAAGGTCAGCGGAGACCTTTAAACGTGTCTCACGCCTCTGAGGGTCTACCGTGAGCCACGTTCGACGTGTTGTCTCTATCACACTTTTAAATTCGTACGTAAGTCTGATAGGGAGGCAACAAGTAGAAACCCGCCCCGCGATAGACCGTCTGAAGAGAGAATTCAATTGTTCCGCGTTCGCATTTTCCATTAAGAACGATTCACGCCCGAATGGACACGTGCCTAACGTGCCTTGCAGCGTGTTCACTAGATATTGCTCCGGTTATGCTTGTTTTAAAACATCGATTGAAAAACGAATCACTTCGAAACCTTTTTAACTCAACCAAGTTAGACAAAGTGCAAAGGGCCACCAACAGAAGGCCGCGGAAATCTTAAAAAACAAAAAAAAATCTGCCTATTAAGCTGATGGTCCCGGGTTCGAACCTGGGTAAGGGCATTTATTTGTGTGATGACACAGATATTTGTTCCTGAGTCATGGTTGTTTTCCATGTAGGCATATGTATTTATATATGAAGTATATATAATTATCGTTATTTGAGTACCCACAACACAAGAGCCTTCTTAACCTTCTCGTTGGGCTTAGTCAATTTGTGTAAAAATGTCCTTTAATATTTATTTATTTATTGAAGTGGAAACTTCTTTAGCGGCGCTGGCACTTTCTGAGGTGGGGAAAAAATGATAAACTCGAGAGAGCGATCACGTGACCGTAACGTTTAGATGGCCACTCTTTTAGATGGCATTTAAATAAATAAAGAAAAACTCAATGACATTTCATGAAAAAGGTTCTAATCTTGTACGGGTTGAAATACGAGGATCTCACAGTTAAAGGCTTGCTACACGGTCGCCGACAAGCCTTCTAACCGTCTGACCTTGGTCTGTCCTTGGACAATTTTGGTCAAATTTTGTTGGTAACAACTGTCTACACGGTCTGGGACCGGCCAAGGCCACGCGGTCTGGGGGCTTGTCGGCGACCGTGTAGCAAGCCTTTTATACTGGGTCAAGCAAATCTTGTAAGTAGAAAAAGGCGGCAAATTTAAAAAATGTAGGCGCGAAGGGTTATCGTCCCATAGAAAATTTGAAATTCGCGCCTTTTTCTACTGACAAGATATGCTTGACCAAGTATACATTCTAACTTTATATCACTCAAATATAATTCTATAAAGCTATATCTTGATGAAATCGCTAATAAAAGTGAACTCTATATAGTATTGGTGAATAAAACTCAAAATATCATGACCAAATATATTTAGATGCGAGGACTGCAAGGTAACTTTACAATTTCTATTCGAATTTTAAACAATTAACGCTACAAATTTGAATTTCGAATTTTAAATAAGCTCACTGACCAGCAATTTCGCAATTCAGCAAGTTTTTCAATAGAAAGGAGGATGGGTCAATTATACATAGTGCTGCAGACATTTTGGACTAGTCATTGAGTTTTCACTTCTGTCGGCACTTCCGGAGTGCAACCCGTTGTTTTTTTTATTTATTATTATTTATATAGGTTTGGCAAGGCAGCAGTGTCATGCTTGACTGGTAACCTGTCAACTTATTTGTATTCTTATATTAGTAATAACTCTAGGATGCCTATTCGAACTTAAATATTGACATCAAAATGATATCTAAAGGATGTCATTTGCTTGCTCCTCTATAGTCGCGCCAATACACGGTACGAACGAAATGCGCGCGTGAATGATAAAAAAATTACGTTAGATATAATTTTCATGTCAAAATGTAAGTTTCAATAGGCCCCTACGTTACTTTCAGCATGTCACGCTAAGCCATCCATTTACAAGAGGTCGTGTGTTGAATAAATTTTACTAAATTATATAAACAAACATAATTACATACAAATATCTATATACAGGGTGATTCATGAGACGTGAGCAGGACTAATCCTGCACACTCAGTAACTGATAATTGATCGATCACCGTCGTATTTAGGTGAAACAACTACACTTTTTCCTATTTTTTTACTTTTTGGTGAGGACAAATTTAATTCCCTACAATCATGGTCACCCTACAAGACCTAATTAATAAACATAAAACCTCTTTTACGAAGAAAATAAAATGTCAAACCTGAGTGAGATACGAGTTTTCAAAAGTAACCAGACCGTGATGACAGTGATGACATTCAATTTGACACAGAATATCGATAGTTTAGTATTCTAATGTTAGGGTGACCATCCATGTCGTAAATAAATTAATAACTTTTTTTTTCACCACGACTAGAAAATTAACGTTATCCTCACTAATACTGATAGGAAACAGTTGCTTATAATTTACGAAATGCGCAGTGTTAGTCCTGCTCACGTCTCCTGAATCATCCTGTATATAAATGCAAGTGTCCTGACTGACTGATTCATCAACGCACAGCCGAAACTACAAAAGTCAGAAAGTTGAAATTTGCACACCAGATTGCATTTATAAAGTGTACAAGAGATAAGAAGCGATTTTGAGAAATTCAACCCCTAAGGGGGTTAAAAAGGGGATGAAAGTTTGTATGGGGTTAAAGTTTTCTTTCAAGCTAGGAATTTGAAACTTCGTTAAAAGATATATTATCAAAATACAAGAAAACTAATTTCAGCGTTTTTGAAAATTCGTCCCCTAAGGTGGTGAAAACGAGGTTGAAAGTTTGTATGGATATCAAACATTTTTTCGAGTGTGGGACTTGAATCTTTGTATTTAGGGATATTATTAGAAGACAGGAAAAGTAATTTCAGCGTTTTGTAAAATTCATCCCCTAACAGGGTTAAAAAGGCGTTGAAAGTTTGAATCCATTACATTGGTGTATGTATATATAAAGCATTGGCTTTGAAACTTCTTAGAAAGGCATAATAGCCTATTACAAAAAAATTATTGCAACGTTTTTGGAAAGTCAACCCCTAAGGAATAAATAAAAAATGATTTATGATTTATAAGGGGGTTAAAAAGGGGATGAAATTCATCTTGGGGTGTTAATTTAATTTTAAGCTAGGAACATGAACTTTTTGCAAAAAAAGGTATTAAATAAAAAACATGAAACCTAATTCAAGTAAGTATTTTTGAAAATCATCCCCCAAGGTGGTGAGAAAGGGGTTGAAAGTTTGTATGGAGATCAGATATTTTGTGAGTGCGGAACTTGAATCTTTGTATAAGGGCATAGGTACCTATTATGAGAATACAAAAAAAGTAATTTCTGCAACCAACATCAAAATCCACTTGACTTAAAACTTCATACAACGTGCTAAAAAAGAAAAGTACTTAATTTCAACATTGCTTGGATATGAAAATTATAGGTACTAAAGATGTAAAATGTTGAAGATAAGATTCCACGCGGACGAAGTCGCGGGCAACAGCTAGTAATTATATAAATTATATTTGTATCTGTTTTGTATGTATAAGTAAGTATATTATAGCAATATATATATTTGAAATTGTATGTTGTTCAACATAATAATGTATACTTAATAGTTAATTTTTCGTACTTTTAATTTTTCTTGCACCTATTACTACTTGTTCTCTGTTTGGCCCAAAGGTTAACTGGTAGAAAATGCCTTCTGGCATTAAGTTCGCCTTTTGTACAATTTTTACTGTGCAATAAAGTTTAAATAAATAAATAAATTAAAGTTTAAGATGTCAAGGCATAAGTATTAATTTGAAATGAAATCTAGATAAAGAAAAAAGGTAACGAAGGACATTAGATAATTATTTACTCAGATGAAAGCATTTGAGGACATTTTGTTCACTACGGCAATTCATTTTATCTTTTAAGTAACTGAGAAATGCGGAGATAAATTCCCTCATTTCTTTGTTTGGAAATTTCTATAAGAAGTAATCCCGTTTGCATAATAAGGCTCTCGATTTGGACACGCCGTAGATATATTCTAATCTTATACTTTTAAACGAACAATTCTTGTAAATATATTTACATATATTTATATAAATAAATAGGCGTGATTATATGTATGTATGTATGTATGTATATATTTATATATGTCGGGGATCTCGAACAAAAATTTGCTCTAGGTAGGTATAGGGGTTTTCGGGGTCGAAAAATCGATCTAGCTAGGTCTTACCTATATCACTGGGAAAACGCGCATTTTTGAGTTTTATATGTTTTTCGAGTAAAGCTTGGTCTCCCAGATATTATTGTGTACCTAATGGCAGAAGGAACTTTGCATTGAGGGCATTATGACAGCTATTATTAATTCAAATGGACAATCAGTATAATGTCCACGAAGTGTCGAAAGCCTCGGCCCGTACCCGTGCCGTTCTAGTGTGAGTCATCCTTTAGGCTACCTATACTTAACTAGGGATGTTACGGAGCTCCAGTTCCGTTTCCGTTAAGGCGGAACTTCCGTTTAATACACATCCGTTTCTGTTCCGGTTCCGCTATGTTTGAAACGGAAGTTATAACGGATGTCAATGCTTCGCGCGGCGGTGGCGTACATCAAAAACAAATAGGTTCATACCAGTCATTCGCTCATCGCCCCGCTTGCCACGTGCTATTACGCTAATCTGTTGTTTGTTTGTATACTTTGTTTTATTCGTGTTATAAAAAATAAAATCGTATGTGTTCTGTTGTGTACTGACTACTGACTGCGTGTGGTGGAACGTAGTGTGTGTGGTGAATGTTAGTGTGTAAAAAAACGCAAAATGAAGCCGAAACCAAGTTCGATTTGGAACTATTTTGATGAAGTTAGTGGGGTTATGAATAACACCTAGAAGGTCAAAGTCTTTTTACCGAATAATAAGGCTCCGATTCTGGTTCCGGTTCTGTTTTCGGTTCCGTTTCCGTTTACGGTTCCGTTAAACTAAATTGAAAATATCTGTTTCCGTTTTCGGTTCCGATAAAACCACATCCGTTACATTCCTGTACTTAACAATATTGTAGATGGGCGATGACGAGAAAGCAATTCAACACCAAGAGCGCCCGCAGCACCAACTGAAAGGAAATGCACATTCAATTGTATTCATTGCAATTTATCCTAAGTGCATTGCGGGTGACTGCTCTTTGTGAACTAATAACTACTAGTATCTCCGGGCCATTGGAGAATCCAATTGACGTTCCAATAGCTTGAATCCTGGCTGATAATGGCATACTTAATCGGAAAGGTAATAACGTATATATCTGCTAAGTTACTTTGTTGCCCGCTTACTCAATTAGTTTTGGAACAGTAAATATTAGAGATGCCTCGAATAGTGATATTCGGTATTCGGCCTCTCTCTTGGCCGAATACCGAATATTCGGCGACTGAATATTTTGAGTCACAATTATTATGAAAACTGTTAACCAACAAAGCACAACGTTTGCTAAGATATTTGTTTTTATGTTGAACAGAATTAATGAATGTAGTTAGAGTCAATCAAATCAGACCCATTATAAAAATAAAATATTTTGTAATCAACAAATGCTCAAAAGCGTGCGTTACGTATTTAACTACTTTCCAAGAATACATTTTAAATATTATACATACCTAGTTATTGGTTATTTTTTGTGTAATTTTTCTTTTTAGGTAAGTGCAACAGATATTCGGTGGTATTCGGCCGAATATTTAGTAGGCAACATTCGACCGAATTCCGAATATTCGGCAAAGTGGCCGAATAGGCCGAATACCGAACAGTTTCCGAATATTCGTGGCATGAGTTCCGATTTATATGTATGTATCATCGCTCACACTGTTAACTGTACATCGGTGGACCTTATGCCTTTTGTAATAAGGTCCACCGAAGTACAGTTAGGGATGTTGCTGTTTGTAGGTGATAGTTGCCCCACTTTTTGAAATGTGCAATTATCACGTAGGGGGCCGATTTTTTAATTTCGAGCCCTCGATTTTGTGTGGCTTCCTTCAAAATATATCCACTACTAGGCATTTAAATTCTACTAATAGCATTGAAAACGAGTGGTCAATACCACTTTCATTTCAATTTCTATCGCTAGTACTTATATCAAAAATATCAATTCACCATTTTCCACAGATTTTCCAATAGATAGAAATAGAGCGCTCGAAATTCAAAAATCGACCCTCAGAATATAAACTTTGAACAGCTTTACTTTAGTCTAAGTATTGATTAAGAAAGTCATTAAAGTAGATTGAGTTTGTGGGTTTTCCTTTCGAAACAAAAAAAAAAACATACGAATGCCTTATGTGTGGGTCAGATGCTCCAGACATTTTAGACACAGGGGATAGTTGCCCTAAGAAATAAACCATTGAATGTTTAAAATTTTCATACTTTATTCAACGTTTAACTTTGCTCTCTAGTGGCACAAATAACTATTGTTGCATACTTTTAAGAAATCTACCTAGGCACAAAAAGTACAAAGGGAAATATTTCATACTATCCGTGAATACGTATAAATAAATTTTAACAAAAGAGATAAAACGATCTTGCCCTCTTTATCATTCGGGCCTTTTGTTGAATAACTGAATGAATAATTAAATTTATACAGAGGCTAGTAAATATATAAGATATACAATCTTCATACAACATCGCGTTCCCCATATGCCTTATGATCGTTGTACGTCGATCGCTATTTCATTCGGCAATTTAGCTTGGTGCGAATAAAATATCTCTATCTATCTCTAATGACTTTTAAAAGATGTAAATCAACCAATTTGATTCCTAAGTTATTGTCTTCTCGTACTAATATTGATACCTGAGCAAGCGAAAGATTGTAAAATTAAACCATGAGCGTAGCGAGTGGTTCGAAAAGTGGAATCTTGGACGCTGCAAGGGTTTCAAAAAACGTGGGCTGTTCAAACTTTGCTAGTGAGTGAAACACAAAATATTGCCTAATATTAATCAAAGGGAAATAAATTACTAATTGTAAAACATTAAAAATAGAATACAAATGAATGTCATTAAATATGTATTTTCACAAAATTATTACATTATAATATTTATAATAAAAAGAGAATCTTTACTAGCAGAGTTGAAGTATTTAGCGCTGTGTTGAAGTATTTAACGCCATCTACCACGATAATGATATTCGCGGCTTCATATGGAGTTTGTCAGTCTTTTCTCTTTACTAACCCCTTATAGTCAGATACGTCATTTTACTTATAAAATGGGACTTCTTTTGTCTTCCTACGAAATAATTTAGTATTCACGAAAAAATTGCACTTTGACCTTTTGTGAAAAAGGATCGATTCCAATTAAGAGCCCTTCAACGTGCACACTAGCGCCACTGCCAAATAATCGTGATTATTTAAATTTAACGACAGGTATTTAAAAATGGGGGCCGCTACCGACTGTATTGTGTATTTAAGTACCTTTTGTATACATCAAACTAGTTTTTATGTTGCTGGATTCGTCGATCTAGGAACTCAAACAAAAACGGCCGTTTTTACTTTGGACGCATAGATTGACAAATCCAGCAACATAAAAACTAGTTTGATGTATACAAAAGGTACTTAAATACACAATACAGTCCGTAGCGGCCTCCTTTTTTAAATATCTTTCGTGAAATTTAAATAATCACGATAATTTAGTAGTGGCGCTAGTGTGCACGTTGAAGGGCTCTTAAGTAAAATCTATATAGTCACTGAATGTGGAATGAAACCTATTGTTGAAATTGAAAGCTATTTAGGCGGCGTGATGGCATCAAAGCTTTGTATAATGGTATTAAGTGGTAGATATGACCAAATCCTTTAATTGAAAGGCGTTTATTATGATTTAGTCATGTCTAGACTTCAGTCTATTGTTTAAAATTTATGAGATTTATAATATTAATACCAATAACACAAGTCTTGCTGAGTTTACTGTAGGTAGTACTGTGTAAAATTGGCCTAAATTAAAAACAAATAAAAAACGAATATATATACGTATTTTTTTATTCTTTCCATTTAAAAACATCAATAACGACATTAAGCTTATCAGTATTATCACCTTAACTAAACTATAACTAAATTTACCGAAAGGTATAAACTTAACTACGCTCGTATTGAAATAAAATAAATTACAAATAAGTATATTAAAAGTTAGTACTTATAATATCAATGGCATTACAGATCTTTTGATTTCTCATATGATTAGTTACAATTAGATATACAAAAAACATAATCTAGGGCAAGGCAAAAAGTCTGATTGATATAAAGATACAAAATTAATATAAGTATATCAAAACATACAAATAAAAGTGAAAAGGATACTACTTAAATAGATAAGTAATTTTTTGTTCTGAAAAAAAAAACCATCACTGTTAAAACATAGTTGTTTGTACCTACTTAGGCCAGTTTTCAAAACACTGAAAAAACGGATTTAAAATTCAGAATCTGAATATTTACATCTCCGATAATGTCTTTGGTCACTGAATGAATTGATTTGTCATTATCGGAGGCCATACCGTGAAATACAAAATTCAAAATTTCTTAATCTGCCTCTCTATCGCTCGAATATGCAAGAGCATCGATTTTCGTTTTTCGCATTAGGCCCTCAAATACCATAGAATCTATTATTTACGGCATAGACAATAATCAGAGCCCATAAACATTTAAGCAGGCCACTGACGAGCCTTCCAAATGGATGCCGTTACAATGGATTCATCCAAATGGACGGCATCCTAATATTAAACATTGTACGATTTTTACATTCACGGACCGATTTTGGATTGCAGCCACGTTATTTGGACTGTTGGAAGGCTCGTCAGTGGCCACCTTAAGATCTAGATTCAAAATCCGTGTGTGACGGTCTTAACACGGGCATTCTAAAGATAATAATGGCACTTGTTTGACTATATTATAAATCTTTATCACTATTGTAAAACATCCGGGCCGGCGGGTTAAGTTAGCATAGCCAACATGCAAACTATAGTTAACACTAACTAAACATAAAAAGCCATTCGCAGAAAATATTTATTTTGTCTAATTATCAGGATTCCATATGAAATATGTATATGCAATTATAAATCTTATTGTTCACTAAATCGAGTAAAAATATATGAAAAGTTTTAAGGCCTCTACTCGCCTTAGAATAAATCGCATGCGAGTTTTGATACATTTCAGCATTTTCAGCCTTTGATCGATCAATTGAATTCGTCGAACTTACTTAGCCGGCAATCAAATCGTAAGCGAATAGTTGCTAGGTACCTAAGTATACATATACCTAAGGCCTTTACTAATGGCTCTACAAATAAGTTTGAAGCATATATTTTTGAACGCTTCGATGTGAATATAGCAGGAGTAGCGGTACTAATTAGACGCAACCAAATATTTTCTGCAAACAGCTAAAAATAACGGCCCTAACATAGACACATCAAAAAAAATTATAACTCTTCATTCGGATCTTCAGCATCAGCCAGTTTAATGAGACCGATAAAACTCTTTTCTGGCTCCATCAACGAATGCCTATCCCCTCCGGTATTCCGGACGGCCAGCCTGTCACCCGCTTTTAAGAACAAAGCGGCGGCAGAGAAGCAGGAATTCGGTTTCTCGAGGGGTTCGCTAGAGTGGGACGACTGCGCGCATTGGAGGAGTGTCTCTCTCCCTTCTATCTCAGCGTTGGTGCGGTGGAGAACCCAGGAGATTATGTCGTGGGTATCCAGGTAGTAGATCTGTGGGAAATGGAGTCAGTATTATATTGCGGATATCAGTCAGATACTAGCCAAAATGACAATCTAAAGTACATCGACAAACGGCAAACGAAAGTCAGAAACACAGATGTTAACTGGGTACTTATTTATGTTTCAATTTGCGTTTCTGTCAACGATTGACCGATTATAATCTTGTCTGGAAATTATAATCTCTGATTCTGTAGTCTAATATTATCTGGAATGAAGTGTAGTTTTGTAATCCGATATAGATACCTCGGGGGACGGAAGTTGAGACTATTATAAATTAGTTTTGTTATAGGCTCCGTGAAGTTCGTTTCCATTGCCCTTGCTGTCTAAAGTTAGTACCTTTAGGGATTTGAATTATTTTGTGGATAATAAGTTATACTTACCTATCCACCGGAACATATACCATCAGGTACACGCCCGTGTCTCGCACGTGAATATGGTCCTTGTTGGTGAGTTTGGGGGAGTGCGGGGACGACATAGTCCAGGAGGTGGGGTACACATTCTGGACAGACGGACATCACTCACCTGCACATAGACCAGGTACACACCCGTGTCTCGCACGTGAATGTGGCCCTTGTTGGTGAGTTTGGGGGAGTGCGGGGACGAAATAGTCCAGGAGGTGGGTCACACGTTGTGGACAGACGGACACTCACCTGCACATAGACCAGGTACACGCCCGTGTCTCGCACGTGAATGTGGCCCTTGTTGGTGAGGTTGGGGGAGTGCGGGGACGAAATAGTCCAGGAGGTGGGTCACACGTTGTGGACAGACGGACACTCACCTGCACATAGACCAGGTACACGCCCGTGTCTCGCACGTGAATGTGGTCCTTGTTGGTGAGTTTGGGGGAGTGCGGGGACGACATAGTCCAGGAGCTGGGGCACACGTTGTGGACAGACGGACACTCACCTGCACATAGACCAGGTACACGCCCGTGTCTCGCACGTGAATGTGGCCCTTGTTGGTGAGTTTGGGGGAGTGCGGATACGACATAGTCCAGGAGGTGGGTCACACATTCTGGACAGACGGACACTAACCTGCACATAGACCAGGTACACGCCCGTGTCTCTCACGTAGACATGGCCCTTGGTAAGTTTGGGGGAGTGCGGGGACGACATAGTCCAGGAGCTGGGGCACACGTTGTGGACAGACGGACACTCACCTGCACATAGACCAGGTACACGCCCGTGTCTCGCACGTGAATGTGGCCCTTGTTGGTGAGTTTGGGGGAGTGCGGATACGACATAGTCCAGGAGGTGGGTCACACGCTGTGGACAGACGGACACTCACCTGCACATATACCAGGTACACGCCCGTGTCTCGCACGTGAATGTGGCCCTTGTTGGTGAGCGTGGGGCGCGGGTGCGGGGACGTCATGGTCCAGGGGGCGGGGTACCACACGTTGTGGGGGGCGTCGTGGGCCACGCGGATTAGCCCGTTGCCTGTAATAAAAATATATATTTTTGATGAGAAAATATTTAAGTCGGTCAATTATTCTTAGAGTCGGACTAAGTGTTGCTAAAGTACGAAGTGCTTCATTCAGGTTTAGCTAGGGTATGCACGACGGATCTGAAATCTATGGGATGATCCGCGGGTCCGGATCCAGATCCCGATTGCAAACTCTAGCTTTAGTAATCTACAAGAGACATTGGCTAAATATAAGCCATACTCGAAATAACCCCGTGTACAAAAAGTATAAAATCAGCTTTATTTTATCATTCATAATTTTTTCTAATTTTATAAAAATAAAGTTGCCGTGTTTATTTTTCTTTTGTCCTAGAGTCTCTAATCAAGGCCATTGTAGCTCTAACTACTGGGTACCTAAATGACCTTTTGAACGACAATGCCGGCAGAATAAAGATTAGCATTTATTTATTTTGAGTAATCCCGCAAAAAAGTTAACTGGGGCTTGAAAAACTGTGACAATTTATTTTACAAAATATTTTATAAAATAACGAATTAAACGTCCACAATCTAGCAGGTTATCCGACTAATCCGCCTAGACCGGACACGATATATGTGTGTTCGATCTAGGTGGTGCCACGCCGCTACGTGGATTCTTTGCCTTATGCTTTAGTTTCCTAGGATAGCGGTGCCGTCATATAGCGGCCGTCTCCATACAAATACTACGACATCCATATTTAGCCGTATTATTTAGTATGGAGACGGCCGCTATATGACGGAACCGCTATCCTAGGAAAACCGATCTTTAGATAGATAGATAGATAATTTCTTTATTCATACCCACAACATACACGGCATCTTTAGTGTAAGGCCTGACTGGACGCTCGACTTGAGCGTGCAGCGGGGCGGGGCGTGCAGCGTGCATGTTAAACAAATGCAAACGTATAGGAGCGGCCTTGGTGCACGCTGCTCAAATCACTTGTGAGCCCGACGCCACGCTGCACGCCCCGCCGAACGCTCCGCTTCGAGCGTCCACTCAGGCCTTACACTTATGCAGTTCACACTGTACCTTTGTAATGCTCGTGCACCTCCGGGTTGAGATGGCTGGTGTTGCCGTGGAAATGTGCCGCCACGAACGGCCGCCGGCCCTCCTGCAAACGATTACTATAAATAATGGCTCCTCTACACGTTGGGCCAACGCCGGCCATCCAAGGGACGCAGCCATGCGGTAGAATGATATAGCAATATCACTTGCTCCCTCTAACGCATAAATGCGTCCCTAGGAGTGGCCGGCGTTGGCCCATCGTGTAGAGGAGCCATAATACTTACAATGCAAAGGATCACAGGCCCCGGTATCATAATTATAATTTAAATAACTTAAGCTGTTATTTTAAAATAAGAGCGTATATAAGTTTGATTAAATGGGAACGGTTTTGATTACTGTGGAACTACATAGGTCAATTTCTTAATAAATCGTCCCATAATACATATTTATTATTTGTTTATACAAGACGAAATTTATTTCGGACCAAGCGTACTAAGTAAACAAGTACTAGGTAAACCATTTTTTTGTAAGTAATATAATGATACATAACATTCTTTTGATACTTGAAGTTAATCTAACGTTCTACTTAGCATTAACCCGAGCGAAATAAATTGTATTAAGGTAAAGACACGCTTATGCGATCAATAGTAAACCTTATAACGTTAATATAAGATTTATAATCAGTTGTGTGACTTTTTTGGTACAAAACACACTCATCTAAGAATTTGGAGCGAGCAAGGTCGACGGAGACAATTCGTTATAATAAAAAGACATAAATAACATAAAATAGGTTTTTATAGCGCTTATATAATGCGGGTTCAAACCCCGGCTCGTACCAATGCGTTTTTCGGAACTTATCTACGAAATATCATTTGATATTTACCACTACCTTTCCGGTGAAAGAAAACATCGTGAGCAAACCTGCATACTGCAAAGAAATTTAAAAGGTGTATGTGAAGTCCCCAATCCGCGTTGGGCTAGCGTGGGGACTATAGCCCAAGCCCTCTAGCTCGCGCATGAGAGGAGGCCTGTGCCCAGCAGTGGACGTTGTCGTCGTAAATTTAAGAGTTGGACTCTTGTCGGTGTAGCTCTCTCCATTTGACGTATATAGGCAAAATTAATTAGAAAAAATATTCTTAATAAAATAATCTATTTATTGTTCACTGCAGAAAAGTAAATATTGTGGTGGTTCTTCTAGTAAGGTTACTCTGCTATTAATAATATAAGAATGGAGGTACTTGCGTTTACTCAGATCTGAGCAATCCTTCACGGTCTGTTGTCATTGACCGCCTGAACCCAAGTGAACGAACTGCCCGAGCCTGTCCAACTGGCTCCGTTCCGTGTCCCCACTACCTACCGTGTTGCCAGTAGTATAATGTTATTTTCCCAACCACCCCTGTATTAATCAGGGTAATGCTAATGTTGCCACATTAAAATTATTATTCAACGCTATCTTTAATGTAAATATAAATAAATCATGACATTCGGCCATCCAACTTCGTGCATGACTCCGGCGCACGAACCTTATCACCAAAAGGTAGGTCCGTTTTATATGTTCCGCCAATCATAAAAAAATAAATTAGTTTCTATTTCAAAGTTTTAAACGTAACGTATCACGATTGATTAAATAAAATTATGATGTATGTCCATTTGAAATTAATATCATGACATTCGGTCCTCTGCTCTGTTTATCTTTATTCATAACTAATTAATTTCCAAATCTGTTTTTCATTACTATTATATACTGTGAGTCCAAAATTTTCACTTAGGTGTAACACTCGTTTCTTTTTTGTGTACGTAACATTCAATCTATACTAGACAATGTAATTTCATAATACCTGTTGTTAATTTTCGTATAATAACTATGGAATATATATAAATAACAAAGCTCAGTTTTTATTATGCATATTGTGTTTCGTTTTCTCATAACTTTAACATTACTTATGTCCGTTAAAGTATACGTGTCTTTTATTTAATTCAGTACTCTTTTTTTTATACTCTAAAATTGTTCGACTACTACGTTTTCCAGTTCTACATATGTTAATATTCACTTCTTGTTTGACCCAATATTATACTAGGTATATTGAAATAATGTAGACTTCCTTTTACTACATTCACGTATTAATCATTATAGTTAGAAGATAATATTTCACCCCTGAAATTAGACGTCTACGTTATAATTTTCAAGACCACCAGTTTTGTGTTCAGCTCAAAACTATTACGTTCAGTTTCAAATTTACACATCTACCATGTATGTCTCTGAATCCGTAATGTATAAAAATAACATTACCCCAACTTGACATTAACAATCCTACTCTAATTCCTCTGATATTTAATAGCTAGCAGTACTTTGCTTCTCATCTCATGATTGTTACTTGCACTACAATATCATACGAAAATTTCTTTCCCAAACAAAAAGAAAAAAAAACGATATTTTGTAATCAATCAAATGCCACTTTGAATTACATCGCTTTCGCTGATTATCATTCAATACCTATACAACTCTCTACATGTAGCGATATTAAATTGCTTTATGCACTCCACTCACTGTCAGTATAATCCAATTATTTTGTCATTGTCATTACTTCAAAACTAAACTAGTTTAATAACTTCTTCATCTTCCGTCATTCTTTCTGTCATTTCTGATTCCATCATTTCCATCAATTGACTCTCAATATAATAATGTTATTTCAATGTAAGTGTCATTATCTTGTAATAACTCCAACATTGAAGCAAGATGTTTAACTAAATTCATTAACTGCCGTCATTCCTTCATGCCAATCCCTATACTATCACTAAAATGTCATTTCTTCAAAGTAATGTCACTGTTTAGTGTTTAGACCCATATTAACATAATAACATACAAAATGTTATGTCTTGTAACTTCAAAGGATGTTAATGGGCATCTACTAATTCTCACGAAAGTAATGACTTAATATTCTTTTCAAATCATTTCAACATTTTTTTTAAATTATAATTTATTTAATATTCGCCAAACTTAAGATGTCTGAATTAGTAATGAACATTTAAAATACACATTTAAATCACAGCCAGATACGCCCTTACGTCAATATAAGATATGGAGTGTCATCACTAAAGTTTTAACTTTATTTGATTGCAACAATGATTGAAACTGCTTAATCAAATCAAGTTTTAGTTATAAAGTCCAATAAAATCTTTTTTTTTTATAATCTTTCTCTAAAACTAGGTATTATTTCTATGACATAGCGAGACGAGGAGACGGAATGACTGAGTTCATTACTCTTAGTCCAAATTTTTATTAAGATTCTCGAACCATAAACCTTTGTCAGCTTTTTTTTTTTCGTCCATTAACATTTGTTACTTTTCTAAAAATATACATTTAAATAACTTGCAAACCATAATATCTTTTCTAAAAGAAACAATCACTATTCATATCAAATTCTGTCAAAACTTTGTCTAGTATTCTTCTACATCTGACACCTTTCTAATAAAATAATGAATGTGCTCATTGCAAACTCATGGTAGTTAGAACGTGGTATGCTTAAAACTCTTCAATTTCTTGATAATAAAAGATCAAATAATTTATAATCCATCGGAACATGAACATGATTAATAATAACATAACAATTAACAATTATTTAAATTTCGCCTATAACAAGGAATTTTTTCGAATACTGATCATCATCAACACAGCATATAGATTGAGAAAAGTTTAATCAATTTGTCAAACCCACTGTCACAAAAGGTTGCGACTTCAAAGTAGGTACTCACTCAATAAAAATCTAAAAGATCCAGTCAATATGGAATATCAATCTGTTATCACAATTACATTTAATTATTTGAAATACTGTCAAATTCAACTTAGTAGTAATCAACTTCAATAGTAAAAAGAAGCTACAACTTTCATACATTTATCTTTCATCATGACTGCGTAGATAGTCAACTCTGTTGTACTAAATGGATTAAATTGATCAGTTTATTTTCACATCTATATAGCGCTATGTAAATTATCCATCTAAAATAATATTTAATCTAATAGTTAGGTTTAGCTTTCATTTCCTTTAATAAACTCGTGATCATCAAGTAACTTGAGTCAGTGAATTGTGAAAGATATCTCTTTACGTATTTGATAGAACACAGACTGCATAGTTCCTTTTACTCGAATGTGTCTTTATATTCCTAAATATCGTTTAGTCTTCCTCTAAATAGTAATAATGAAACAGCTGTGTCTTATGAAATATCCAACATTCCTCTCTATTGTTTTTGTCTACTTTCAATTACTTCGGGTAAGAATTCATATTTTTATTTTTAACTCCTCAAACTCTCAATAGTACCAAATATCTCCGAAATCATGTAATTCTTATGACTTTCATAACAAACAAATTCGTTATAAATGTATAAGTAGTTCTTTCGCAAACTTACACAACAAACAAACAAAGCTCTCATCTTGCACTGACAAAATGCAATAATTCTGTAGATTTGTATAAAACAAACTCCCATTACTCGCTCTCATGTAAATAAATTTATTTTTGTCATACAAAAGCTTGGGTTAACTTCTCTTATGTTATCTTCACTTATGTTAAGCTACCATAATGCTCTCTCACATTGTTAGCTACGAATCATACTTAGTATGATCATATCGGATAGTAATTTTACACAAACTTATGTACTTACAATTTATCATAAATTCTTTCAAAGTTCTATATTGTCATTAAATACTAGTTAAGCAATATAGAATCAACGCATTTAAATTTACACACGGTCGTATAAGTGTAAGTAATATATCAAAATGCATTATCACTTACATAATAGTGTCATTTAACCCATTTAAATTATATCATTATCGTCTCTTACATACACTTATGTAAATTTACTTATAAGTAACGTACTCTGAACGTCGTGACAAACTATCATCTTCTAATTTACATACGCTCATGTAAGTTTACCATAATGTACTCTTACATTATGATTAACTGTCATCATCTTATTTACATATATTCATGTAAATTCACCATAATGTACACTCACATTATAAAGTACAATCATCAGAGATGTCCAGACTCAACAATCCTTTAAAAAAAATTTAGATTCGTGGTTACTCACAAAAAACTTTTACACCTTTAATAAAATAATGGCACTGCCAATGACTAATTTAATATGTTTTATAAATTAAAACATCTTTTTTTTTAATTTATAGTTTTTTTTCCATTTTGAATTGTTGACATTACCATATTGTGTATATTTCAATTGAAATACTCTGTAATGTGGAATTTGTATAATTATTGTACAAAATTTTATCTGACGTGTACCTGTATTGTACCAATAAAGATTATCTTATCTTATCTTATCATCATCTAATTTACATACGCTCATGTAAATTCACCATAATGTACGCTCACATTATGAAAACCTCTCATCATCTAATTTACACACGCTCATGTAAATTCACCATAATGCACGCTCACATTATGAAAACCTCTCATCATCTAATTTACACCTTTAATAAAATAATGGCACTGCCAATGACTAATTTAATATGTTTTATAAATTAAAACATCTTTTTTTTTAATTTATAGTTTTTTTTTCTATTTTGAATTGTTGACATTACCATATTGTG
Source organism: Cydia fagiglandana (assembly GCF_963556715.1). Lineage (NCBI taxonomy): Eukaryota > Metazoa > Arthropoda > Insecta > Lepidoptera > Tortricidae > Cydia > Cydia fagiglandana. The sequence continues at coordinate 21,855,108 of NC_085934.1, read as the reverse complement.
TATATTTCAATTGAAATACTCTGTAATGTGGAATTTGTATAATTATTGTACAAAATTTTATCTGACGTGTACCTGTATTGTACCAATAAAGATTATCTTATCTTATCTTATCATCATCTAATTTACATACGCTCATGTAAATTCACCATAATGTACGCTCACATTATGAAAACCTCTCATCATCTAATTTACACACGCTCATGTAAATTCACCATAATGCACGCTCACATTATGAAAACCTCTCATCATCTAATTTACATACGCTCATGTAAATTCACCATAATGTACGCTCACATTATGAAAACCTCTCATCATCTAATTTACACACGCTCATGTAAATTCACCATAATGCACGCTCACATTATGAAAAACTCTCATCATCTAATTTACACACGCTCATGTAAATTCACCATAATGCACGCTCACATTATGAAAAACTCTCATCATCCATGTAAATTTACCATAATGCAAGCTCACATTATGACGATGATATTTTATTTATCTCAATTAATCGACATACTCTCAAGTCCAAACTCTTAATATTACCTGATATACATGTTATTAAAACTTCATATTATGTAAACAAACTGCTTGTTCACATTATTGTGCACTAACTTACTTGAAATAAGTATCCGTCTTTACTTATATTTTTATGCTAATCCTCTTTCAACTGTATGACTTTTATTAACATAAACTACGAGTATCGTAAACTTTTAGCTGATAAATTAAAACAACAAATAGCAATAACTGTAATATTGCATGCTCATCAAAAGTTCAGTATGTAATTTATCAATAAAATATTTCTATTATAGTCTAATAATGTATTTTGATCACCTCTAAATCTTAAGCTGCTTTGATCTATCGAGTATCTTTATCCCGTCAAATGACAATCAATTTCTGTTATAATTGTCGATCATAATAAAACAAAAAGTTTATATTTCACAATATTTCTCTGTTGTCACTTTTAGAATAATTTGACCTCACTGATTACCCGCGGTTTCTGCTTACCTTTAGTATGTACCTAAGTACTATTTTCAATGACCTGCTTAAAGGTATTCAACCTTTCTCTCTTTGCTCATGGGGATATATCTTTACTCAGAAGGAAAAAGAAGACTAATCTGAGTTATAATTCTGTCACTTTGCGAACTTACTACTACATCATTGCTTACGACCGTGTAAATTGCTTACAATTTAACACTGAATAATGTACGAAAATTAGTCGTGCTCTGGAAGTCAATTTAAGCTTCAGACGTGAGCAGGTCATAGTTTTAGGGTCGTTAGGTATACCTATTATCAAACACAAGAGAACTTAATCAATTTTTAAGCATTAAACGCATTGATGTTCATTACTTTCTTCAACTGGCTCAAGAACTAAAATTCAAACAAAAATTATAATTATTTCAAGTCTAAGTTGAAACAAATACTCAAATCGTGACAAAACATCATTGTTATGAAGAAAATAACATTTATTCCAACAATACCATACAATTTCGAACAATACTCAGAATTATACAATATCTGCTCTCTTTAGATATACATATAATTTATCTCTCTTTTCATTTTACCATTTATTAAAAAAAAATCTACCTACCTAATAGTTTGTATTATATAGCTCAACAGAGATCAATATTAATTTCGAACTTGTAATTATAACGCTGTGTTACTTTTTAGCTACTTGTACGTTTTCTTTTATTCCCGACAAGACCACTATAAGTTCAATCACGTTTTAGGATATACGTATTAGATATGAACAATTCAAAGAAAATATTGGTCGCATTCTCGGGACTAAACAAACATCCATCGCGTTGTCGCGACCTCGCATAGTCAGATCAGGTCCTTATAAACTACTAGTCATACGACACTTTAAAATGTAGTCGCATGTTCGCATTAAATAATTCTCAATTTCAATGACGTACACTCACGTCAAAAAGAAACATTAATTTCATCCAATTCTCAACTACCTCGACGTACGCTCACGTCAAACGAAAATCAATCTTATCGGTTGTCTATAAAATCGGTCTTATAGTGTCATCAAATATAACGTTTACTTATTTATCATAAACTCATGGCCAGAATAATCGATGATACACAACCTTTAAATATCAATTCATCTCTAAAGCGATTTTTTTTTCAATATTACGAATTTTCAACCTACTATTACTAAACAAAAATGCGGCGATCTCGTGTTAGCCGGCACCGCAGCTTACTTTAAGCGCTTGCAACTTTAATGGAATTTACAAATTCATACATTATTTTGAACCATTTTAAAGTATTATCATTACGCTGTAGTCACTTACTCGTAAGTTAATAATTGTTATAATCACCACTTGTCTTTTCTAAATTAAACGTTTGAAGATCCACATGAACCTTTCTATCTAATAACATCATCATCGCATCTCTAATAATCGCATCGCATCGTATTTCTAATAACTTCATCATTGCATCATCTAGTAACCGACAAAACGCTTTTTTTTTTAAACACACTATAGGTACTGATACTGATACCGGATGGACTATGGGACTATGGGGTCCATCACACAACGTTGCCTCTATAGTCGTTAATTTTTCTTACTCAAAATAGCAAAAATGCAAACTAATTAAAATTCAGTTGCTAACAAAGAAGCAAGAGATACTTTTAATGACTATTATTTACTCGAGAGTTTTAAAACTACCTGCAACTACATCATGCCTACTATTTGAAAATTTCTTATAAATATGTAGGTAGTTATATACTTACAAGCAATCACCAAAAACTTATATCTGGAACATGTAATCGTCCCAAACTCATGAAATAAAATACTTTTTAATTCTATACCTAACTTACGTTTCATAAAACGTAGAATTCAAAATAAACCTTAAAATCCTATTGTGGGTTAGTGGTACGTTAACACTTCTGATTTGTGGTGGTTCTTCTAGTAAGGTTACTCTGCTATTAATAATATAAGAATGGAGGTACTTGCGTTTACTCAGATCTGAGCAATCCTTCACGGTCTGTTGTCATTGACCGCCTGAACCCAAGTGAACGAACTGCCCGAGCCTGTCCAACTGGCTCCGTTCCGTGTCCCCACTACCTACCGTGTTGCCAGTAGTATAATGTTATTTTCCCAACCACCCCTGTATTAATCAGGGTAATGCTAATGTTGCCACATTAAAATTATTATTCAACGCTATCTTTAATGTAAATATAAATAAATCATGACATTATATATAATATTTCATTCGCTCCACTCAACGATGTTATCTTCTTGCAACCACAAAAGAATTATTAAATATTAAGAAAAACCTAATCGTGTTCAAAGATAATTCCATTTTTCACAACTAAAGAATAAATGATAATAAAAAATAAATAACTGTCCAACATAACCCTAACACTGTCGTGTCACCTGCAATGGACCGACGTCAGCGGGCTGTCAACGTGTTAATTAGTACTGACGTCACGAGCGACTGCTATTATTAGACCTCTAAAGTTTTCTCTCATTTTCCTGGCTTCATTGAGCTGCTTAACCACGCATAGCAACCCTGAGACTTAGGGGCTAAGTGACATTCGAAAACTCATTGAATTGTTTGGAATTTATACCTTTCATTTTATAGGTCTGTTTTTCGATAATCGACAGTTCTCTCTCTATACAAGTTATACTGGTAAAAAGTTTTCAAAACGTAAAATAAAGAATTATATTATGACATTTTAGATATGGCGAAACTTAGCGTTTGTAGTGTATTTTAGGTCGTTTCTCAAAAAGTTGGCACCGCCACCTGTAAATAGGTTTATGTTAGAACTTTTTTTTCGTTATGTACTATTTTTATATATAAAAAATTAATACATATTTAGAGAGACTTTTTACACAGAGGCCTAATACTTTGAAAAAAATTTAATAAATATTGATTACAAAAAAAAATATTGTAACTACGTTTATCCGTTAACCTGCCGTGTCCCAACGCGAGGTACTGATGTTCCGAGCTATGAAAACCACACAAAATATTAACTTAATTTAACGGCATTACCGTATTTTATTAACATATATCCTTAAGTTTTAAAGTATTACTATCGCATAACAATATTATACTTATATTTTAAGTTATTCGGCTTCAAAGTTTGTCCAAGGCAATTCTTAACAGTCACCTGGCGCGTCACATTCACGACGATTGTATAACCCCCACCGCACCTTTCCCGTCTCACTCCGCACGAGCTGAAGCCGTCACTCATCAGCTATCACCTGGTAGGACGAAGACGTGGTTATTGTGCTTCGCAAATAAAACACAAACGACAAAGTATCGGAAATTGGAGTTTGTAATGGGTAAGTACTCTTTATCCTGGAGTCGATATCTTGCTAATTATGTAACCTATCGCATTACTATCAAGATATGTAACGTAAACAATAGTTTAGTTTTATATGCCTAAGTATGGAGTTCATCAAGCTAATACATTTTGTGTATTCGCGATATAACTGCCATTTTCCCCATCACCTGCATATCGTCCACCTGGCTAAAACTGCCAGGTGGATGAGATTTTGCGGCAGGTTAATGTCACTGATATCACAACTAATACTCGTAACTATATAATTATATAGCGGTTATATCGCTTTTGTGTGTTAATTTAGGAATAAAAACTATCCTGTCTGTTAAAACTGCATATTATTGAAATTTTTGTACTTTTGTCTTAAGTCTCGTTAACCTGTCCAAAAAAGTCAGGTGAATGATGCAATGGCAGGTGAACGAAGCGTCCTTCACCTGCCATATGACAGGTGATCGATAATTATTTAAAATCCACGTTACATATACTCAAACTAGATTTGTGACGTCCCACGAGAAAAGGTACCTTATGAGGGTTTTTAGTTTTAGACATATATTAAAATGTTTTGTAAAAAGTATAAGTATATGCAGATTAGTCCCGTTCTTGTCAAAACCCAGTTCTGATGATGGGATCTATGAAGAATCGAGGGAACTCCTCAAATCTTAAAGGCATACATATAGTGATTTTTGTGTTTTTATTTACAAATCAAGCATATACATTCACAAAAGTGACATTGGATGAAGTGGAACTGCTGATGAAGATCAGAACGAAACTCTTCAACGACGCATAGTTCACGTTTGGCGATTTGTCCTCTTCGTTATGTTTGTTAAGCAAGATAAGTTTATAAGCTGCATTTTTGTCAATCTCGAGTTCTGATGATGGGATCCATGAGGAATCGAGGGAACTCCTCAAATCTTAAAGGCATACATATAGTGATTTTTGTGTTTTTATTTACAAATCAAGCATATACATTCACAAAAGTGACATTGGATGAAGTGGAACTGCTGATGAAGATCAGAACGGAACTCTTCAACGATGCATAGTTCACGTTTGGCGATTTGTCCTCTTCGTTATGTTTGTTAAGCAAGATAAGTTTATAAGCTGCATTTTTGTCAATCTCGAGTTCTGATGATGGGATCCATGAGGAATCGAGGGAACTCCTCAAACCTTAAAGGCATGCGTATAGTGACTTTTGGATTTACATCAGAAAATCAAGCATTTTCATTAAAAACTGTCGCATTTGATGAAGTGGAACTGCTGATGATGATTAGAACAGAACTCTTCAACGATGCATAGTACACGTTTGGCGATTTAGATTTTGACTTGGATTGGGACTGGGGCTGGGACCCGGACCCAGACTCGGGCCCGGACTCGGACCCGGACTGTGACTCGGACCCGGACCTAGACTCAAACCAGGAGTCGGACCTGGACCTGGATCCCGGCTCTTATCTGAACCTGAACCCGGACCTAACCTGACCTGACCTTGCACCAAACCTGAGTTCCACTAGGTACTGCGAGGGTTCAACATCAGCTCTATCATGGGTACTGCGCTCCCAAGTGCTCATCAAGACGTGTCGAATGACCAAAACAGCATGTGTCTATGTTGCATCAAACCTGAGTTCCAGTAGGTACTGCGAGGGTTCAGCATCAGCTCTATCTTGGGTACTGCTTTCCCAAGTGCTCATCAAGACGTGTCGAATGACCAAAACAGCGTGTGTCTATGTTGCACCAAACCTGAGTTCCACTAGGTACTGCGAGGGTTCAGCATCAGCTCTATCTTAGTAACCACTTTTCCAAGTGTTCATCAAGACGTGTTGGATGACCAAAACAGCGTGTGTCTATGTTGCACCAAACCTGAGTTCCACTAGGTACTGCGAGGGTTCAGCATCAGCTGTATCTTGGGTACTGCCCTCCCAAGTCCTCATCAAGACGTGTCGAATGACCAGAACAGCGTGTGTCTATGTTGCACTAAAACTGAGTTCCACTAGGTACTGCGAGGGTTCAGCATCAACTCTATCTGGGGTACTGCTCTCTCAAGTGCTCATCAAGACGTGTTGGATGACCAAAACAGTGTGTGTCTATGTTGCACCAAACCTGAGTTCCACTAGGTGCTGCGAGGGTTCAGCATCAGCTCTATCTTGGGTACTGCTCTTCCAAGTGCTCATCAAGACGTGTTGGATGACCAAAACAGCATGTGTCTATGTTGCACCAAACCTGAGTTCCACTAGGTGCTGCGAGGGTTCAGCATCAGCTCTATCTTGGGTACTGCCCTCCCAAGTCCTCATCAAAACGTGTCGAATGACCAAAACAGCGTGTGTCTATGTTGCACCAAACCTGAGTTCCACTAGTTACTGCGAGGGTTCAGCATCAGCTCTATCTTGGGTACTGCTCTTCCAAGTGCTCATCAAGACGTGTTGGATGACCAAAACAGCGTGTGTCTATGTTGCACCAAACCTGAGTTCCACTAGGTGCTGCGAGGGTTCAGCATCAGCTCGATCTTGGGTACTGCCCTTCCAAGTCCTCATCAAAACGTGTCGAATGACCAAAACAGCGTGTGTCTATGTTGCACCAAACCTGAGTTCCACTAGGTACTGCCAGGGTGAATAGACAGTAAGATTGAATGTTTACTTATTCACAGAAACTTGTTGTTAAATTGGGAATCGAATCGAAGGTGAGGTGGGTCAGAATCCAAATTTTAATCATCGTGGTGGACAATAAGGTCCCTTTTTACAGAAGATGACACATTTTTCGATTATTTTTAGAAGGCATTGAAAATGATGTGGTGGACAGGTGGATGACACTCATTACAGGTGAACGATGACAAGAAACCAGGTTAACGGCAACGGACACAGGTTAATGACGCCTCTCGATAACCTGTCAATATTTTCATTGGAATTTGTACTTATTTCTCGATAACCTGCTTCTACTATCGATAACCTGGAGACAAAATATCTTTCACCTGTCCTTGATATCATTAACCTGAATTTCAAACGCCTATATCTCCTAAACTAATTGAAGGAATTGCTTCCCTTCCACATTTTCTAATAGTTAAAGTTGCCTTTTAACGATCCCAATAAAAAAAAATGCGAAAATGCAAAAATTTTGAAAAACGTTAACGTTAACCTGGCGGTGCCAACTTTTTGAGAAACGACCTTTATATCTTATATGGAAGTCCGATCCCTGCCCTCTTTTTGAATGACAAGGGTCAGCATACATTTTTAAAATTTCCATCCCGTATCTTTATGTAGGTACAGTTGACCTAATTTTGTTTCTGGGTCTGTTTGTACAAAAATCAGCATAAAGGATGACGCACGCTAAAATTTTACAGGTCCTGGGCGAGGCGTTTCAATTATAAGTAATCGGTAAACGTGATGCTTTCTATATAAATAAATATTATAGTGACTTTATCACACCAATTGACTAAGCCCCAAGGTAAGCTCAAGAAGGCTTGTGTTGTGGGTACGCATTCAACGATATATTTAATATATAAATACTTAAATACATAGAAAACAACCATGACTCAGGAACAAATATCTGTGTCATCACACAAATAAATGCCCTTACCGGGATTTGAACCCGGTACCATCGGCTTCATAGGCAGGGTCACTACTCACTACCCACTAGGCCAGACCGGTCGTCTGTCGTCTACATATGTGACGTCCTACGGGTAAAGGTACCTTATGGCGGTTGGCGCTTACGCAATTATTAACGCCGCTCCAATATTATTGCGGCGCGATGCGATGTAAGCGCCAGCCGCCATAAGGTACCTTTTGCCGTGGAACGTCACATATGTATTGTGAAACGAAGTTTCAGACGCGGACCCGGACCGTTCTATGGTGAGTTATCTTACCACAATACTCGTGGGGTAATGTTTGAGCTCTAATCACACTTCTATAGAGATATTCTAATTCGTAATAATTACTGCTCGAAGTATTCGTGAGCCAAGTGATGTAACACTGACATCACAATACCTAACTTTAATATTCGCGTTCATATGACGAAACTAAAACCATTTAAAGGGAGTTAGTGTGCGAGTTTGCCTGTTCTAACATATTTGCCAAGCAATATCTCGTTCACGCCGCCGGCATGCTTCATTAAAGCTGCAATATTCACAGAGTTGAGGGGAATAACGCCTTGAACGCCTGGGGGCGCTTTTATAAACTGGGTGCGTAGACAACGTGCAATACGTACTGTTCTCGAGACTGTGTGCAATAGCGAACGAAACCCAACTGTCACTGTCACTGTCCCACTAAAGGGGAAGAGTGATAAAGAGAGATTTTATTTTTCCTTAGTTCACCAATGGCGCAGCAGCTAAGGTTATAATACAGCTCCGACCTAATTCATTTCAACTATAACGAATACGTGTTATAGTTCGTTTTTTTTAGCATTAGAAAGAACTTCATAGAAGTAAGCTTGTGGTTCCAAATTCGGCACTTTTAGCGGTAATAATTTGAAGTAAATTATATGTATAGACCATGCTACATTAGATAATTCAATAATTATTAACAATTAAAGGGCCAGATAAAAACTGCATGCTTGCTTCTGTGAAGTTCTTTCTAATGCTAAAAAAAACGAACTATAGAGTTTGAAAAACTTTTGACCTCAGAGTTGAAGCTTACATTTTCATTGAAACTTACGCACTTACATTTTCATTGAAACTTACGCACGTGTCTTGCTATTTTCAGTCCGTCTCGGTACAAAATTACTGACATTAACTGAATGACAAATACGAACGTTTCCGAGAAAATACGATGGAAAACAAATGCACTGCATCTGTTATGTACCTATGGTTAAGTTCTTAAGTTATGGTATGGTTATTTTTAGCTTTGTTCCTGTGTTATTTAAATAAACTTATGGTAGTGTGTACTCACGTCATCACTGTTCCGTACTGTTCTCGAGACTGTGTGCTGGAAGTTGAACATCTTGGGCGAGTCCGAGCTTGAGTACTTCTTCATCTTACGGCGGGGGCTGGAAACAAAATCAATATTGCTCATTAACTTTCATGTGCGGCAATTAAAGCGGTGGTGGCCGTGTGGATATGACGTCCGACTTTCAATTCGGAGGTCGCGGGTTAAAATCCTGGCTTGTACCAATGAGTTTTTCGGAACTTATAATATACGAAATATCATTTATTTCATATTTACCATTCGGTGAAAGAAAACATCGTGAGGAAACCGGAGTAATCCCGATAAGGTCTAGTTTACCTTCTGGGTTGGATGGTCAGATGACAGTCGCTTTCGTAAAAACTATTGGCTACGTCAATTATAGGGATGAGTTTTCAAGCGGACCCCAGACTCCCATGAGCCATGGCCAAAATGCCGGGATATCGCGAGGAAACAGATAATGGGTGCGTAATAATAAGTGAATCAGAATCAGAATCAAATGCTTTATTTGTAAAACATAGGTATACATGGGTCTTCGGTCTTCTTAGGTATATAGGTACATTTGAGCGCTATTTTTTGCCGGTTGGCTGTGACTAAGGTATTATATATAGTCCTCCACATCGATTTCGATGACGGCGACCTCAAAGAAGGCATTTCTAGCAAGTTATAAGCTTCACGTGAGATTATTTGTGAGAAGAATTTTTGTTTTGTTGAAACGTTTTTTGTGATTTATTTGTTTAACTAAGAAGTTTATTAGTTTATTCATACCACTTGAGCACTTGACACTTCATGAAAGAAAGAAATTAATCTTAACTTTGAGACTGTTTTTGAAACTAGCGCTCTTGAGGAATAGTCTCAAAAGCACCTAGTTTCTATTAAGTAAGTATGCACTTTTCACTTAAAGTTCAGTGGACCATATCAGCCTGTCAGTTGTGCGGACCTGTCAAATTTTGGGATTAACTGACAGGCCATAGGCCAATATCGTCCGGCGAACTGGTCAGAATCAGTGGGCCCCTTTAGATAGATAGATAGATAGATAGATAGATAAAACGTTTATTTGTATGCTGCTAAAACACACAATTTACAAATAGGTACATTACAAACAGAACAAAACTAAAAATATCTACAGAGTTTAATTAACAATAAAAAATACTTAAACACGGAAAGATGGGTTTACTTGCTGTACTCTGTGTGCATTGCAGCAAAAACAAAAGGGTTCCGACTCAGCTATACGCTTCGCTCTTTTGAGCAAAGCACTGATATTCTGCCGGAACCCAGATCACGTTACACTTGGGTAAATGTGATGATAAACAGTGTGTAGTTAAATGGTGTTAAAACATTCCGAAATAAAAATACATAAATAAAACAAAAATAAGAATATTAAGTGGCCATAAAATAAAATAAAAGTGAGTGAGTGCATTGGGTTTGGTTCTAGTTCTCCTGGAAATCCTTCGAATTACCGATTAGATCCTGAAATCCGCAACCAAAAAGCCATATGGTATACCTGTTTTTTGTTTTTCAAGCAGTATCCTTTTAAACTGGTGTTTAAAAGTTAGCTTATTTTTGAGCTGTCTTACAGGTGGAGGGATATCATTCCAGCATTTGGTCGCGAGATATCGGAAACAACCGGTAAATGCAATTGTTCTATGAGGGTACATTTCTAAGAGACAACGCCGAGTTGACCTAGTGCCATGACGATTGTGAAATGTTGAAAAATTAATTTTGGAGAAGAGATATTCCGGAGTTTTATTGTTTAAGACGCCAAAGAGGAGACATGCAAGATGTAGATGTCGCCGAGAAGACATATTCAGCATGGACGATTTGTTCAAATACGGTGTAATGTGGCTTCTAGGGGGTATTGAGTAACAAAATCTGTAACACGCATTTTGTACTCTTTGTATTAAGCGACGAGTTTTATGTTGCAGGCGTGGTCCATAAACTATATCACCATAATTCAATTTTGAAAGAATCAGCGATTCACATAAAGTAATGCGGACGTTCTCACTCAAAAGATTAGCACTTCAAAACTTTAGCTAGGGCATCGCCTGCACGGGAGGTGCCTCGCCCCCGCTCCGGGTCCTTCCTGACGCAGAGGTTGTCTATCGCCAGGCGTGTCTCACTCCGCGATTTCGTCGCTTTGCTACAGGTAGCCAAAAGTACATCCGTTCGGCCCCAATTTTGGGGTTTGCCATAAGCCGCGCGTGGCGCTGTCGCCACCTAGCGGCCATATCTGTGCTGATCGTAACAGACGCGTTTTGTTAGAGAGTGAGTTTTCTGTAATTAGTACTATTATTTATTCTGTGCTATCGCGTTAAAATTTGCTGAACTTGTTATATAGTGGATGTTCCATGAAATATGTATAAAAACTGGAATGTCTTACTTTTATTCAGACGGAGAGTACTATCAATTTATTAGATAAGATGTTTTATATGTGATATTGTTGTAATTTGATCCTTGCGGTTATAACAAAGAGTCTAGCCTTCATACACGGGCCCGACACACACACACACACAACATTGACAGAGGATCAATTCTCACACCGCTACGATCCAATTATCGTAATACCTAAATTAATGAAACGTCGGGTGACAAGCAAAAGTCACTAACTAACACCATTGAAATTATTGGACAATAAACCGTGTTACAAGTGTAATAAAGTGCATTGTTACTTTAATTTTTTGATAGTACTTAGTGACTTTTGCTTGTCACCCGACGGAATAAATTCCAAATACATTGTTTTGTAAATTGTATTGTAAATACCTTTTCACAATGACTCACGTTAGTATAATAATTGGAACGTATGTACATTCGTCTTAAATAGTCCTAATTTTATCGGATTAATTAAAGTTAATACTTCAATAAATTCTATGTAGTTGGCTCAATAGAAATCCACAATGTCTAAAATGTAACTAGCAATCCAATTGTTCCATTTTTCTGACAGTGAAAACGATACTTGGGTATAGTATTTAATATGAAATAGAGAGACCACATTATTTCATCGATCTACGTTTTCTGATACGTTTCCAGTGCTATTTCTTATATTATGATGAAATTGATAAACCAATAATAATGAAGCAGAAGGCGGTAATTTTAGACACGGCGCGTATAGTACGTCGGTTCCTCACTCTGCGGCCCTGCCGGCCTAGCCAAGGTTACAATCGCTATCGCTTCGATAACGAAAAGCATTACGTCTCTCTATCACTCTTCCATATTAGTGTGACAGTGATAGTTGCGTTTCGATCGCAACGGAGCGTAAGCGATTGGCATCTTGGCTACGCGGCCTGACCACCGCCAGCTTGGACCCTGCCCCGCTGCCGGCGGCACCCTAGGTTAGGTTTTTTATAATGTGTTTATATGTATTTTTTATTGTTTTGTAAGTGTTTTTATATTTTACTTTTATATTCATATTATAAATAACCTAACTTAAGACGAAAAATAAATAAAGACAATCACAATAACTTTTTTTGTCGGGGCTGTAGGTACCTATCTACGTACAGCAGACAAATCCTACTTTTAAGTGATTTACTAGGGTATACTGAATAAATTTCCCTGTGGGACTAACCGAAAAATCCCAACAATAAAACCTAATGGACTTCAGACTTCAGAGCTTAAAGTAGATGAAACTTATGGGCCTAGGGGTATTATTATTCATAATTTTCGTATCGGTCCCATTAGAAACCTTGTTGAGTATAGCCATCTTAATATAATTTGACTTTTGTGATCACGACCCTATAATCTACCCAACTACTCGTACCTATTACTTGGATGCAAAATAACTTTTCCCCGAAGAATCGAGGCCGTCTAATGTTAATACATGGTTAGATAACCATGTATTAATACAGTCTATTGTCTATTGTGTGAATCTAGAACATATATGTCTATGGCGTATCTCTATTGTCACACCGTGGCAGTTACGACGTTTGAATATAAGTAATATTGTACATTATAATGGATGAATTATCGGCATATTGTTGGATTATAGCTTGTCAAGGGGATATAAGTATTAGGCAAATAATGTGTAATAAATAGAGTATTGTTGGATTTTGGACGTAATGACGTGACATGCCTTGGTACAAAAACAAATAACACCATAATTAAATTCATAGTAACACTGTCTATCTATCTGTTACCTCTTCACGCTTAAACCGCTGAATCGATTTAAATATTTTTGGTATGGAAATTCTTGAGGCTCAGGCAAGGACGTAGGGTAGCTTTTATCAATCATTATCATTCCACGCAGACGAAGTAGGGGGCAGAAGCTATAGTTTCAAATATATGTCAAAAACTAACCCAACCTTACTCACTTAGGTAGATACATGTCGGGCCTTGCTCAGTGTAGGGTTCCATAGTTAACCGTCCATCACAAGAAGAAGAAATTTAAGACATTTAAGACGTTATCTATTAAAAGGGACCTTATTGTCGATGGCGCTTACGCTATTATTAACGATGCTCCGATATAAATACAATGCCGCGCGACGCTGTGCGGCGTAAGCGCCATCGACAATAAGGTCCCTTTTCATAGATAATGCCCCATTTAAGAAGCCTTAAACGAGGGCTAGTAGTATTACTTAGTAAGTATCATAAATATACCTAAAATGTTTTGTATCTTTTTAAAAAGGCGGCAAAACTGATAACTCAAAAACGGCTTAATTGATCATGTCATGTTGGCGACAAGTTTGATTGAAAGAAAACGGACATATTGAAAAACACATTGATTACCATTGCGTGTTACGCGCTTCTAATATTGGCGACAATATAGCAATTTGTCCAAGTGTTTATATTGCAGCACTTATTGGCAATAAAGCGTCTGTCAGCAAGAGGACTTGCGTGCATCCGCAATAATTGACACAATTGCCTCGTTATTGCTTATCAATATTCGTTTTACAATTACTTTGGAGGGCATTTGTTGTTTCGTTTGCTTGTTGTGTTTTAGGTATTATATAATGATTGTATTTATGTACCTAAGTAGAGCCAGACCGAGAAAAGTCTGTAGTGATTTTGATAGCCCACGCAGTGCAAGTGTCATTTTAAACGTCAAACTTCTATGAAATTATGACGTATAATATAACACTTGCGCTGCAAGGGCTATCAAAATCGCTGGAGACTTTTATTGGTCTAACTCTATCTATGTCGGCGGCCGAACGTAAAATCAGGCTGATCATGAAATTTCTAGGCATATCGTGAAACGTCAAAGCGGCCCAGGAAAATTCTTTTCACACTTCTATCTTCATCCATTCTCTAATTTTTTTCTAGTTTTTGATGTTTTGGAAGTAAGCCCAGTTTTTATGTATTAATACTATTAATTGAGCCTAAGTTGCCTAATTCATACTAATATTATAAATTCGAAAGTGTGTCTGTTTGTTTACCTCTTAACGATTAAACCGCTTAAAAACCGATTTGGACAAAATTTGGTATGGAGATAGTTTGGGACCCGAGAAACGACATAGGGTAGTTTATGTCAATCATCATAATCACCATTCCATGCAGACAAAGTCGCGGGCAGAAGCTAATAATAAATGAGACGTTATCTATTAAAAGGGACCTTATTGTCGATGGTGCTTACGCTATTATTAACGATGCTCCGATATAAACACAATGCCGCTCGACGCTGTGCGGCGTAAGTGCCATCGACAATAAGGTCCCTTTTCATAGATAATGCCCATAGACTAGGAATCCTCTAGACCGAGCTTAGATCAATTATTTCATGCAACCGACGATGCTAAAATAGCGGGGGTGCGCAGGACGAGGTGAGCGAAGTCCCGTGCCGTGATTGGTCCGTTCAAAGACACGGACGTCACACAAAGACGCTTTCGACTCGAACATGGAGTAAAATTGCCGTATGCGTGGCAGAGGGGGTAGCGCTACTAATGCTCGGTCTAGAGGATTCCTAGTCTAAAATAATGCCCCAAATAATTACCTGTCGTCGGGCCTGGTAATGACGGCCTCATTGGCGCTGGAGTCGGGGAACACACTTCGCTTGTCACGCGCCGCGGTCTCTTCTCTCTCCTTCGGCGCCCCTGTCACAATATGGGTATTTTAACACGATGTTGGCATAAACAAATAAAATACAAACTAACAGCTTTAATAGCTTTGGTTCGGATCATATTAAGGTATGTAATTAGCCAAACATCTAACAAAAACAAAAGTGAACTTTTCGAAATGATGTCTATCTGAAATGACGAAATTTTTTAATTTGCGGCATCCATCAAATATTTCGCTTTCCAAAAAGTTACGTCACCAAAAAAGTTTGAGAACCGCTCTCCTAACTGAATACGTTTCCAAGTTTTCAACCCATTATAACGAAACATTCCAAAAGTTTCGATGCGCAGTCCTCCAAGAAACTTAAGTATTTGAGCTCTTAACAATAAGTCCATTGCTATCTCCTTTCTGAGAAAGTATAATTGAGACGTTATCTATGAAAAGGGACCTTATTGTCGATGGCGCTTACGCTATTATTAACGATGCTCCGATATAAATACAATGCCGCGCGACGCTGTGCGGCGTAAGCGCCATCGACAATAAGGTCCCTTTTCATAGATAATGCCCCAATTGGAATTCTGTGTTTGAAACTTTATTGCGACTTGGAGTTTATCTTTAAATTAAGGTAAGGACTGTCTTTTTAAGTAATTAAGTAACTGTATTAAATGTAATATTAACAGATGAGAACCTTTGGACCCGGCATGGCGCTGCACCACTTTTAGGTTAATTTTAGTTATGTTTTTCTATCACAATTCAATTATCTATGTCCCTACATCTGTAATTTGTAACAATAATAAATCAATAATATGGTGTAACAGAACTGGAAACTTTTGTGTCTTCTGTGGATTTTCCGTATCCTTATTTCCTCTTATTTCATTTGTCGTTTCTAAATGTGGGCGGGCGGGCATATGAGTAGGGGATCACGTAGGTAGTGTCTCTGATAAGGTCTTTCAAGTTATTTACGTGTTGAAAAAACATCTAATATCGCGGTGAATTAGTCGGCCCTCACATGTCATATGTTATGAGAAATTCCTTCGTCATACAATAGCGAAAGCCTGTCTGATATGGTACTTATGTTAAGTTATGGTATGAATGATGTGGGTAGACAATTAATTTCGATGAATATTTCAGTTAGGGTGATTTCACGCTAGTGATTTCTACGAGCGTCCGCGTATACGCTCGTGTAAGCGCCTATAGACCTGTAGGGGAAAGTTATGAATGAATGAATGATTTATTCACTTGAATACATATACAGCGCATGCACTTATATACTATATTCTGCCATTTGGCATGTGAAACTTGGAAAATGTTATACATATTCAGAACAGAAGGCCCTACGCGCGTGTAAGCTCGTAAAAACCAAATGTAGGGAAATGCAGCGCGCGTGTAGGATCGTAAATGTGACATTCCATTTCCAACTGCAGCTGCAATACTGTTCATTTTCTATGGAAATTGACAATGACAGCGACGCGTTTCCATAGTAAAATGAACAGTATTGCAGCTGCAGTTGGAAATGGAATGTCACTCTAACGGACGTATACGCGCAGAAAAATACGCTAGTCTGAAACCGCGCTTACTCCAAGAAGATTGCATGTGCAATTGTGCCGAAATACCTATACCTACTTTTTTTTTAAACAACAGAAACGTCTGAGAACGATGCTATTAGAATAAATTTAAAAGTGGAAAAATGACTGTCTTTGAAAAAATATTGTCTTGTGTCTCCAATATGATTTGGAACTCTGGTGGCCGCGTTTAAGAAGTGTAGGTAACGCTCTTACGGTAGATGTCGCTAGGGTCCTCTAGACTAGACCCATAATATGGTGTAAAGATTTGCTGGCTATAGATGACGTCTTGATGGTTCAGATGGCAGAGCGCTGGAGTAACGATCCAGAGGCCGTGAGTTCAGATAAATTTAAAAGTGGAAAAATTACATTTCCACTTTTAAATTTATTCTAAGCTTAATACTCATACTATACCCGATACCGGAACTCGCCAAACAAATAGTCATAGTAAATACACCCCGTTGCCAATGTTGCCATGTTGACATATTAAGCAGATGGCGCCATCATAGCTTGCCCCGTCAATCCCTAGAATTGTGTCAAATTTTTGTTTCTTTAATGCTTTGAATGCCAGCTCTTTAAGCCAAATCTCATAGAAAAAGGGGCAAGCTATGATGGCGCCATCTATGCAAACCTTTGACAGTTGCCAACCCCTTTACCTGTGACTTGAGAGTCAAGTCCATTCAGCATTCGGTGGATCTGGTGTATGTTGGACGGGTGGTCGGAAGGCCGTTTTTGACCCTGCGTGACGACTGACCCCAGCAGCTCTTCCTGTTTCAGGTGCACCATGTTTGTGTGGCCATTCTGTAAAAAACATTCATCATCATCATTATTCTTAAGAGCCTGGCTCTGGTCGGTGGAGTAATCGCCATTCCGTTCTTCTTTTTGCCACTGTTTTGAGCTCCTGATACGTCACTAGTGTCAGTACGTTGATTTTCTGTTTGGTTTGGACCAGGCCAAAAAACATTAATGATTTTAAAAGGTGACAGATAGTTTTTCATTTCAACGTCGGTACCTAGTCTAAATGTGTGACCGTAAAAATCAGTTTTTAAAGAAAACTCAATTTTCCCAGTTAGAACTATGTATTTAGTTTTCCGGATCGCCTCAGTGAAATCTTTCACTACTCTAAACTAATTTTCCGACACGCCT
Source organism: Cydia fagiglandana (assembly GCF_963556715.1). Classification (NCBI taxonomy): domain Eukaryota; kingdom Metazoa; phylum Arthropoda; class Insecta; order Lepidoptera; family Tortricidae; genus Cydia; species Cydia fagiglandana. The sequence continues at coordinate 21,837,247 of NC_085934.1, read as the reverse complement.
TAGTAATAAATGACAATTTTCATGACTTTACAAATTCAAGTATCTATCTAATACCTTTCAATGAGCAATTTTTGTTTATTTATACATATATATATTTCGGGGATCTCGGAAACGGCTCTAACGATTCGGTGAAATTTGCTCTGTGGGGGTTTTCGGGGGCGATAAATCGATCTAGCTAGGTCTTATATCTGGGAAAACGCGCATTTTTGAGTTTTTATATGTTTTTCGAGCAGAGCTCGGTCTCCCAGATATTTTTATCACAACGAGCTAGGCCTAAAAAGAGATATTGTGGAGAGTTCACGATCTCGTCTGTACGTCGAACACAAGGTAACATACACATGCGTTCCCCCTTGTAAGTAAGTAATGTTATCTGGGGAACATTGAGGAAAATCGCAAGTTTAATATTAATAATATACATATTATTATGGTTGAGATTGTGGTTGGAGTTATATATGGCTGTAAAATGTTATTGCCGCATTACGTAATGTACTTATTTTTCAAAGAATTCTAACGAAAATTTTGCATTTGTGTGCGAAGGTTATTTTAAAGCTCTTCTTACAGAAATTTTGAAAATTTTTAACCATAGGTAACTATAATGCAAGTTGAGGGTACAACTTTGAATAGAAATTTGTATGTCCTTTTATATGTATTGAGCAATTGTGAATATTAGCCCCCCTTGCGACGTGTTTACAAAATTAGATTGACTAATTAATACCATTAAAAAAATCTTATCACAGGTAGGTAAATCACAAGTGGCAATCGATGAGAAAGGCCTAAGTTCAGCAGATTAATAACATACCTTAGGCCTCCTATCGTAGTCCTCGTACCAGTAGCCACTCTCCTCGTCATCGTAATCATCATCATCATCCATATCGTCCGTGTCATCTTCGAGCACAGTGACATCTTTTAATTTTCCCATGGCAGAGTCTTTGGACACGGGGCCTTCCTCGCCATCAGCATAGATCTGGAACAATATAAACAAATATATTAAATTGTTTATACGACAACGGTTATAAAAATAATAAAATAATAAATATATTAGTTTAAATATATTAATAATATATTTTTATGTGGTTGGTTTAAATATATTAGTTTAGTTTCTTCTGAGTATTAATGCGTACTAGCGACCCGCCCCGACTTCGTACGGGCAGAAACTTAGCAAGTTATAAAGCTAAACCTTCGGTGTACTTTCGTTTGGGCCAAATACATTTCGCCAAATTTCACTTCCCAACAAACTTATCGCAATAGTTTCATTTCCCAAAGGAACCTTTAGCAAAGTCACACTTCGCATATAATTTATTTGGTCAAATTATCATTTGGCATGATTTTACTTTGTCAAATGTTATTAGGACAAAAACTTATTTAGCAAACGTTTTTTATTGTCTAATATTATATTCCAAAAAGATGTTTGGTCAAAATTGTCACTTTGCAAATTTGACAAACAGGCATCTCTATTTAAATTTGTACTTTTTGTTATGTTAATATCGGTACCTTAAATTCTACGTAATTTGGGTGGGTTGGGTTAGGTTTGAACTGCGATTCTCACAAAACGGAAATGCTATCAGAAAAGTGGGTTAGGTTAGGTTAGAACTGTGACCCTCACAGAATCGAAATGCTATTAGAAAAGTGGGTTAGGTTAGGTTAGAACTGCGATCCTTACAGAAACGAAATACTATGTACCAGAAAAAGGTCATCGAAGTGGATTAATTAATTTAATAGTATAACGAGATGTAAAAAAATTGCATGACATTTTAAACTAAAATGTGGTTTAAATATTGGTGGTTATTTACTATTTTTGGATTACAATGATTACTTTGGTGTTATTTGCTTTAATAGAATAGCAAGATGTAACAAATCTTGTTATCATTTTACATTAAAATGGAGTTTTAATTTTAGTGATCGTTTACTACATATTTTTGGCAGTAAGAATGTTTTTTTTTGACGTTACATTTTCTGCAGCCTCCTAAGCTCTCTGTTGGTATGTAAATTGTATGCCATGCAATATTTTGGGACATGTAAGTTATGCTTAATGATACATTTGACTAAATAATATTTGGTAAAATGAAACTTGTCCAAGTAATTATTTGCTAAACAATAACTTGCCAAAAAATACTATTGCTAACTGAACATTTGCGATAAGTTGTTTTGCCAAACATTTTTTTTGGGAAATGATAATTTGTGAAACATAGTTTGGGATGTGATACTTTGGGAAACGTTTTTGGCCCATTCGTTAGTAAACCAAACCTTCCTTAATAATCACTCTATTGATAGGTGAAAACCGCATGGAAATTCACATTTGAGAGTCTAAACTTTAGATACGTACATGTCAAATCATTCTGATTATGTGGGTATAATTTCGGTGAAACTTCATTTCTTATAATTTTTACGCGCTCAAAAACGCCTATAGTTTTTAACCGACTTCCAAATCCCAAAGGAGGAGGTTATCAATTCGGTTGTATGTTTTTTTTTATTTTTATTTTTGTTATTTTTTTTATTTTTTTAATTTTTTTTATTTTTTTTATTTTTTATGTTTGTTACTCCATATCTCCGTCATTACTGGACCGATTTTGAAAATTCTTTTTTTGATTGAATGTATATGCAAACAGATTGGTCCCGTTTTTGTCAAAACCCAGTTCTGATGATGGGATCCATGAGGAATCGAGGGAACTCCTCAAATCTTAAAGGCATACATATAGTGATTTTTGGGTTTTTATCAACAAATCAAGCATATACATCCAAAAAAGTGACATTTGATGAAGTGGAACTGCTGATGATGATCAGAAGAGAACTCTTCAACGACGCATAGTTCACGTTTGGCGATTTGTCCTCTTCGTTATGTTTGTTAAGCAAGTTTAGTTTTTAAGCCACATTTCTGTCAAGCTCGAGTTCTGATGATGGGATCCATGAGAAATCGAGGGAACTCCTCAAATTTTAAAGGCATGCGTATAGAGATTTTTGTATTTTCATCAGAAAATCAAGCATTTTCATTAAAAACTGTCGCATTTGATGAAGTGGAACTGCTGATGATGATCAGAACGGAACTCTTCAACGACGCATAGTTCACGTTTGGCGATTTGTCCTCTTCGTTATGTTTGTTAAGCAAGTTTAGTTTTTAAGCCACATTTCTGTCAAGCTCGAGTTCTGATGTTGGGATCCATAAGGAATCGAGGGAACTCCTCAAATCTTAAAGGCATACGTATAGAATTTTTTGTATTTTCATCATAAAATCAAGCATTTACATTAAAAACTGTCGCATTTGATGAAGTGGAACTGCTGATGATGATCAGAACAGAACTCTTCAACGACGCATAGTACATGTTTGGTGATTTCGAATTTCGGTTTTGACTTGGACTGGGACCCGGACTCATACCCGGATCCGGTTCGGACCCGGACTCGGACTCGGACTCGGACCCGGACTCGGACCCGGACTCGGATCCGGACTCGGACCCGGACTCGGACCCGGACTCGGACCCGGACTCGGACCCGGACTCGGATCCGGACTCGGACCGGGACTCGGACCCGGACTCTGACTCAGAGACCCGGACCTTGACCCGGAAAACCACTATGATACCTAAACTAAATAAACCACTATGATTACCTACCATAAAATGTGGGTATGATGATGAAAAATGTATATATTTCGTTTGAGTAATTAAAAGATTCCATTAGTATTGGCAACTGGGTAAATAAAGTCCTTAATCTAATTAGGTTCCTGTTTAATTAATTTAATTATAAATAAATATTCAGTAGGAGTATAGACGCTTTCATACACAACAAAAGAAAAATGGAAATGGCATTAAATATTAAAGGGCGATATGCAAATTAAAAGCTGAATCGATAAACAGGAAAAGGGTCCACGTTTTGATCTTCCTGAAAAGTACTTTTGTGAGCCACTTAAATATTTCAATAAAGACGATGAAAACGGTTCTCCTTTTATGCAAATTGACCCGTTTTCGTATTGCATAAATCTATCTAAAAATACCTTTAAGGCACTGGTCCCACCGCGAGCTAGTAAGCTATGAGCTATCGGCTATAAACACGAACAAAAGATAAGCACTCCCGTGTAAATAAAAGAGACACGGCGATATTTATAGCTCACCGCTGGGCGAGTAACTATAAATATCACCGTGTCTCTTTTATTTACACGGGAGTGCTTATCTTTTGTTCGTGTTTATAGCCGATAGCTCATAGCTTACTAGCTCGCGGTGGGACCAGTGCCTAAACGAGCAATTCTTGTTTTGTGTATATATTTCGGAGATTTCGGAAACGGCTCTAACGGAAATTTGCTATATAGGGGTTTTCGAGGTCGAAAAATCGATCAAGCTAGGCCTAGGTCTTATCTCTAGGAAGACGCGCATTTTTGAATTTTTAAATGTTTTCCGAGCAAAGCTCGGCCTCCCAAATATTTATAGTTAAGAGCCCTTCAACGTGCACACTAGCGCCACAGCTAAATAATCGTGGTTATTTAAATTTAACGAAAGATATTGAAAACAGGGGGCCGCTACGTACTGTGTTGTGTATTTAAGTACCTTTTGAATACATCAGACTAGTTTTTATGTTGCTGGATTCGTCAATCTATGCGTCCAAAGTTAACACGGCCGTTTTTGTTTTGAGTTCCTAGATCGAAGAAACCAGCAACAAAAAAACTAGTTTGATGTATTCAAAAGGCACTTAAATACACAATACAGTACGTAGCGGCCCTCTTTTTTCAATATCTTTCGTTAACCCTTATCTTGGCATCGTAACACCCGTGATACATGGAACTTAAAAAAATCTAGCAAGTTCACTTTATTACCTAACAAAATAATTCTACCATCAATATGTCGAGCTACCCTCCTTACTTATAGAAAAAAAAAATGGGCACGAGTGTCATTGTAAATTAATTAGTAATAATCAACATGGCGCCGCGGAAACAATAGATTTCGGTTCGTACAGGAAGTTTTGCATTTATTTCTTATGTTAGTATATATTTTTCCATAATCTACATTTTGATGTCTTTACTGGCTCTTAATGCATACATATTTACAATGCCTTTGAATTTAAAAACATTTAATACATAGAACCTTACATGAAACTGTTATGTATTATATTTGATACAGTGCCAAGAACTCAGAAATGTACATATCGAAAGGATTGTATTACATTTAATACATTGCCAAGTTATCGTCAAAATAGATTTATATGATTTTTTAATTTTTTAATTTTTGTGGGGTTACAAAACATGCTTCAATTATAGAATATTAGTTGTCGTATTATTTAGTTATTTAACTTTGATTTTTTTAAGAACTAGATGTTATTTAACTATATATTCGTATGCTGTAGCACTATTGCTACGCCGTAGCCCGTAGCACGGAAAAATATGTGTATGGCAAAAAATGGCCCCAAAGTAAAAAAAAAAATTTTTTTTTTACTTTTAATTATTTGTTTACTTTTCATATTTTACTCAACTTTTTGCTGACGACTTTTTTGAAACTTTACGGGATCAAATTTTCCGCCCATGTGATCAGGTATTCGTAAATATATTTTATATTTACAGGTTTAATAGTCATCTGATGCTTTAGATTGCGTTTAATTAGCAGTAAATGCTAATTTCTGTTGCATTACATGTTTTATTTTTATTAAAATCTACATTTTTCTTTTAAAAAGTAGGTAACTATTTTGTCGAGTTATTGGCACTGTATCAAATATGATACATATGATTTTCCGAAACTGGAAAATCCTGGATTTTTTTTCTTATTTTTTAATAGTCTAGTATGCTCAATAGGTGACAAAAAACTAAAAAAATGTTTATATTTAAGATATTTTGAGCCTTGCCAAGATAAGGGTTAAACTTCAATAACCACAATTATGTGGCTGTGGTGTATTTAGTAGTGTTCACGTTGAAGGGCTCTTAAGTTGCAATTTTTATAACTTGCACTTTTTCCTTAGCATCCCAACTTACATTTAAATTTTCTTATTCTCTATTATATCTCGGCATATTCATAACTCAAGTCATAACAAACACTTCCTTTGACATCAAGAAACTTCAAAAAATTATAATCTTCAGCAAAGTAAAGATATGATGGTTGCATTGCCTGCGTAACAGTGTGATAAGTGTCCGCCTCTTTCTATCGCGCGGTGTTAAAAAATTATGGGTATTTTATCATATGGATAAATCCGTCCATCATACGCACGCAGCATAACTTGAATTTCATGTTTCCAACAAACTATTTTTTTATAAAAAAAAACTATCAAATAAACAAAGTCACAGAATAAAATATATCATTTTGCATTTTGTCGATATTTACTATATTTCAGGGGATAGAAATTCAGAATTTCCGATATAAGTAAATTACGGGTGGTGTGAAAGGGTTATCAATCTTCTTAATGGATGACAGAAAATTAATGGTGACGATGCAGTTTTTTTTTGCAAAAATAACGTGTGCTGCGAATTTGCTTTTTACGAAAAAAAGGGTGATGAATTTAGAATTTGCTGACATGTCCCATCATTACTTAGTTTAATTAGATTATAAGTAGGTATGTAATTAGTTCGTAAGTTTCCTAAAACAATGTATTATTGTTATAGAAATAAATAAATGAATAAGTTTTCAGCCAATATATATAATCGATGGGTAAATTTATATGTTCTTGACAAGCACGGCTACCATGAGTTTGACACTGACGTATTCGCTAACGTCTGCGTAACTTTCTATAAATCTCTCTCGACAGTCATGACTATATTGCCAGTACGAGCGAGATGCATGCAGTCAGTTACGCCACGCTACTGAATTTGTTAGTATCATGCTCGTGGTAAAGGTACGGACTCCATAGCCGGAGTAACATGAGAAATAAGAATTCATCGTTGGAAGTTATTAATTGGGCATTGTCCCTTATACAGCGTGAAATTTTAACCATCAACTATACTCTGCGTAGCTTCGAGCAACACGGAAGGGAGGCGGCATTCGCACTATTTCCCCTCTGCCGAGGTACAAGATTAGCGCGTCAATCTAATCTAGCGCGGGTAATAAAACTAGTTGCACTTGGATTTTTCACTAGACTGAGTCCAGACGCGCGCGTGAACACTGCTGCACAAAAATGCCTGTTTGCTCGGTTTTCTGTTATAAAAAGAGGTCGGGGACATCAAATTTACAAAAAGAAAGTGTTACATTTCACATGTAATATATTTTTTTACATATCATACGTTTAATTACATTTAAATACAATTATTATATTTTAGTCTCAAGTAATTGTTGGATTTATCGATTTTGCTCGCTCAGTACAAATTGCGGATCGGTCGAGCGACAAATCCGACTTCTCATCTCTCAGAATACAATGACATACTTCAACGAAAATGTGTTAGTGTGCGTGTTGTGACACTAGTCACTCGTCCGTACACAAAAAGAGATCGAGGTTTGCAAGATTTGTCTTTGATGTGTATCATTTTCTATGTATTTGTGTCGTCATTACAGATTGGATTTTGTATGTAAGTGTGTGAGAAATGAGACTGTGTGCACCTTTCCCCCCGCGAAAAATGGCAGAAAGATTTGTACGGTGAGATATCGCTTGGGCCCCTCCCTTCCGACGTGTCGAAAGCCGGTGTTGCTCGAAGCTGCGTAGTGACTTTATATGTCATACTGAACAACTTTTATTATGGAACCAACGCCGATATCACAAAAGAAAATTATTATGGCTGGTGGCAGGCGTGGCTCACTCCGCGATTTCGTCGCTTTGCTACAGGTAGCTAAAAGTACATCCGTTCCACCCCAATTTTGGGGAAAACCATAGGCCGCGCGTGGCGCTGACGCCACCTAGCGGCCCTATGTGTGCTGATCGTAACAGACGCGTTTTGTTAGAGAGTGAGTCTTCTGTACCTAGTACTATTACTTATTCTGTGCTGGTGGTAAAAATTTCACCCTATAATAGGTATGTGTAGATTGTGTAGCTAACGCAATTAGTTAAGCTGTAGCTCTAGTAACTTCTACTTATGAGCTCAAATTGTTTACAATAAGATCATAAATAGTGATATATAATATTCATTATAACATTCCCATCAGTTTGAATACCGGCCCTCTCACCCGTAAACTGTTTACAGGTGATTGAGGTCAATAGTAATAATTAATATAATTATAATTAACCCTTGAAGTTTAATATGATCCCTGAAAATTCATCCATTCACTAGCTTAAAGTTTGAAACTATTAGTTAATTAAAAAGCTCTTCTTTTCAACAGAGATCACTAGAATAAAATATAATTTTTTAACACTCTGATATCCTCGTATTTACGCGTGACACATACATTCACAATTCGAGGGCGAGCAGTGAATAGCTTAACCCGGTAACTGTGTATGTGTGCGTGTTAACCTCTTGAGTCCCGGAGGCCTTTATAAAGGATTTAATCCAAATGGATTTCGAATTAAAATGGAATATAAGAAGGTTCCAAATTCAAAACTGCAATAATGACAAGGGGGGCTCAGGAGGTTAAAGGGTCAAACAGATCACTGTGTTACGTTCTTTCCTGTAGACATACACAAGAGTTAAGGGCTATAAAGATTAATTTTCTTATTTAACCCTTATCCACGTAAAAAGGTCCTCCTTTTATTTACAGAACTATGATAAAATCATTACTTACATGCCCACAAGATGTTAACTATTGCCCACAGGAGAGAAAACTAGCGTGTTCACGCGAACTGTACATTTTTCTCTCTCTTTTACGTGGGTAAGGGTTAAATAAGAAAATTAACCTTTATAGCCCTTAACTCATGTGTATGTCTATAGGAAAGAACGTAACACAGTGATCTGTTTGACCCTAAATAGGCTTGGCTTGGCATAAAGTCACAGTTTCGTGTTAGCGATTCTTTCTACCTGTCAACTCAACTCGCTGCTCTTCAAATCCCTATATTAATATAAATACCTATGTACGAATGTAATATATACTATGTATCTGTTTATTGCCTCTTTCAACTAAATCTGTTTACGCTTAAACTTAGCTAGATTTCAATGGAAATTGTTATGGATATTAAGCTCCGAAACAAATTAAATGTGGAAAAATTCGCTGTCTGTGTTAATTACATCGTTCGCAGACGTTTCTGCTTGATACCTGCACAATTAATTTGATATGGAGATATTTTCAGTCCCGAGAAAGGATATAAGTGGCGAGGACATTTCATATAATTATCGTCTTTGTAAGTAAGTAGGATAGTAAGTAGGAGGAGGAGGAGAAGCGCTGGTGACCTAGCGGTGAGAGCGTGCGACTTGCAATCTTGAGGTCGCGGGTTCAAACCCCGGCTCGTACCAATGAGTTTTTCGGAACTTATGTACGAAATATCATTTGATATTTACCAGTCGCTTTTCGGTGAAGGAAAACATCGTGAGGAAACCGGACTAATCCCAATAAGGCCTAGTTTACCCTCTGGGTTGGAAGATCCGATGGCAGTCGCTTTCGTAAAAACTAGTGCCTACGTCAAATCATGGGATTCGTTGTCAAGCGAACCCCAGGCTCTCATGAGCCGTGGCGAAATGCCGGGATAACGCGAGGAAGAAGGTAAGTAAGTAGGATAGTTTTTTTTATAACAAAAACCATTCCTGAAGTGGGATATAAATGTTATTAATTCTACGGAGATAAAATCGCGGCCAGAAGCTAATAGTATTCCATATTAATGAGCTCCTATTCATTCTACATTCCTATGTAGGACAACAACACGTTTGACATACTTTGACAGAATGAGTAAATAAATTATAAATAGCGAAACAGGACCACGCTTGTTTGTTTC